>NC_139730.1:5445265-5810265 GCF_964211835.1 Anser anser
TTAGAGAAAGAAATACAAAAATTTCTAAACACAGGCACTGAGGTGCCAGTGTGATGGGCATACCAGAAATAATGAGACTTTCAGGTTGAGATTTTCTAGGTTGCCTATTTAATTGCAGTACGTACTCAACACTCCTAGATAGTTTTGAAAGATTCACTGTAATGTTATTTGATTTAACAATTAGGCTGAAAGCATGGAGCGTTCCCTGAGAACTAACTAGGAAGAGCTGATGGCCTAAATCCTCTGTCTTTTGAATACTGAAGCACACAATTTAAAAGCATTTGAGATTTTTTCCCTAACTAATGAGAGACCTTTAGCTATGCAGAGTAAAGGAAGGAACTGGGTCTCCAGATTAAATGGAGAACTCTCTGCCTTAGGACTTCTAAGATGGCTAATGCTCAGGGAAGGATTCCTCTCACCACATTTGCAGTGAGCTCCCTGTTGAGATACACAATGAGCAACACAAATGTCATTGCATTGACTTCAGTGTAGCTCACTGCAGAAGGACGTGGGCTGCTGGCTTGTTCTCATGCATACTTCTGAAGAACTTACATTTAGGATAACGATGAAACTTTAGTCAGAGGATTCAGTTTGAAAATGTACCTGTGCAAAAGAAATTCACAATTTTAAATGTGTCAGGAACGGAAAGCAGAACAGGGAGGCAGATGCAAGGTGTAATTCAAAGTCATTATACCACTTGCTGTAAATATTGTTTTCATAAAGCCAGCCTACTCATATTCTCAGATAACCCATCCTATTATTCTGGCAGCTACAGGACTCCTGAATCACACCTACTTGAACCTGAGGGATTAGAGGTTTTGCTCTTTAAATAGCATAGGTGCTGGGCTGGCCACATTTTTCAGACCTCTTTGGAGAAGCAGAATTGATTTTTTTTCCCCCCCTAAACAAAAAAATCATTCAAGGCCCAAAATAGACATAAGCGAGCCTCCTCCTTTTGTAATTGTGTTTTTGAAAATCAGACACGTAAAATCTTTTGTAGCTGTGGGCTTGAAACCTCTTTTGTGGAAACACTGGCGCACTGTAATTGGTTGAGTACTGCTATCCAGCCTGAGAGGGTGACCTTTCACACTCTGCCCTAAAAGAACACTATAGAAAGAGAGGTGGCGTAATCTGGGTTAAAGGCTTCTTACTAACATGTTGAGAGCTTGTTTCACACACACACAAACAGTTGCACGAAAGCCCCAGCCTGATGATAACTTAGCACTTTAGCATGGTGCTCTTGAGACAGCCCTCTTCTGAGAGAATAAAGAAGGGCCCCTTAGTTGAAATGCAGGACTGGAGCTCTTCATAACCACCGGGCAACTGTTACGAGGGAAAAAGAAACTTAAAAGAGACTGAGAACAAAAGGGGCTATCCTTGTTACAAGGCTATGGTTCTAGACCTGAAAAACTCCTCTCCCCTAATCTTTTTATTATTTTTCTCTGTATAGCCCCAGGTTTTGACAGTGAAATCTCTTGTCTTTCTGGGCAAGCATATTCAGTGCCCTTTAAAAAAATTCCTGTGGATCTGCTTTTTTTCATGAGCTCTTCAGGCATGGAGAAAGAGGAAGAAAGAAGGTGAACATTCCTTATTTGGTTAAGAAATGAAAAGAAGGATGGGATATTTCTAAAGCTGGGGAATTAGAGCCAAGATGTAGCTTAAACAGTATAAGGACTAAAAACTACCGTGCCATTATATTTAGCACATAGGAACAGGTGAAGATGTGCTTGCTTAGGTGGTGTGCAAACTTAAGACTTTTACGTTTGAGTTCAGAAGGACTGAAGCCAACTATTCCAAGTCACCAGTGCAGGCAAAGGTCCTGGGTGCCTCCCGTGCAGTGAGATCCCTCAGCTTGCAGAGGTCCCCTGGGGCCAGCCACGTACTGCGGGCTAGTGGGTAATGGGGACACTTCTAGCACCTCAGTGGTCCCCTTGCCTCTCCTTCTTTTAATGCTTTCTTCATCACTGATGAATATTTGTAACAGTTTATATGTAATTAGAGACATACAGGGAAGGGCATTTAACCCTGTAAATTTGTCAAGTTTTATTATGATACCTGAGGTTATTATTGCCCCTGTTGTTTTGCTGTTTGCTTGCCGACAGTTTCCCAATTATACGCCTTCCTGTGGCACAACTATCTATTGCAGCTTATGTCTTTACATTTTATTTTTCCATCTTTTTCCTCTTCTAGGTTTTCTGTTCCTTATGTCCTGGCTTTCTTTCTTACAAATTCCCACATATTCAGCACAGTCACTCTATTGTTCCAAATTATTCCTGTATTAATATTGTGTATATAGATTATGTCAATAAATTGTTACACACTCTCAGTGATATCAGTTAGAGAAAATAAAGGATATTTAGAAACTACTTTACTGCAGCTTCCTATCTAGTTATATCCCATATGATTTGCACAAGATAAAATGAGATAATAAATTTCTATATTTATCACAATATTATATTCTCTCATAAAGGATTTTCTTCTGATTAACAGTTAATAGGACCAGGGAGCACCAAAGCTGAAAGTCTAGTTTGACTATGGAACTTATGGACTATAATAATCCTCCTTAAGTTCCTGATGTTGCATGTTAGGAAGAGCAAAGTGCCTGAGCTCTTACTTTCTTTAACATTTCTGTTTTTTTTTTTTTTGTTCCCTGCAGCAGAATTAAGCTCTTTCAGCTGTGTCTACTTTTTTGATGCTGGTGACTCATGTCTCCAGTCTTCTTAATTTCCATTTTGATACTTTTTACTTAAAAATCTTTCAGAACCAGCAACTAAATTTACAACTGTCTCCTTCAGAGAGGAGCCACAGAGCTATAGTGAAGATTGCAACCACCAAATCATTTTACTTTATCTTGGAAGGCCCCAGTAGTTGTCATCCAGGCTGGTGGACCTGCTTGGAAGAGGACCAACAGGAGAACTGACTTCTCAGAGTCACAAAGTCTGATTCTAAACAAGGCAAATTCAACAGTGCTGAAGTTGAGTTTCTTGTGAGTTAAAACTTGACCTTTTTGCCTTTGGAGACTGAGGTTCAAGTTCCATTAATTTCCAGGCAAGAATATGTTTGATGAGTTCATCACAGCCTGTGGTGGGGATATTTTGTCCCAGCATGAAATTGCTGCACAATGCACTGTGATTGGCAGCTGCTTCCTGAGGACGGCCCATGGCTGGGGCAGGGAAGGTTGCAGCAGCTAGTGATGAAGAGCCATTGGCAGTCAGCGATGAGAACGTGCCCACAATGTCCCTGTGAACCACACGGAGCACTGGCTAGCCTTCCCCATCCTTCACTTTAGGGAGCACCCAATTCTTTGCCTCACACCTACATTTAGGGAAATAAATTTCTTCACTCCTGACAGATAAACTGTCTCACTTATAGGAGCAATTTAGTATCTGAAATGTATTTATAGATACTTCCAAACAAAATGTTTGACGGAGAGATGCACAGAGAAATGCAATCATTAAATATAAAAGAAGAAAAGGAAAGGGGAACTGCAAATTTCATTTCTAAACCCTTCCACCAGGAAAGGTTACAGAATTTAAGGAAATGAGCTGCAGCTGACATGCCTGACAAATAACTCTCATGGAATCTATAACGTGAGTTTATTTGTGCCATCTTTTACAGGAAGGGCTGTGCGTGAGTTCTGTAGCATTGCCACCGGGGTTGCTGAAACACCCGGCTGGTGATCAACATTTTGGATGCTCATGAATAACCGGAATATGAGCACCTTAAGCACAAATTCAACAAAGGTTTTTTCAAGTTCATCATCACATATGAGATTGCATCATTCATAGTGGCATTTATAGCCATCAGTACTATACAACCCATGGTAACAGATGACATTGCATGCTGAAAGAGGCCGTGAAAGGTCTTTCATACTGTTTCCTGCTCCTAATGACAGCTTTTACTGCCAGTTAGGACAGAATCCAAACACATGAAGTCATGATAGCTGTAGGTGTTGATTTGGATATGAAAAGTATAACCTAGCTTATGCAGCAGTGATTAACAGAGAATTTTTTTTCAATACGTGGACTGTTTGCACAATACTGGAGAAAACTACAAGTAAAGGGACAGAGAGAATGGGCATGAGATAGGATATTGCCCTGTTATCAACAATTTGATGTGCAGAAGTGTTTTGTGTTGAAGATGTGTTTAGACACCCACACACATAATCGTTTGGACATCATGCCCTTGGAGTCGATCCCAATTTACCATAGGAGAGTGTACATGTCTGTGGGACCTACAAATAATTTTCTAGGCTGGATGAAAGTGACATTTATCTCTTTTCCTATATGTGCTTTTGTTTGTGTGTCTATATTTCACATGTGTAATTTCACGTTTAGCCAAAACTTCCATGCCTATAGAAAACTCATCTATATTTTATACTTTTTGTTCATGAATTCATTCAGGAGTTTTATAAATAGTGATAATTTGAAAAAATAATACATCTGAAAGGCAGTGGCACTTTACCTATGAATGACCCTTTTCTCTTTTTATTTTCCCTTGTTTGGGTATGCTTTCCCAAACACTTTTACCAAACCATGGGCATTAACAGTACAAAAGTGAACATATACATATCCATGATATATGGTTACATCTTTTCCAGCCTGTTGCTAACTGGAGGCCTTTAACAGAGCTGAAACATGATCTCTGCAGGGCAAACCTCTTGGTCAGTGCTGGCTGGGTCCTGCATCGCCTGCGGGTCTGCTGCTCCCCAGCCCAGCCTGGTGTTGATGGCTCGTGGCTGGGCGGTCTCACATTCCTGCTCGGAGTATAATGAGTGTGTGTGTGCGTGCACGCGCGCGTGTGCAATAAGTAATATAGGGTAATCCCCTTCTGATGACAGAAGCTTCAAGTGGTTACAAGCAGCAGAGCTGCTTTCAGCTGCCTGAGGTGACTGTCTATAAGGTGCAAAGTAAAGAAATAATTAATTACCCTTACTGGGTAAAATGGGGGAAATGATATATGATAGTATGCTTTTATTGCAAGTGCTTCGATTCAACGAGAGGCAGGGTTTTTGCTGAAAGAAGTGTCAAGAAGTGGAAAGTTTTTCTGCCGTCAAAGGTTGAATTTAAGTAATTATCCAGGGCAATTTTACCCATATCAGATGTTCACAACTACAATGCATAAGGGGGAGGGAATGAAGTGAAATATGGAAACAGAAAAAAAAACACAACAAAAAACAACAAACCATCCCCTAAATTGTGAACATGCACTCTTGCTGAGTAACCACATTCATAACGGAGTGGGAGTGATTTGCTCTGACAACACAAGACAGCTAATTTTGCTGAATTAACAGCACTACTATAAGTGGGTGGAAGGGAAGAGAAAAACATTGATTCGTTATGGACATTCTTGGGATTATTAATTACCAGGTGTATAGAAGATGTGTGGTCTACAGTACAACAAAAAGTTTGGTTGTATGTTTCTGGTTTGTTGCTTAAACAACTAAATGTCTAGAACAAAACTCTTAAAGAACAGGAAACATATTTTAGAATTAAAGCAGGCTTACACTTGTCAGTTAAAGGAAACAAGCTAGAAGATCAATCTGGATTCCTTCTTCACTCTGAAGAAGTGGGCATTTCACTAAGGGTCTTTAAATTAATGTAAACTTTTTTTATTTCTCACTTTTCAAAAGACACGAGTCCGAGATCATTCTCCATTGCAAAGATTAATATTTTCAATGCAAACTTGGGAATATACCTGGAGAGCCCAGAGCTTCCAGCTGTTGTTTATGCTAATAGTTAGAAAATCCCAGTGCCATTCTTTTAAAAAAAATTAATAATAATAAAAAAGCCCTATTGAGTTAATTTTGTGGAATTATATTAATAAGCACAATTTGCACCGTGCACATTTACTTTGTGGTTTGTGGTGAGTTTGTAGAGGTTTTGTGAGCAAACCCAAATGTGGTGACAGCAAAACCTTTCCAAAGCACAGGCTTTTATGCTCTAAGCACAGAATTTCCTTTTGTGGTCATGTGTGACGTGGTTTTTGGATAATAAATGTCTGTAATAAGGTTTCCTTAGGTTCGCTCAAAGGGCCTATGCCTCTGTTTTTAATGGCCGCATTTGGAGGAGTTTCGGTTCCATATTTTTTTTTAAGAATTTGAGCACTTCTAACAGACAGCATTTAATTCCCCAGAGGCTGGTCCAGAGACACATTGCTCACTTACCACCTCTGACCACGGGTATTAACAATATACCTCTGTATTACCTTGGCTGGCCGTGAGGACACAGCCTGAGCTAACGGAGGCACCTGAGCAAGGTGGCTGGAGGGGAGCTCGCTTCAGGTGGTGCAATGGACCATTGCACGTGCGGCGAAGCAATGGTGAGCTTGCAAGGGAGGAGATGGTGGAGAGCAGTGCAGTGGGAGCACAGCTGCTGCTGTTCAGGCACTCTGTACCAGTAGCATGTGGACAGCAGAGGTTTTTCCAACTTCATACTTCATAATTTCATCCTCCTCAAATCTAAGCTGGGGAGAGAAGAGATATCCCCCCTATGACAGTCTGGATCGTCTAAACTGATCCTATTTTTGTGGTGGAAGGGAGGGAAGAGGAAGGAACCGCATATACTATAGAAACTCGTTTCTATTCCTACATAATAAAAAAGCAGATGAAGTACTGATTTAAAAAAAAAATAAATTAAGCTGAAAGAGGAACCAACATGTTGCCAAATTTAAACCTACCGAAAAACCCCAACAAAAAGCCCAACAACCGAAAAAACATGCCTTTTGTAAGGCGCTCTTTGTAGCAAATCAGTAAAAGTTGATTCCTGTAATGAATTAAAATATTCCAAAAGCTTAAAGCTTCTATCGCAGTTGACCTTTAAGGCATGTAGCAGCAAAGAAGTTAATACACTTTGCACATGTTGCAGAGCAACAGGTGGTAGAAAAACCCATGCGGGCTCCTCGCATTCCTTACTTTTCAAACTGGTGGCCCCTGGTATTCTGGGATTTACACTACCTCCCCCAGGCTCTGACTGACAAGCTAATCGGTGTGCTGGGAAGCCCTAAGCTATTGATTCCACTGTAACAGAACACCTCCCAGTCAATGAAACTGCAATGAAATGCTTCAACAACGAAGAAAGGGAGGCATTAGGCTGTTGAGCAACTGGAAGAAATTTGCTTGTAGGTAGTGCGGCAGAAATGAAAAGGCTCTCGGGGGCACAAGCTTGAAAAGCCAGGTTATTAAAAAAGCCACAAAGCTGGAGTCTGGCTGAGTGGAGAAAAATAGTTATGGCTCAGTTAGGCGTATCTAAAAGGAGGAGGGAGGGGAACGCAGCTTTCAAAATTGCGTTAATCCCCCATGTACTTAATTTCTTTTCTTTTATGGCAGCTTGTAGTATAGCAACAAGTATTCAAGCAGTTAATAATTTTAAACAGTTTAGCTTTCCGTAGGCAATATATCTTTAGCCTTAATTAAAATTTTATTTTAGTAAGGGGAAAATATTAAAATGACATTCTGATCATCCTCTAAGATGGAAAATATATGATAATATGAATATTTTATTAGACAAACTATTATTAAACAGCTGGTGCAAAATCTTAGCCACTGATTAGGTGGGGTTGTTGGAAATGCAGGTCACTATTTCTTAATAATGGCCCTACAGCCTCCTGTCGGAATAACGACCACTGACAAGAGAACTGCAAACACAAAAGAATCCAAATATCTCTTACCATAATCCTAATATCTCCAGAATTACATACCTACTGTGCCAGTCCTCTGGAAGGTTCCCATTTGGGGTTAAAAAGCATCATTTTTATTCTTTTGGATTCTCTTATGTGGTAAAGCCTGTTTCATTTTTTCTTTTACCACCTGATAAGGAGCTCGTCTTGACGAGCTGCCAGAATGTCCCTGCCAGCACAAAATACCCCTGTGTGCTCTCTGGATACAGCTCAGGTGCTGTGTCCATCCCAGCCTGGATGAAGAGATGTGCCCTTTGCTGTGGGATAACTGAAGGGGTGAGCATCAGAGGGTAGAGCATCTTGGCCACTTTAATTTGGGTGGGAGTCGGGGCAAGCTGTCAGAGCAAAGAGTTAAGGCTGGAATTTGTATCTGCCGTTAATTCAGGAGCCTGGGTTTGCTGACCTTCAGGCAACATCCAAGTCCTATCTGTTTACTCAGTCTTTTCCTGAGTAAGCTGTCAGGTTTTCTTTTGGAAAGTCCTCTCCCCCCGCGTGGGATGATGAGTACAATAAAAAATGTGTAGGCCTTGATTGCACATGAGGCAAAGCTGTTATGTGCTTAGGCAGCTGGATTAATTTTTCAATGCCAATAAAATGGCTGACATTGTACATAAACCCCGGCAAAAGTGGCCTTTTTTGAAATTTCCCACCCCATCAATTATCGCCTGCTATAAGTTCAGGAATTCTGCCTTGAACAAAAAACAGAGATGGCTTTTCTGCACATTTCTTTTTTTTTTTTTTTTGTGTTTGTTTGTTGATGGTGGTGGTGCCACCTATGTGAGTCTATGTATGCATATAAATGTATATAGGGGCTGTCTTGCTGTAATGGAGTGCTCTGTGTATAGAGGAGACAGGGGAGCTGAATGCTAAAGGTTAGATGCTAAATGTTAAATGCTCAACTTGCTTAGCTTCTTCGCCCATCTCTCACGCTTATGCAGCCCTGCTTGGTCACCTTTGCTCGCAGGAACCATGTGTGACAGAGCACTGAGCAACCTCATGGCTCCTCTGATGGGCAATGTCCATCTGGCTACACTGTCGTGGAAACAAGGAGAGCATCTGCAGGTTAAAATTGGAGTCAAGGTATTAGGAGAAAACCTTAAAAACTTAAAATCACAGAAACCCAACTCCTACCTGTACTGAAGCCAATCAGAATATGGATTTTGATTTCAGTTTGACCAGAATGGGAAAAAAACGCTTCTTTTATTAAATATATTGTATTATGAAGAGTGGGATATACACAAATCATGGATTGTTCCTAATGCTGACCCATATCTGCTTGCCTTAATTCTGTTCTCATCCTTGGATGAAATTCCTCTGAGTTTGATGGACACTCACCAAAAACTTGGATTTGTGTCAGCAGTGTTAATTAATCTGAGTCCAGAAATATGCAACTCAACACAGAGGAGCCCTGTTTTACTTTTGTACAGCCTGGCCTAAACTCTCATATACTTTCCCATCATTGAAATGAAATGCTCTGGCCATGAAATGCATATAAGCAATATACAGCTCAACTGAATAGCAGGCCAACAGCTGTAGACCTAACTAATAAATTCTCTGAATACCGTGTTATCAATGTTTGGGATGTTCCTTTAGCCCCAGATATTTTCTACTTTTTTTTTTTTTAATCATTCATTTGTTTTGATCTGATAGCTGCTTATATTTTAGAGACTTCTGTCATTATCTGATGACGTGAAAAAAACACTGAAGAACATAGTGTGTCTGTTTCTAATGTGAGAATTTAGTAATTTTTACAGAACTTTTACTTTATGCTCAGAACATTACCTATTAGAAAAAGCAATTCTAAACTCTTTTATTTCACCAATTAGAAATGAGTGTTTTACAAGAAGCTTCCAGTTTAAATATTTCAGTATCATTTTTTCCTTTAAGGGTCTGTAAATCTTGTTTTTCTTGATGTCCAAGAAATTGAAACATTAAAAGCTTCGAGTCCTTTTCCAATCTATAAACTCTGTGCTGGTGTAGGCTCTAAAACTGAACAAAAGATATCTCTCAGGTCTAGATCATGCCAGTTGCTGATATGGAGTCTATTTTCTTTCTGTTACTTTGCTTTCCTATGAGCATATTTTACAGATTATCATTAACAGGAGAACAGGAGGATGGAGGCTTGGAGATAGGGACTTCTTTTCTACTATTCACAAAGAGAAATTAAAAAAATAAATAAATCTCCAAGGTGATCGAAGTCAGGAAGTTTATAAATAACCAAGGATGGCTGGAACACCTTGGAGAAGATAATCAGCTCTGTTTACTCCAGATGATTGTTAATAACCCTGTAATTATTGACTATTATTAGTGAAAATGTAAAAACAATTAATAGTTGCTTAAAAAAAAAAAAAAAGAGGAGGTAAAAACCTCTGAGATGTAATGCAAATGGGCTTCAATCAATGGGCTTTTAAGCTTCCTCTAGGCTTTAGATTAATAGCAAAGTCACTGCTGGCATGGCTTATAGCGGCTGTTAATGCAACACATGCCTATCATTTGCTGTTGACAGGCATTAATAAAAAACTAATCTGAGGAAATTATGAAAAACCTACATATTATACAATCTGGTTTATGTTTTGGCATGTGGCAATCATTGGTCTAATACAAAGGAAACCATCGTGTATAAACTTTACTGCCATTGTTTCCATGGTAAGGGCAATTACATGTTTTTTCTTTCTTTCTTTCTTTCCTTTTTTTTTTTTTTTTTTTTTTTTTTCCCAAATATGTTTGATCCTTTAATTGCCTCAAGACTCAGACAGGTTTACTTTGTGGTACCATGGGTGTTACTTGAAAGTTTTCTCGTACAGAAGGAAGAATATCAAACAGCAGTTACTGACTCCAGGTCAGCAATAGGGAAGTTCCACTCCAATACATCTCTTCTCTAGCTGACTGCCCTTTCTCCTAAACACTGTCTGCTTTGGCATGTTTCCAGTTCCCTTAACCTGAAATCTTCTTAGAAACCTATCTTTTTTTTTTTCTTTTTCCTTTTTTTTTTCTTTCTTCCTTGATTCCTTCCTTGATTCCTTCCTTCTTTCCTTCTTTCTTTCTTCCCCAGCTATGTAACCTCCTTCTCTTAAAGGAATAGAACTTTATCAGCAGCAGAATCAAGAAGAACCTACCACTACTAGGCTTTCTCTTTTCTTCGGCTTTCTCTTTTCTGTGTGAGTTGCTTCACTGTTGATGATAATCCACACTGTGCAGTGAGACCTTCTGAGTTTATCTGGAGCCGCTGGGAATTCACTGGATTTCTCTGCCTCCCAATAGGGATATTAAAACTTATTTACTAGTTTCATCCCATACACCAGAAAACATGTGTTATCTCTTAAAATACCATAAAATTCAGTTATATTTGTGATATAGGTGTATTGTGAAAGGTGTGATAAATTATTTCTTGCTTGCTTGTTTTCTCTCTTCCTCTTCTTCTCTCTGTCTCTTTCACAGGATTTTTTTTTTTTTTAAATTTGTAAGCTCCCTTAGAAATTCATATTGTACTGATAAGTTTTTGTCCTTGCTTGTAGTATTGTGCTGCTAAACTTTAAAATATCCAAAATATGAATGCATAAAGGAACTGAAAAAAAAAAAAAGACACAGAAGACAATCAATAGTATAAGGGTGAGAAAAGGGGTGAAACGATTCTATAGATAGCCAGGCTGGAATGTGAGCACTAAGAGAAGTCTTTGGATAAATTCAACACAGATTTGGCCTGCAGCTCTTAGCTGGCAATTCCAGTAGAAAAGCAGACCTCTACCCTGTGGTAAAGAGGTACAGAATAATGCCTCTTTGAATTAGTTTCAAAATGTTGCTGTGATGCAGACGAATGGCTTCTAGATGCCGAAGTGCAGTGCACCAACATAATAGCATATTGTTAAGTCACACTGCCATTAAAGTATATAGTTATTAATCAAATTAAGTCAAAACACAAAGCGAGTACAAATTAGTATCAGATGACATGTCTCACTGTGAGCAGTGAAGAAGGAATGGGGGGAACCTGCCATTTTAAAAGAAAACAATCTTTCATAAAACTAAAACAGAAGGTGAGGGAATATCCTACTACACAGTAACTGGCAGCTGGTATGTGCTATATGGACAGTATTTGTCTTTAAATTCACATGACAGTCCTCGAGTGCTTCAATGTAATTGGTGTCTCAGAAGCCTGGGCTAAACTCTGAACAGTGTTTGTTTTTGGAGATGTGGAAAATGTTTACCAAGAAACACAAAAGTACTTGAAACTTAAGGGGGTTAATATTTTGATACTTTTTCTGTCTTTATACACATCTTGTCAGTGTAATTTTTTACTTCCAAAAGAAATGTTAATTCTCATTGAATGTTGATTTGGGGTTGGGGGGATTTAAATTTTCTTTTCATTAAATTCTGTAGGAATCCCCTACATCACACACCATTTGTGGGTTGTGAAACTGGTCCAAATATTGTGACTTGTGCATGTTTGTCTAGATAACCTTTCACAATAAGAAATGATTCACCAGTTCATCACACATGAACACATGGTCACTCATCATGATATGGATATGTGTGTTCCTAAGTACCACAATATTAGCTTCAGCTCTTTAAATTCTTCCAGGTATGGCTAAACTTGATGAGTAGTTTATTGAAAACAGTGATACTTATAGTGCCTAAAGGTAATGTAATCACCTTCAGTGCCATTGAAATATTAGGATTCCGCATTATGATGTGCATCCTTGCAGTAAATTTAGTTTCTTTATGGATCATCAGAAATGTATAAAATGGAAGCAGAGACTTTTGCATGGGAGGAAAAGAGGCATTTTCCCTCTCCGCTTTGAAGCTAGTGTGCCTGCTCAGGCATTAGATGCATGGCCAGCATAGGATAATCTATCTTAAAAATGATTCTGAATTTTGTTTACAGATAGATTTGCATTTTTTGTAAGTGTTGGTTTGATTTGGAACAAGACTGGTAGTTGGCTTTGTGAGTTACCTGTCAACATTCAAGTGTGTTTACTTCATTAATGGTTTCTGAGCGTGAAAGTTTGTTTCACTTCTGCTCTTGCATCCTGAGCCTATGGTTTCCTCATCACCGTGACACTGCCAAGCGTGGTGCTAACAGACTACTGCAGAAGAGAATGTCATCACATGGGATTACAACCTTAAACAAAAGTCACAGCAGCAAGGCAGTCAATCTCAGGTGAATTGCTTAAACAGTGCATGTTTGTATTAGCTCAAATGTTAATATAGGCTGCTTTCTGCCATTATACATTTGTTATGGGTGACAACACCTGGAGAATATGTCTTTCAAAACTGGACAAAGAGCAAACATTGCTCTCACTCAGTTCCTCACTAATAAATGCACTGAGATGTCACATAGTTTGTTATTAGTCTTCTTGTAAGGTGTTACTCTACTAGATGTAGGAGAGACCTACAGAAACTGAAAATAGGGATAGAGGAGAAATTCCTGGAGGGTTATTTGTAGATGATGATAACAACTATTCGACTGACTTGAGTAGAATTGGTAGAGTCACTAATTGATAGCAAATCATCTCCTTTCTTAATCATGGCCTTTTGGTGATAACATGTTTATAGGGTGTCTCAAGGGTATATGCATGTGAAGCATGATGAATAGAAACAAAGAAAGAGGATGTAATTTCAGGGAGGTTTGGCTTGAAATCTTGGAAAAGTAGAATCCTAACAGGCAAGGTTCTAGTAATCTTTGACCACATGCTTTATGCTCTTGAAAGGTCAGGTCATCATTTGTTTATGCTATACCTAAAATACAGTATGATGAGCAGGTCTATAAAGAGGTTTCAAGGGTGTTACGTAGTATGACAGCAAGGATTTGGGAATCTGAAGAAACAAAAGGTTTAAGGCTTGTACCAGATTAATACAGGTCTCAGCATGTAGAGGCTGTTTTAAAACAGACTAAAACCAGCATGTGTACTTCAATCCTCACTCAATAGGAATGGGCTTAAGAAACACCTTAAATTATTTGCTCATTTGAAGCCTGAATGGGATGGGAATATAGCTATTATTATAGGGTGTTAAAAACAAAACACCCCTCATATAATTGGGCACAGCTTCCCTGAAGCAAGTAGAGTTGCACCTGTTTGAACCAGGGCTTCCTCTGGTCTGCTGAAGGTGAGCTTGAGGCCCACCAACACCTTTCAGATGAATCTACCATAAGTCAACAGCTGATGATAACAACCTTCAACCCCAACAGTAAACAATCCTCATTCCAGAAGTGTTTGGAACCACACGGGAAACTGGGAAATAAACCTGTTCTGAGAAAGTATGGACTTTCCATAAATAGCTGAGTTTAACTCTGAATGTTCACTCCATCAGTGAGTAAAGTAATGCAGCCATCTCTTTCTGGTCTATCTATAGAGATAAAGGGGAGATATGGGAAGCTTATACAAATTAAGGAAGATGCATATATGGCCACATATTAAGGTGGTAATATATTCAAGGAGCTTCTTCCTGACTGTGTCTAGATTAAGAAATTCTGATGATGAAACTTGAAAACAGTTATCGAGATACAATCAGCTTTACACATTAAATATTCCAACCCCAAAAAGGAAACAAAACAGAATCAAAGCTTCTAATCAGTTTATGATCCAGAGATTTTGCCAGCCAAACTTATTGGAAGAAGTAATGTAAACAGAAAGATGCAAGCAAAGTCAGTTAAGTGGAATTTAAGCTGTCAAGCTACAGTGTAGAACTCCATTACCATATCTCCTAGTGTTTTTTTTTTTTTAATAGTATTCTCTGAAAAGCACTAGATGTAATAAAGTCAATTTAAAATTTGTTCTACCAATCTTTTGCATCTGTAATTTTCCCATTAAATGTAAATGCCCATGAGGCATGCTATTTGCATTACATTGCATTTGCAGTCTTTAAAACAAACTATAAATCCCCTCCTTGTTTCATGTGATTGATGCTGTGTGTATAAATACCACCATAAACCTCAAAGGGGGCTAACAGTGACAGTAAATTAAAGTTTTCAAGTCTGGCAGCATCTCAGCACTTCAGCCCTTGATCTTAAGCAGCGTTGTTAACCCCCGCCTCATTGCCCTCCTGAACTCACCTTTTTTTTTTTTCTTTTTTTTTTTTTTCTCCTTTCCCCTTTTTCCCTGTTCTGTCCCTGCTCTGATTTCCTTGGGAAACACCTTCCCACCTTCCCATCCATACAAGCTGGACCAAGTCAGGAATATGCTGTTAATTAAAAGGGGGCTGCAGCTGTTTGCCAGATAGGATGGGGCTTTAACTTAGCTGCACTGGCATATCTGAGTTCTCAGGGTATCTCAGCTTTGTAAGCAGTAGTCAGCCACAGCTCCTATGATTATCCAGAACCAGTCCAATGATTAAATGACGTTTGGGGTATTTTTTTTTTTTTTTTTCTGTCTGTCTGTTTGTCTGTCTCTTTTTTTTTTTTATTTTTCTGATGAGCTTTTATTGATTCACTTTCAAGACATATGCAGAAGAAAATAAATTAAGAATTGAAAGAAACATCCTCCAACGTTGAGGAAATGCATAACTGTGTCATTATTCAATCTTCTGGTTAATAGATAATCCCAGCCTGATTTATCAAGTCTTATAAAATTTACCTTGGTTTGATCCTGTTGAATCTCAGCTCTAGGTAATAAAAGCTTCTCCTGTTATATCTATCACTGCTTAAGTAGAAGAAGACACTATTTATGCCCAAAGTATCTAGAAGATCATTGTGGTCCAAACACAGCCTCTTCATATGCTAAAGTGTAACGCAGGCAATAGGATAATGCTAGCTTACCCCCACTAAAAATCTAGTTCTCTATTCTTCATGTCAGAATCAAGCACCAATAGCTCAGCACTCCATCCTGTAGTCAGGATTTGGTGATTTTTTGTTTGTTTTTGTTTTCTTAGAAAGGAAAAAAATATTTAAGAGATAATACTGCAGCTACCATACAACATGCACTTTTATCTGTGGGGCAGAGGGAATTCTTTCCTGGTCTGGAATATGTTTGGAGATATGATTTTTAGAGATAATTTTCAAAGGTGGAAAGTAGAAGAAAGAAAAAGAAAAATAAAAGGTGAAATTTGAATGGAGATGAGGCTAATTAATTAATTCAGGCTACTAATCTCCACCTGAGATCCTCTGAGAATCTGGGAGCGGATGGAGTGTCCCAGGTGTATGCTGCTTGGGATTTGCACAGGCCTCAGGGGGAGGGAAGTCTGTAGCATCTTTCCTATTGCTTTTTCCTCCCACCCTGCATACTCAAGGAACTCTTCTGCCTGGGAAGGAGATTTCCATCCTCCCTGAGGCTTTGCAAGTTTCTCTCTTCTGTAAGTCTCTCTATGCTATAACCTTTAGAAGTTAGTGATGTCCAAAGTCCTATAAGGCTTCTTTAAGACATGGAGAGCATTACAATCTGAATGCTTTTTGTGCAGTGTTTCTGAAGGGTGTCAGTTTTCAGTAAAAATGAAGAATGTGCGTGATCCTTTTTTTGCATAAAATGGCTGGGATACACAGAAACACAAAAGGAATGAAAATAAACTGGAAGTGTTATTGACAAAATGGAGTCCTGAAATAAAATAAGCAATGCCATTAAGTCTGAATTCCTTTAAAATAAATTTAACAACTACTGAGGGTGTAAGGCATTAGCATTTTTTCCTGAGGACTAGGATGTTATGTTTGTCTTTGCTGAACATTGATAATTGCATTCAACAATCTGCAACAAACCATGCAGAATGACGACTCAACAGGTAAATGCTGATGGCTGTTCACCTTCCCTTCCTGTAAAAAGGTTTCCTCTGAGTTTTATCCTGAAAAGTCTGAAGTAGCCAAGGGAAACCACAGTATTTCATTTCTTTTGACAAAGAGGTTCAGAGGTGCCCAGATCACGTACAGCCAAGCCCAGGTTTGTTTGTGTTTTTGACTGATATTGGGTAACATTTCCCTGAGCCTTGCCAAGTTTGGGCTTTATAGGAAGCTGTATCACCTGGCTGTCACAGCTTGGTATTCAGTTCCGTGTCTTCTCATTACTGTCTCAGGGCTGATGATTAACTCTTTCGGTTTCTCCATGCTTTTGCTGTGAATACATGTTGGCAGTCCCATCAGCTATGGGTGGAAGGACTCTGCATGCCTAACAGAAAGCGTGTAACACTCTGGAACATCTGTTAGGCATTTTTCAGGAAATCCTTAAAAAGAATGCTGATACTGGAGGACTTCTGTGAAGGGGTCTTCTTTTAAAAAAGTTAAACTGCTGCTCAAATAATGCACTGTTTAAAAAACTGACAGCTTTCATTCAGAAGCATCCCTCCCTTCACCCAGTATTACCTGTCCTGTGCCCCCTCTGTATTTTCTGCCGTATAACATTCGAGTTACTTGAACACCCTTTCTTCCAAAGTTGTTATAGCAGTTTGACTGCAGTCAGCTGTGTGATGCTCTCAGTCTGGGGACACAGTCCCTAATCTTATGAAGAAGCTGCTGAATGGATCTTTTAAACATCCCTTGGTTTAGCTATTAGAGGGATTTCACTCAAAAGCAGAAGCTCAATGTGTGTCTTGCAGGTCAGTGAAATAACTCAGGACATTCCTTCTCTTAGCCATGAATCTCTTGAGAGCTAAGTTTACTGCAATCAGATTCAAATTTACAAAGTAAAATGAATAAAACCCAATTTTGATAGTACTAATATATATACACACACGCATCTATATATTTTAAATACACTTAAATTTCATTAGCAATGATTGTTTAGAGAAACATCATTACATTCCTGGGCTTGGGAGCCTTCTCCAGGGTTGTGAACAATCAAAGATTTATTTGAGCTTTCTGCACACTGGGAAATGAAGACACAGAATCTCATTATCATGTCTATTAAAAGGCAGAATCTGGGGTACATCTAAGAAAAGATGTATTACTTTTTAAACTGCACTGCAAACTGTGAAGTACTACAGGGACTTGAACTATTTAAAAATACTCTGGGCTTATGAGTAAGAAAAAATAGGGTCTCTTTCCCAAACAGTGTAAAAATATCACACCATTAAGTTCTGCTGTTATTACAGTCTTGGAAATATGATTGTATCTACTTTTCTTTCAAGCTGGTTGATCCCTGAGTTTGATGTTGGGGTCGAGGGACCATGGAGGGCTACCAAAGTGAGTTACATAGGGGACAATGCAGTGGGGGGTATGAACAATGACCAGTTAAATTCTAGTTAACCCCAATTATAAACCTTCACCTTTGTTAATTAGATTAATTCATCAGCAGGCACTATGCTTACAGTGTATTGGAGGCATGCAATCTAACATTTTCAACATTTATTAAAAGTTAAAATCTTTTATGTCATCAGTCTGTTGCACACAAATGGCCATGCAATGTATTACTGTAAAGGTAAAATCAGGTTAAGTTTACCTATAAATTAGAAGGTAACATTTATTATAAGGATCCTTCTTAGAAGTGAAAAATTTGCCTTGCAAGCACTTTCTGTAGTTATTAAAGATCTCCAAGCTATGAATCTCAGAGCTTAATTAAAAGTAGCAGAGACATGTCCAATGAAGGAAAGAAAAGGGCTGAACATCAATATAGGCAATTTTCTAGCATTTTCTGCATCTTGTTCCTCCCTTGATCAGGGCCTGGAATTTTGTGTGCAATGGTGCAACATCTTAACATGCTGACCTCTGGAGACCTGAGTCCAGTTGAGGTCTGCTTAGGGCCCCAGGTGATGGTAAATGGGTTTCCTTCCAGAGCCCAAATGTTGGTTACCTCTTCTGCTGCCCTAGTGGTCACAGCTCCATGTGGACTTCCCATCAGAGAAGCAAAGGTTATTTTACTGCAGGTGTGGAAAGCAAAGGGCAAACTTGAAGAGCACCTGCTCAGTCTGTGCAGGCTTGAGAAATCCTTTTCACGAACACCAGAACAGCTCACCATTTTCCATGCAAACAAAAATCATACAAATAGTTTGTACAAAGAGAAACAAGTTTTGCCCTCTGTCCCACATGTGCAATAAATTTACACTAATCCCACTGAATTCAAGGGATGGTGGTGTGTGTAGGGGGTAATTCCAATTTATATTTGTGAGAAAGCTGTGTTTTGTCCATGGAATGCTTTCAGCAGAATGACTCGAAGCAATTTACATGTGTTCATAAGCTCTACAAGAGACCTATGAAGCAGGTGAATATTGTATATATAAAATATATTTTTATACCTCCAATTTACAATTGTGTAAACTGAAGCAGGAGAGCCCAAGCCCAGTTCTTGACAATGCCATGGTTTAATTTCACATTTGAGTGTAGTGACAGTATTCAAAGGGGCCTACAAGAAAAATATTTATCAAAACTAGAATATTTCTGAACGTTTAAAAATATTTCTTTAAAAAGCGGCCACAAACAGGCAACCTGAACAAAAAGAACATTTTTTCACTCCCCAGCAATGTAGAAAGACTCTCCTATGCCTGCAAAACAGGAGCTTCTCTTAACCGCTGTTCCTTTCTAATCATGTGTGTCATGATTTGATGAAGCATTTTGGGGGAAGATCTTTTCTTGGCTAACCACATGGGTAAAATAATGCAGAAATCTTTCTGAGATTCGTTCAAGAAGCCACATTTTGGCTTTGGAACTGTGTTTTAAATGTAAAATGTTTGGAGATCTGTCTCTGAAAATGTGTGTTTATTTAAAAGATTGCTGCAGTAGATTTCTGGCATTATATTTCTCTACATTAAAACATGTTATGGGGCTGGGAGGTCTGGACTGAAGAGAAACTTAGGGGAGAGCATGCCATGTTCACAACATCGAAGAGGTAGGGAGCAGCTGAGCTCCTATAAACGCAGTAAGAACTTTTTCTTTCTTAAAATCTCTACTGAAGGTAAATAGGAAATGGGTTTAATCTTAATTAAGAACTATGGGATTGTGGCTGTTGCAGTCATGCTGTATCAAGTACCCAGGACACTGCCCCCTTTTCCATAGGCTAAGCAGTGATGCTGTCATGTTAGACTCTCCTTGAAAACCAAATTGTGAGGCGAGCAAACAAAAATTCCAGATTATGGAAATTAATTAAAGTGCACAATGCTGCCTTTCTCACTGTTCTGACTCAACCAATTAGGGATTAGATTATTCAAGAGCAGCAGATCAATTAGGATTGTTTTCTGTATAAATCCACGGTGAAATATAGTTACCTATTGAAAAGTGAAAGAAATCATACCCAAGTACAATGGATGGATCAAAGCACAACACTGCACGTTGACAAAATAAATTATGAAAACAATAATCATGTTTATCCAATCTCTTTGTGCAAAACTGTTATTTTGATTCCAGTGCCAGCTGTCTGAAACTTTAATTTAAGTGCTAGCTTGAGGCAAGACATTTGGGATACTAGTTTAGAGTGTTTTATAGCCTAAGCAATATGTTTTACTAACCTCAAATACTATGATGATGATTTTAATGGTAACTATAATATGTTCAAGGGGGTTCCAGGCTGATCTTTGATTTTACCAGAATGCTTGTGTGCTTAATGAACCCCGATATTTTTTTGACTTCATTAGCTGCCAGCTCCCCAGGAACCACAGGAGGTTTCTCTGCGGGAGATGAGTGCTTTAAGTTTAAATGGGAGACATACCAAGTAACTTACTGCACTACCTTTATTCTAGTGTCAAAGTAGTGTGTGTGTGATTGTCATCTGGGGAAGCAGTTAAAAAATATTCTGTCTACATTTCAGTAATACAAACAGGCTCATAGTCATTGTGCTTCAGTTTCTAACAGCCCAACACAGTTAACAACACTTGCAGGGTCCGCGGTCTCTGCAGTCGCTGTTTCTCATTGCTGGTGCTAGCACTAAATGCACGTGAGAAGGTTTGGTGTAAATAACGGTTTAAAAGGATTTTGTTATATTCAGTGGGTTTTCTGAACCCATTGAAGTGGATGGAAATATTTTCAGTGGTTTGTTGTCTCTTTTCTAAAATGTTGGATAAAAAGCATGAATGTATACCTTTTAACCAAAGGGATTCCAAACAAGTGTTATAAAGATTTCTTCAGGCTAAAGATTTTTTTTTTCCTCTGCTAGGTTTACTTGTTTTGATTGAAATATATCATCCTCTTCAATGAGTTTTTTGGCACTTTAATGCATAGCCTTACCCAGAAATTAATGGCTTATTGAAATAACAAATTTGAAACTTTTTTTTTTTTTTTTCCAAAGAATGAGAAGGATTTCATTTATTACTTGCTGGAATACTGTTTCAGTCATGCTTTACCATGGAAAATGACTATTTGCCCTAATGTCTACATTATAATATAGCACATAATATATATTTTTTTCTAACAGGTCATGTCACTTCATTGAACCAAAGACAATATTTCATTGAACATAATCATTCCTTTCCATTTTTTAAAACTTTAAAAATTGTGAAATGTGTATTCAGTTTGAAAAACTACATTCTTAAACCATTTTAAATACATACCAATTCTAAAGTAATAATTCATAAAGGGAAATTTGGGCATAGGTTTCTTTGGTCAAATGAATTAACTAAAAGTGTAGTTTTCATGAAGCCTTTAAGTCCCAAATGAATCCTGGGTTCCCTTACAGCTTGTGGACTATTTGCAATATTCTGTGATGATTTCTGTGGCCTGTGACTTTCACTCTTCCTCTGATTTTCCTGATGGCTCCTCACAGCTCAGTTCAGCTCAGCTCTATGTGTGTTGTTTGATTCAACCAGCAATCATGTCTCTGCTCCTCGCTAGCTGCCTTTTCTCTGTTGAACTTATGTTCTCAATTGTCTTTTTAAGTTTTTACTTACCAGTTCTTATCTATTACTGCCTTTGAAACCAATTACCTACTCTGAATAATATTTTTCTTCCTTGTCCTTTATAAATTCAAGATTTGGTGGGTTATTTTTTACTCATTGAATATTGTTTTTACTGTTGGACATCCTACCAGAAAGAAATTAAATTGCAAACTTTAAAATGCAGGTTGTATGACTGTTACAGAATAATCCTAAGTTATTTCTTGTAACTTTTTTTTTTTTTTTAAATTGATTCATTTCCCTTTTTTTCCATGAGCAATGAACCTGAAACACGCTCATATAGCCTGATGATTTCAATTTGGAGAAAGTTGGGAAGGTGTTTTTGTACTACTTTATTTATTTATTTTTACTGCTGGTGACAAAAAATATAGAACTGAATGAAAGGTTATTTCATCCAGGCCATTTGTTTTCTCTGATGCAGACTGAATGGTTCTAAGTCATCCTGGGCCCCACTAACTTTGACATCTGTCAGACAACTCGGGTAATTTTTAATCCATTAGCAAGACTTTCCATTACAACAAATCCTTTTCCTGCTCTAATTTATGTCAGAAATAATCATCCGGATCTTGTCAGTTTTCAGTATTAATGTGCTGAACCAGTTCTGATATTAGTAAACATTTTGTTTTCTTGTATGTGCAACAAAGCAATAGTTTATTCTGTTTCCATCTAAGGCTATCATATACAAAGTGCTTTTGAATATTTACTTTCAGTGTATTGGCATGGCTTTTAGAGCTGTAACTCCTGATTCAGGGTCTGTGATGAGGAATAAATCTATGAGTTCACAAGGAAAACACTGCAGTTCTGTCTAGAGTTTTTCCATTTCTAAAGCAAGGATGGTACATACATTGTAAAGACAACTGAGAAGTGTTTGCAGAACATGTACAGTATGCAGAGTGACATTCAAATAGAAAGTATCAAAATTCTTTCCTAAAGAGTGATTTTGATAAATTATATCAAATTCCAATACTCAGTAGATCATTCCTGGTCTAAGTTCCAAGCCCATACATGCAGTCCTATGTACTAACATATGATCTTTTTCTCAAATAGTTGAATATATACTTTAAGACAGAGGAAAGAAGTTTGGCATACAAGTAGCAGACAGATTGTAGAAGACGAGAATAAAGATAATAAGATCACACACTTATGCATATATCAGTGACAAGACAGCTTGGGAGTTCGAGGTTATCTGAAATGGAGGTGTGTATCTGTTTGTACACATGTACCATCGCCCAAAATATTGGCTGTCCCACCTGCTCTCTGACACATGAGAAACTAATATCCTGATCCTGAAGAATTAATGTAGTCTAATCTCCTTGTTGGGGAAAAATTGAATATTGTAAAGATTTAAAGGGGAAGAAAAGGTCATTGTAGTTTAATTCAAGGAAGGCACTCATGAAAAAGGGATGTGGAAGCAAAAATAAGGAGTGGTTCATTTCATGTTACTAGTAAGCTGACAAGACTAGCATAGAAATGCAGTGCTTGGAAAGACCTGATAAATGAGACCAAAAATTCCGTTTGGATGTGGTGCACAGGAGATTAAACTCAGGTGTGCTTACTGGCCCAGACAAGAAGTACATCTAATTCCCAGTGTGTAGTCTCCCAGACAAGTCAATGAGAGAAGGAGTGTTAGAAATGTGACCCATGCAAGGCAATCCTTGCATTGCCAGAGGCATTCAGCAGCATCAGGGTTTTTTGAGGCTCTGCCTGGACCACCATGCAGCATAGGGATGGATCTGCTCCCCAGGATATGGTCCAAACCTTTTTATAAGCTTTTGTATATTTCCTCAAATTCTTTTGTGAATGAGTTGTGTAGTTTAGCCATTTGAAAGGAAAAAAATCAAATGCAAACTAGCTCTCTGGGAGATTTTCTTCCTCATTGGTATCCACTTCAGCCTCTCAAGCAGGATCTTGCTGTTTCTTTTTCAGATCCCATACCATTTAGCATAGTGTCACTGAGTTACGTAGGACTCAGAGATTATGGTTAGAGATGGCATACAATCTGGAAATGTGGAATTTCCGCATAGATGGAATCCATCAATTTGATTCTAATCCCTGCAGGAGACTAGGGAATTAATTTCTCTGTCTATATTGCCCTTTGAACAGATTTCTTGTAATATTTGGATTATTTTGAAATGCAACTGTATATTTCCCTTTGTATGGAAAAAGAAACAGATATGTCCCATCATAATGGAAATCAGATAAATTTTGAGGTGAAAAGGAACCAATGGGGTCTAGACTCAATGCTGCAAGTCCATGGCATTCAGTGGGCAGTAGTATTTGGCCTTAAACTGATGAGTATCATTGGAAGCTACAAAAGCAACAGCAACAGCAAATAAGCTGGAACGTTGTATTTATTCATTAGAAAAGCTCCATTTGTGAACCTCTAGGTAAACATAAGGGAAGTGTAATTTTAGAAGATACCTCTTATGGAAATTTGATTCAATACATATTAAATCTATGGGAGTCTCTGACACAGCAGGAACTAACTGAGATTCTGCAATATGCAAGAGAAGAAATTCCGTTGCATTTTTATCTAGTTTTCACTATGTGCTGAATAGGACTTTGAACATTATTTGAGTGCTGGTTGGTAAAGCCTTACAGTACAGACATTATTAATAATGCTTAAATCCACATACAGTATTTCCTATTGCATCTCAATTACTGGATTTAATTAGCATCCAGTAGCTGGGAAAGAACAGCAGTAACATTTGACATAAAGTAAGGTGCAGATGTACCAGGAAATCCACACGGTCCAGTTGTGATATGACATACAAGACCACCCTTGAGCATTAGAGTATTACATCCTGTATGGTACAGGTTTCTCGTTAGCCAATAAGATTCCTTCTTTTCATCCTATAGATTCAACAACTTTGCCTTTGCAATTTGTTTTATTGAACAATGAAAATAGATGAGTTGATTGTTGCAAAAAATCATATATCTTAATATGCATTTTATTCTTTTTTTGATATGTATTTCTGCTCAAAATCCGTAACAGATCATAAAGAACATATCTTAAATAAAAACAGCACATCTTAAAGGCACCCTGTGAGTGCAATTAGAAACATTTCCCATCATACAGCAAAGATAATGTTTCCTAAATGCTCTTAATTTCATACATCTGTTATGCTCTGTCATGATTTTTTTTTTCTCCTCCCAAGACAATTTTTGAAGGTTTCTGCCAATGTAATTCAATTTAAAGCTTTTAATGTCAGCTCAATGGGTCATGCCACATTCTCCACATTTGTATTAACTTCTCCTCTTAGGAAAGGCAGAAATATGATGAATATTCTTCATCAGTAGCCTATGTTCATGAGAAATAACTATTTTTTTTCCCATTATTTGTTGACCATATTTTGCAGACATTGTTAATTTTTTTGTCTTTAACGTATATACAACCATGCAGACGTGCATATACATATCTATGCACAATCTTATATGGCATTTTCTTGGGCCACAAGTTTTCTGTGTTGCTTCTAAAACTCCAAAGTGTCTTCCTCAGTCACCTATTTTCAAAATATGTCTGTAGTTTTTCTTGGAACGTTTACTGAACAATTACCATTCATTAATGTTTGACATTGTATTGAAATTATGTTCAAAGGAGCTGACTTCACATTACTTTTCATTTTTTAAGAGCTACCCGTTCTGCTTGCAGAGCAATCACCATGTTCTAGAGCAAGTTAGTGAGGGTGCACTCATATTTTTCCGAAAACCATAGTATTCTGAATATGACTGTATTCTCTTTTATTTCTAATAGAGTGTTACTGTGGAATTTGAGCTCATTTATTCTGTCTCAGCTGCTTAGCTGTGAAATCGCACTTTGACTGAATACTAGGAAAAACACCCAAAAGAGATTTCTGTGGTTAGAGTTGAAGGATGTAGGGGGCATGCATACACGAGAAAAAAATCAATATCTGTAAATAAATAAATATATTGCTATCACTTTGTATTTAGTTTGGGGGGTAGTGCATGAAACTCAAGATATCTTATGAAATGAGTATTACCTGTCCTGTGGGCTGACATATTTGAGCACACTACACTCTGATAGACAAGATTCTGACCATACACAAATTCAAAAAGTCTAAGGACATTCTGTGCCTGTGGAGAACAATTTTTGTGTGAAGAGGCTGTGGTTCAGGATTCACTGTTTCTAAGAAGCTGGGCTTCCTTAAAGTGGTTACTGGTGGCTACTGGGACAAGGGAAGTCCAGGACCACTCCACTGGAAGCTCTTGGCAATTGTTACCCACTGAAATCCCACAGACACGAGCAGCTCTTCTTTGCGAAGCCTCTGGATGAGGATGTCCATCTAACCAGAGTGAATGCTCACCATTACCACCACTCATATGACCAGGACCCACCTGTCCCATTCATAGTAATGTGTTCTCCTATATCTTTTTCTCACATGACCACAGTGCCAATGGTGATATCTGGTCAGAGTCTAGATTTATTTTCAGTAATTCCTTTAACCATTTTTTTTTGTTATATTGGAACATGCTGTCTCATCCTTGTTTGAGTATTGCACTCAAAGGAGCTTCCCAAAATCAATACGGACATTTCCCACAACATTGCCAAGACTATGCACATCCCCTATTAGATCAGCTTTGCTAGAGATAGGACCATCATACTCTTACAAATCTAAGCTCATCCTCAACAGTATGTTCAGAGATCTCTCACCAACTGCTTATCAACTTCTCAGTTGGGTTTTATTTTCACTGGTGCTAAAAATAAGTTTTCAATTTTCATATTTCCACCATGAGCAAGGTACTGCAGCACTGGAGGCCTCTGGCAGTGGGAAAATGTGGAGGACAGAGTTAACAGTTTGCTTTCACCCCCAGTTTGAGTGGGAAGTCCCTGTTGCCTCACAAGCAGTTTGAAAAGTTGTGGAGGTATTTTGTTTATGCATTTTCAATTGAAAATCTCACACTGCCCTTTTCCCCAGAAGTGAATTACCTCCTAGGATTTGCAGGTGGGAGGCTGGAGACTCCGTTTGTCCCAAAGACATGAAAAAAATTCCAGGAGGACACCTCCCATGATGCCCACATGGAGCTGTGACGTGGCTCAGTGCCATGCAGGGTCTGTGCTGCGCCAGGGAGCAATGCAGGAAGCCTTGTCCAGAGGGACAGCTGGCCATAAATGTGTTTTTTGGGAGGCCAAATAAAAATAAAAAGCTCTAGGTTAATTAAAAAAAGCTAAATATTCTGAGTGGGCCATGCCAGCTTGCAATGAAATACACAGATGTTTATGTTCAAAATTCTTCTCTCTCCCCCAACATCAGTATGTTCTTCAGCCCACACTTGCTTTGATTTTATCATGATAAGAAAGTGATTTTCCAAAAGGGAATTTCAACACAGGTTTTGCTATAAAACTGCTTCACCAGCAGCCTTCCAGGTATGAGAAAACCGAAATGCATCAAAATCTGCTAGCAAAATAAACAGTGAACCTGTTTTCCCGAGGGAATTAGGGGCCAGGGAAATAAAACCAAGGGGGTTTTACACTCAAATGCTGGGGAAAAAATCTTGAAAACAGTGAATACCATCACCAAAGCCTGGCCTTACAGCCCAAGAGACACTCCTTTGCCTCATGACTGCACAGCAGCTCAAACACTGCTACAATTGATCAGGAAAGCAGCTTTAAAACCTCAGTCTAAGGCTTTTCTAATTATCTTAAAATAATCATTTAACCGCTTGAAATGAATACAGCCACAAAGCAAACCTTCCAGCCCGCTCACTGCACACTAACAGACACAGACTAATGACCCTAGAGACCAAACCAGCTCTTCTGATGCAGCATCAGCTGCTCTCCAAGACTAAAGTGACGTGTCCTCTGCTCTCCACGTGCTCCGCAGACCGGGAATGAAGCCACATCACTTCTAACACAATCCCGAAAATGACACCTGTTCTGCACACACGCCACACAGGCACTTTGAGAGCCAGTCCCTCGCAGCTATGCAATCAAAGATCAGTTTTCAATGAAATATTACTTACTTGAATCAATGTTGTCTTGATTCTTTGTGAAGGGTGCAGCAGGCATAAAATGCGATATTGATTTCTGAGATGTAGCCTGGTCTTCTCTTCATGGCCATTTCAAAAAATGCAAAGTATTTCTTTTCTTTCACACCAGAAATCACGTCACCTTTACAAACTGGAGGTCGAGGCCCTTTTATGTTACCTCATATTTATCTCCTGTCCTTTTTTTCTCATCCTGCTCTCTTCATCTTGCAGTTTTTCTTTCTCCTCCTTGAGTTTTTATTGCCTCTTCGGCTCTCCTCTTAGCTCCTGTTCTAATTTCTGCCTTTTCCCCTGCTCTCCTGAGTGCTTTTAGATTCTGATCTAATTTCTCATGTCTTCTCCCAGTGCTGCTCTCTCTCCTTTCTATCTTTCTGACCCTCACCTGTTCTCCTTTCTGCGTCTCTGACTCCAACTCTGTGGCTCCCCGTACGAGGCACTGGCTCTGGATTTTCCTTCTTGTCGTTTCCCACATTGCTCTTGGGCTGTTTTTAGCAGTCATTTCAATAAAGTTTTCCCTCTTGTACATATA
This sequence comes from Anser anser, assembly GCF_964211835.1. Lineage (NCBI taxonomy): Eukaryota > Metazoa > Chordata > Aves > Anseriformes > Anatidae > Anser > Anser anser. The sequence goes on from NC_139730.1 coordinate 5,473,209, forward strand.
AATACAACGCCCCAGCCTCGCATAATAATACATCTTTTTTCTAGGTTGCCTCCCATCTCCATGATTCGCATGTGTGTCTTTTTAATGAAAACTGTAGAAACAACCAGGAACAAGGCTCCCTAAATTGATAATCTGTTACTGTCATCCTCCCATGATAGACAAGGGTTACTTTTTTTTTTTTTTTTTTTTTTTCCTGAAGCCAGTGTGAATTTAAGTCTATCCCACTGGTTTGGTTTAATTAATTTAGGAGCTAAAGAGGGGTCCAGATCAGAAATCATAATCCTGAAACTGTCTCTCAGTACTCCACAGCATGCAATAGGTAACAATTAATATATTTTCCAGTTATATTTCAGAGCAGTATTTTATATAGGAAAACTACAATTTCCTGAAATACACCGCTGGATAGGTCACTGAAATTAATATTTTAACTATGAAAAGTGCCACAGAGGCTTGAGCAACAGTTAAGGATATGTCTGATACTGCAGTACTGCTAAGGCCAACATTTCCTTGGTGCTCCGCATGGTCTCAGAGGAAGGTACATTTTATCCCAAATATCCAAATGATGTTACTAAGCAGCTCATCTGTTTTGCCAAGATTTGCAAACAGTTCTTGTGTAGTTTGTGAGATCTGAAAAGATCTTGGTACATAATGCCTACAAATACTCAGGCTGATGTGTTGACTGTCGTCCCACACCCTTTGGGCTGGTCGTATATATGGTAACAATTTGATACCATAATTGGATAAATTCAAAGCTTAGACTTAGGTCCGCATTACAAATACTTGTGGTTGCAAGCTTGAAATTCTCTTTCAATTACTTAGTGTTTTATTTACTTAAAACATACTCAGAAAATACCAGTAAACTTGTTCATTAAGGTCAACATAAAAAAAAAAAAAGACTTGTATGCTGTGCTCTGTCAACAAGACTTTTTTTGATTAAAAAACAAGCAAACAAAAAAAGCAACATCTAATATAGTATTTTAAACGTATAAATAAATGTATATTTATTTACTTACATTTTCCCTAAATTAACATTAACTGATTGTCATTGTACTCATATTTAAGTTAAATTATTCTATCTATTTCTGTTTGTGTAATATTAATTTCAGAATGGTCCAAGGAGTTCTGACTTCTCTCTCTCTCTCTCTCTCACTATTTTATTTTCATGTCTCCCTCTAATAGCAAAAAGCAGTATTTTCTGCCAACTTACAGAAAAAAACACCACACCATTATCTTTGTATTACTCAGACAGGGATAAGACTGTAGACATGAGTCTTCTGTGATGAGAAGAAGCCCTCTGGCATGCAGTAATCCGGGGTACCCCAGCTGCAGAGTCTGATCCAAAGCCTATTAAAAGTGCCATCCTGGGTCCGATTACTTTCAGCCTGGCTTTCATCCAGGAACATGCCCTTCTTCTGAACAGGAAATCAAATTTTGGAAACAAATAAGAAAAGGATGACAAATGACTGTAGCCTGTGCTAATTTCCATTTCATGGAAGTTCCATGGAAATCAATAGATCAGCTCCTAATCTCAGTAGCAAAACTTCAAATCTCATAGTTCTCCTGAATTTATCTGGTTTAACAGCTATGGGGCCTGATGATTTAGTTTATTTTTTTGTTTTACCAAATTACAGCAGTATTTATCCCAAATCAGTATATCCTGCAAGATAAAATGCAAAACCATGGCACAATGCAGACACGTTTCTCTTGCAGAGCTGTTTGAAAAAATTTAAGAACTTTGAACACTTTAAAGCTATTAAATGGTCAGCTTTTGAGTTAAATATGTCTTTATACTGACACTGATCTCACAGGAATGCAACAGTCTGTACCATAAATCCCGGGCTAAACCTTCCTCTCTGTTGTTCCTTGATGTGCACGTCCAGTATACGATTTCCTGTGATAGGCTAGGTAACAACTCACCCAGCCCCATGTCACTAAACTGGAAGTTGTCTTCAGTAAGGTTTTGCTGAAAGCAATGTCACTTTCCAAAGAGTCTTCAATGGAAAATATTTTATTTCACTATAAATGCCTTGAAGGAAGAATTTAAATTCAGTAGAATCTAATATAACATGTCATTTTATATTCTAGCATTCCACTAGGCAGAGGTAACATAGTTCAGTGAAAGCACACTTTCTTCCCAACATGCTGCTGAGCTGAAACAGTGTGTGCATTTTATATATTTTCTCTTCTTTTTGGTCTTTAAAAGAATTTTTCAATTTATGAGCTTTAATTTTTCATAAATGTAACCACTTTTGCTTGGCAAATAGAGGGCTGAATGAAATTTGCTGCAAGTGCATTCCTAACTGAGTCAGAAGCAATTGAATAGCTCGGGAAAATAGTTTTTGGAGCTTTTGCTGCTTGGGCTAATTGCTGGGATTAGTCAAGATATATCAAGCCAAGATATATTGGTTTGATAGTAATGTGTATCTTAGACACCTGGAATTATTTCTATGCCTTGGTAGGTTACCTGAGAGATTTGAACCTAATACATACCTGTGAGCACCTTGAATTTAAGATAACATTGAAAATCAGTCCTGGTCTCAGGTACAAGTATACCCGAATCAGATGTTTCACATGTATTTAGTCAGAATAAAACCCCTGTATAAATACTTTATAGAGTATTGTGTACAGTAATTAATAAATACAATTTTCTAAGAGCTTTCTGAACCTTGAATAAACATTACTTAAACAAACATATGCAAATTATTAATAGAAACTGTAATATCTCTCTATCTATTATTCTTATTTGGCCCTAACTATTTTGATATCAGAAGATTAGAAGAACAGAACTGGTTGGCCTTGCCAAATAGGAAAATTAAATACTCCAAAGAATAGAGGAAATAATTTTAAGACTGAAGCCCCACACGAATCAAGGAATAAAAAATCTTGGACTGCCCAAACCTTGTTGTTTAACTTCTAGTGGTGTAATCTGTTTCTCCCACTAGCTGTGAGATATCCTTGTGTGACTGCAGTGGTGTTTTATGTATGTGAACCAACCTTGCAATATAAGGTGACAAACAAAAAAGATGGAAAAATATATAAAATGGGGAAAAAAAAAAAAAGTCTACTTGCTACCTCAGGCTTTAAAACTCTTCTTACACACTTCGGCACGAAGTCTATTAAAGCAGAATATAGTGGAAATACAATATACAGCAATGAATGTCTCCAAACCAGCAATTTAGCGCTAAAGCTGAGGGCAGTTCTTATGCACCGACTTTTAATACCGAGACGATTTGTGGTCTCACAAAGTTCCTGCCTTGGGCAAGAATTGTGCTGTGCTCTAATAGGTCTAGTTTGTTGACTGTCAGAATAATGGAGAAATTGGTAGCAGAGGGCCTGAGCGCTGTAAACAGCTGAGATAATTAGAAGGTCTGTCAGGAGGAGAATAAGGCTAAAGTAGTTTACGTTCTGTCATAGGGCGGAAAGCATTCATTCAGAAGGCTGCTGGATAATGCGGGATGCATTGCCTTACATCCCAGCAAGCTTGGTTGCAGGTGGGGAAAGAGTGCTTCTTGTCAACTTGGCTTCCTTTGCTGGCTTTCCCACTGCATGCTTGCAAGATTTTATATTTATTATTAATAAAATAATACTTCCTGCAAACAGAATGCTGACTTGCATTTTTAACCCACGCTGTGGGGCTAATAGGGAGCTTAGGGTTGGGTGAGGCAGCAGAGGGAGGCTGAGGAAGCCATGAGAGCTGAAGGAAGCCCCTTGTGCAATGCAGATGCTAAAAGTGCCGTCTCCTGAGGAAGTCATCCAGCTGATGGAGGATGCTCCCGTATCAGTGAAGCAAAATTCCACAAGTTGTGAACACCAGAAATCTGGTGCTTTAGCCGAGAAACTAGACAACAGGAAACCTAGCAATCTAGAAATCGATGCCACTCAGTCATTTCAAGGCAATGGCTTGTCTCAGGGTGAAGAAAACCAAAGCTTTCAGTGCTGAAGTGTGGTTTTGGTACTTAGTTTAGGGCCTGACTTTCGGGAAAATGAAGGTTAGCTGTCACCTGCATTGCAAATCCTGTTAAGGGTTTGGAAACTAGGTAGGCAAAAGGCAATTGCTTGAAATCCCTGGTATTTCAGAAATATGGAATTAGTGTGCATATTCAGGAATCAGTAAGGTTTGGAGTTATGTTAAGGTTAAGGTATGTTAATGCTTAATAACAAGCAAATATTAATAAGGTTTGACTTGTAGAGAAACAGGGTGGGAGAGGTGGACCAGGGACATGGCCAAGAGACCTTTGTCTTTCTCACTCTACCATTAACAGCAGTCACACATTAACTCAGCCTCCGCCTCAGTGAAGGAGGCGGCCTGCCTCATGAGCTGGGCTGGGGGATGTCTAGGTGTCAGATGATTTGAAGTTGTCTTTTACACATGCTGCCATTGCTTACACAGCACAGGGCCTACCTGTTGAAAACATTCTTGCATGCTGGTTTTACTTGATACAAGTCTCTCTGAGGGCTCCCCACATTTTCCTGGATCTGTGGAAAAGATACTCAGGCCAGGACTGGGTGTTTTGGACACCACAGAAGGGGTAGGCCAAAACCACCTCAGTGAAGAATCAAGGAGCCTACTTCCACTCAGATATTTACTGACACACTTCAATAAGGCAATATTTGTCAACATTTGGCCTTTCTTCCCCTCCAACACCAACATCCCTTCTGCCCTCCTGTGTTTTGGCCTAAGCGGCCGACCAGCCCTTTAACTCAGCTTCCACCCCTGCCTCCTTCTGTCCTTCTGAGCACCTGAATGGCTGTTGCTTTAATAATTCGGTTGTCTTCCTGACAGGACCAGAGGAGTCTTTTTTAAGCTCCTGCAACAGCAGGCAGCAGACAGTGCATGATTGCACTGGGACTTGAGAGCAAACTCCAGCTCGCTGTCAGTGGCTGTGTGCCAGACAGCTCAGCCTGCCGAGAGCAAAACCTTGCAAGCGGCTGAGCATTTAAAAGGGAGACTGTCAACATCCGTCTGAGCAGCAGCGAGCGGGGGGATCACCACAGAAAAAGGGAGAATGTCTGAAAATTGAGGTGTATGGGGACAGGTGGCGTAAAAGGGCTAATTATCTTCCTATTCCCCTCGCATTGCCTATTACAGACCACCAAAAATAGCATCTACTTAAGGACTTTTTTTCCCTTCTCCCTGTTAAGTTAAATGGACGTCCCACCTGTCATTGGGTGAAGTGGAATCACTCATGGAAGCTGGAGCTGGCCAGAAGCCACCTCCTGACAGCGAGAGGCAGGTCTGAACAACAAAGTTTGGATCAAGATCTGAACTTCTCTCACATCCAAATGTGCTTGGATCCAGGACGTTGGCTGACACCCATCTCTGCTACATCTATACCGTGATTATGTGTGAATGGCCCTATTGCTTCACACTGCACTCGGTGTAATCACTTCCATTTGGGCATCATTCTGCAAGAAAATCTGCTGTCATGATGGCCGATGTGCGATGCTGTGCTGGATGAAGATTCCTTCCTAACCCTTACAAGACATCAGTTTTCACCTGGAAACAGACTCGTTGAGCTTTACTGATGACAACTTCCATATTTACAGTTCTCATTATTAAGTCAATTTTAACTCCAGGTTTAAATGCGGGATCCTTTCCCAAATGGGTATCAAAATATGATCCACTTGACAGCCTGTGCGTACATGCAGTGGGCCTGATTCTGATTCTTCCTTCTTTCACATCTGCTTCATGCCTTTGCAACCCCATTGACTTCAGTGGAATTGTTTCTGATAGGGATTTGATGAATTCCATATTTTCCTGTGTATCACCCACAGATTATCTATAAAAACTGAGATTCATCAGCAGTGCAGTTTATACACAGATGTAAGTAATGTGAGGGGAAGTTTACTCTGGGGCCCCCTCTTTCCCAGTAGCCCTATTGCCTCTAATGCCTCTCTCATTTTCTTACTTTCCCCAGTATCCCCCTTCTTCATATTTCTCCCTACTTTGGGTTCTGCCCAACCCTGATCAACTCTGATTTTGGGTGGCTCGTGAGAAACTACCTGAGGATGTATTTTCAAGAGTCACTATTTTTTAAGGAACACCAGTTTTTAAAGCTACCCAATGTATGCAAAAAACATAGTAACCAATATATATATTTTTTTCTGTTTGTTGTTTGAAAAGTAGTAGCAAAAGAAATTGGTTGGGTCAGCCTGAAGGGAAATTTCAGTTTTCTGGATGGAATTAAAACTGGAGGGGGAAAAAAAAAAAAAGAAAAGAAAAGAAAAGAAAAGAAAAGAAAAGAAAAGAAAAGACCTGTTAGATGAAATGTTTCATTTAGTTGTCAGGTATTCTTCTTTAAAACTTTTAAAATGTAATTAAGTTTGGCTAAATTTGTTCTAAAAATGTCATTCTGAAATAAAAAAATGAAATGATTTGTTTCAAGAACTTTAAAGTAAAACTCTGACTTTTTCATTCTATGCTTCCCAACAAGATATTCTCTGTTTAACATGTATTCCATGAATATGTTTCTCAGGAAAAATAATGCCTTTAAAATCTACTTTTGATTAACATGAGGAAAGAGGTGAATGAGATCCTGCTTACTTGAGGAATCATTTGCTCACCCTTAAGGTGTGAAAAGTGAACAGAGGTGAAGGCCAATAAAATCTGTAATAATTTTTGGCACTTAAGCTCTTTTTGGAAGTCACGTACACAGCTGTGATGAACTACAGATAATGTCACGTAGCTAACCCAAAGTCATATAGCAAATCACTGGCAGAACCAGCAGAACAAGTATACTGTGTTCAATTCCTTGCATTACATAACAACCACAAGAAAATTGTTTTATATAAAAATGTGTAGATAGTCCATAACCAAAACTATCATTTTCACTTCGTATTGTGGTCTTTCCAATACTTCTTTTAAGTGAAGACTGCACGCAACAATCATGGCTGGATGCTCTCTGTTGAACTTGTACCAAAAATGTGGTCTCATTTCTTAAGAAAAGTATCTGCTAAGTTTTGACCTCACAAACACTTCAGCTACTGTCAGAAGAAAAATGCAATAAATAGTGCTATAGGAAGAAAACAAAATGATTATCCTGCAACCTAGTAAGCAATTACAAAGGGCAAATTGCTTGTACCCTCTGTAATTTTTTGCCATTAGGTAATTAACATCAGAAGTATTAACGATCATTTTAACAAATTACTATATAATTATAATGTGTTTCTTCATTTAGCTATACATACTGTACAAACCCTTCTAAGATTTGTGTATTAATTGAAAATGCATTATTTATTTGCTGAGCTGAGTAACAACCCACACTGGTAACTAAACCTATTAAAGAAATGCTGGGCTGATTGTAACTAGCTGTCAATCTATGGTTACCAGAGCAATTCTTAGTGGATGCGAGTGTCACTGGCCAAACTCAAATTAAGGATCAAATGAAAAACTGTAATAGGTCACAATACTCACTGGGATCGCAGACCTAGAAATGTCACATCTCTGACTCGTGTTAACTTCATCTGGAAAGAAAGCTAAGAGTGGAACAAAGGAGCTCATGAGTTTACAGGGCCAGCACATGCTGGTGGCAATGCTGCTTCTTAGATTAATTAATTTCATAACATTTCCATAATACAGTTTTACTTAGTGTACTTTTCATAATCTAATTTTAGTTGAATTGCTTTGCACAATCTGCTCAAAATGTGTTTACGATTCAGAATTGTTAGAGTCCCCTTTTCATTTTGTGCTTTGCTGCCTTTTTAAAATCTGCCTAAATTGGTGAAATAAATTAGGGGAATGCTGCCAAAAGCATCTTTTTGTACTATCCTAACATTCAAACTAATTCACTTGGGCCAGGTTTACAGCACTTCCCATGAATCCTCTCCTGGAGGTGTGTGGACAGGAGGGTGGATGGAAGAGTGAACTTCAGGGGGATGCTGCAGATTTTTCTGTGGGAAGAGAGTTTTGGATGGGGGGCTGGGAAGCTGATTCCAAATTACCCATTTCCAATTTGGGAACAGATATGGCCCATGTGACCTAAGCATCTTGTCAAGACAGCTTGAATTTGAAATTGTGAATATGCATGTGATGAGCTACAGACCCAAAATGATTCACACAATGATATGGCAGATCTTTCTGAATAGATTGAAATTCACCCTTGGGCAAAAGGCCGAGAGAAAGCTCTCAAACCTTGGCTCATGTGAGATATAAGAAGCTCCATGGCTTCTCTATAACCACCTTGGACAGGATCAGTTGTACATACAACATACACATTTGAAAAAATCCAAGATCCCCTTCTGACAATTCATGAAGAGGGAAATGGATTGGAATAAATTACTCATTACAGTGCTACTCAGCTTTGGCAACAAATCCACAGGTTAAGGGAGAAGGGGAGCTATCCTAGCTGTAATGGCGTGTTATGGCCATTTTCAGTTCTGTAGGTGTTAGCTTTCTGACTAGCTGATAATATGACGTTGATGATCTTGAAGGTCTTTTCCAGCCTAGAGGATTCTATGATTTTATAACATCCAGCCACTTAGTTCATTATTGAGGGCTTCCTGCAGGACTCTTCCTCTCAAGAACCCCTGTTCCTCACAGGACTCTGGATCCTAACTTTTTTTCCCTGCTGCTTTCATTTTCAGCTGCTTGAATAGCTATGATGACACCTTACAAAGTTGCTATTGCATTCGTAATATTAGTATTAATCACACGTTCCTTGATACTGTAATTGAATAGTTTTTACGCAGATGATATTAACTGATAAAATATGGCATCCTCATGAGAAAACATTACCTTGAAATATTAGCGTTATAATATGTTAATTTCTATGGAGGATACGACCACAGATATATGAGGAGATGTAAATTTCCCAGCACTTCTGCTGACAATTTCCATGTCAACATAATTCTTAGGAATTCGTACTCACTATTTTGTGATGACTTATATGATGATGTATAACAACTTAAGGGGGTTTTAAAATGCAGTATTTTGACTAATGCAGTTTAGTAAATAGCATGCAGGACTGCTTCTTCCTTTCAATTCTGGGAAGGCTGACGCTAGCCCTTGGTACCATCAGGAAGTCAGTGACCTGAATGCCAAATGCCTAAGAGTGTGCTCAGGATGCTTTGGGCACATTGCAGCTGTGCATTAAGAGGAAGAGAAAAGGTTGTAGTGGGAGGCAGCAACATCCCTACCCAAGTATTACAAATTGAGGGCAGTACTGAAGAAAAAAAAAAAAAAAAAAGGAGAGGAAAAAAAATAGGTGGTTTAAAGGAAGTTCTGCACGTCTTGCAAAGCTGTTGGAAACCAAACTTCAGGTTGAAATTCATGACCAGGATAGCATTGTCCTGTCATTTTATCCCATCTGTAGACTGTCAATTCTGATCTTTTGATTTTGTTATGCTGTGGGGTGGAGGCATCCCAGACAAAATTTGGGTCTGGTTGTGTGTGTTAGCACGCACTGAAATGAACTGTGTCAGGGCCCACACTAACCCTTATCTCTGGAGGCAAAACCCAAGCTCCACAGCATACTGCCCCATGTCTTGCTGTTAGTGCTTGTGAATAGTTTGCACCAACACAACCCTGCTGGCCTTGCTGGCTTCTGACTTATGCTGGTGCTCTTAGTGTTTCCCTTGGGAAAACAACCTGGAATAAGGAGACAAAACCAGAGCCTGGGATAAGCAAGGGGCATCCTGAAGACAGAGAAGATGGCAGCAATTGGAGTTCTGCATCCAGAAGCAGACAACTAACCAGGCCGTCTCTCCTGGGCTAATCTGAATTAATTGGTGCTATTGGTGCCTTTGATACCCAAATGCAGACCCCCGGGGGTGGGAGTTCTCATGAAACAAGTGGCCACTTGGGAGAGCCGTCCCAGGCCCAATCATGTCATGGGCTCATTTGTCTCCCACAGTAATTCACTACTCACTTCAGTCACTTTAAATGTAAAACAGCTGCTGCTGCTTAGCCCTCTTTTAAGGTACCCACCAGCAGCTTTAAACCAATCCTGAATGGGGCCCATCCCATAATAGTCTCCCACACAGTGGTCATTTGGAAACAATTAACCCTTGATTCAAGATCCTCTTAAAGAATCCTTTTCCAAGCCCTACTCTTTTCCATTACAGCCTGTTGTGTTGTTGCCTCTCCCCTTGGATGGGAACAGCTTTATCCTTCAGGAGCAACATCCATGTACGTATACGGAACTGTGGCGGGGGGGTGCATAGAGCTGCCAGGTTTATTGTATGGATTTTGCTCCCCTTAGCCATCCTCACCAAAGAAGCTTGAAGCTACCAAATCAGAACAGAGTGGTGCTTTGTCCAAAAAAAAAAAAAATATATTTTCTTTTTCCCTTCTCCCCCTGCAGTACCTGGGGGTCTCATTCACTTCACACATGTTTGGCACTGCTGCTACCCCTTGCCTCGCTTGGTCTCCAGTGATATGATGAACTTGAGATTAATCTGTTTTAAAGAGAAGCATCTGGCTTTGAGCTAATAAAATATCAATTTGTAACAGGGAGGAAAAGGCTCAGCGAGAGGTCTCCATGCTCGGGGCTTTGAGACCCAATCTGACTTGGGAGTTCAATGCCACTTGTGAATTTTAGGCTGTTCTCTGAGCAATTCAAAAACTTTTTTTTTTTTCTATGCACCGGTCTTGACTTTCTCCAAAGTGCTGCGGTTTCGGACGAGTGGCTTTTTCCCCTGATGGGGTATCACCCCGCTCCAAATCCCGTGGGGCATCCCCCCCACCTTCCCCTTCCCATCGTGGCTCTGTGGCCAGATGTGGTGACCCCTTGCTGGGATGTTAAACTGGCAACACCCTTGATCCAGGCAGACAGACACTCAATAGCCAACTTCTGGAAAACCTCCCCCTGCACTGGACGGCTCTGACACAAACCAGCTGAAGACATTGCAATGCCAGAAAGTGTTACAGCTGGACCGCCTGACAGATTGGCAGCACGCACGCTGATTTGGGGACCGTATTTGGGGGCCTGCAAAGTGCTCACTGTCCAGGCACTGAGCCACTAATCACAGTTTACATTAGGCAATCAGATACTTTTCCACTACTGAATGATCTGCTCTTCCCAACCCCCCTTTTTTTTCACCTTATGGGACCCTGTGCGTGTATATACAGTACCTACCCTCCGTGCTTCACATCTGCACTGTGTTTTAAGCTGTATTTAATGCACAGCTACTTGCCTCGGCTCCGGCAGTGACAAGGTGCCCGAATTGCTTCTGCCCTCTTTCCTACTCCCCAGCCTGATGTCTGCCTGTTTCTGTGCTGAACCACTTGGTTAACTTAAACTGGGGTGGGGGGATCTACTTATGGACAAACCCCTGGGCAAAAAGAAAGGCTGGATGTGTTATGGCACTCTATGGGAGTGGGGTTTCTGTCAGCCTATAGAATCTGATGAGTGGTTTTAAATAAAATTCCAGAGATCAGATCTTCACTGAAAACAATAGATTTCTAGAATAATTTGTCTAGCATGCTGCCCTTAATCACTTTTACAAAGGAGTGTTTCATTAGGAATGAATCTATGTCAGCCCCATATGTCAGCTCTGATTTCTGTGTTGGCCCAGACATGATGCTGTAGATCTATGTTCGTGTAAGATAAGTTTGCCGTGGCTGGCTGTCTAATGAATATGGCCTCATTTACAATAAGGAGGGCTCAGGCCTGGCTACAACCCAGAGTTTCTATTCCAAAGAAATGCTGACATTTTGGAAAACCTGGGTCTCTGTTAGAATGAGTAGCTGAAATTTTGATATTTTCCAAGCCAAAAAAGGTGCTCTGAAAAATGTGTGCTGTATTAAAACACTAAATAACAGTTAGGTGCCAATTTAAGAAAAATATATAAACACAGAACATGAAAATTCAAATTTTAATATAAACATTGCACTGAAATTAACAGAAATGTTTTGATGTTGGCGAAATGAGATATCATAACTTCTTCTCACCAATGTTTTTCTGCCATAGCTGATCTATTCCTATGAAAACGTTTTGATTTTAATGAATCTGTATGTTTTCCACCGCATAATTATTTTGTCAAAAAAAGGAAAAACAAATCACACCACGTAAGACGGCCCCAGACTTGTCCTGCCAAACAGAGTGTTGGGCAATTGGCCTAACTGATCTCCACCTTCACTTGTGCAGGGTCAGCCCCTGAGGTTCAAGCAGAGTAGGAAGAATATTTTCAAGTTTTAACAAATGTGAAACCGCACATCTTGGGGTTAACATTGCAGTCTTTACTTTTCCTCCCAGTCCTTGCAACCAAATAGATCTTTGCTAATTGTGGCTTGATTTCCCCATCTGAAAAGTGGGAATACCGCTGTTTGCTCACCTTTCTTAAGGTCTGTGCCTAGGTAAAGCACTCATAAGCACCAATTAACCGTATTACCCAATTCCTGCATGTAAACTCAGGGCTGATGTGAAGAAATGAGCACACACAGTGTTGTGCAGATAGAAAACGGGGGGTTATTTTCAGCCCAGATTGCAGTTTCACGGTTCCTGGGGCAGAGCTGAAGCTTGCAAGACTGTTTATTTTCTTCCCTGGAGAACCCGGAATGCGACAATCAACAAACCACCCCCATGACAAAATGTGAGAGGAAAAGGACATTTATTAGGTAAATATAGTGTAAAAGTCCAGCAAGGCACTGCATGCATGCACACACACTGAGGGTCTGAGTGAGCATGGAGGGGACTTGGGGAAGGTATTATACATTCAGGCATCTTCAAAGTACTGCTAATAAAATTAAGTGTTGAAACATAAATGTTTTAATTTTAGTGCAAATGCTCCAAGCAATAGCCCATTCTGCACCTTTCCTTCCCACCCCCAGCCTAGACTAATCCATTTAGAGACAAATTTACATTTTATTTCTCCAAACCCTGTTAGCATTAATAGAAAGGTCAGCACTGAAAAGGCAGCTTCAGAAGTGCCAGTGCGCTGTGCTCTGTGGCCAGACGAGGGCACGTGGGTCTCTCACCCACTGAGTCTGACAAGAATTTGTAATTTAAGAGGAAAGTCCTCTTCTCCAGACATCCCCATGGCTCACGGAGATGATCAGGCCACCCTCTGGACACTAAGTGGGGCTTCTTGATATCAGAAGGGAAAAGGAGGAAGAAATCTCTTGGTGAAAAGCCACTGATGCTGTTGAAAAAACTGTGGACAATATTCAATGGCTTTTAAAGAAAGACAAAACAAAACAAACCATTCTGTTTGGGAATGATTTGGCTCCAACAGTGCCTTAAGTGTCCCTTTTTGATAGATTAGTTGGGCTGCAAGTAAGAGTTTCAGCACCTCTTGGCCCATCGCTGGCTTCTGGTGGAGTCAGAAATCTCCTTCAGGAGTATCCCCGCTGCTGAGTGATGATTGCAGAGCCGTGAAGAGAAAATTCTTCTGGTTTCAGAAGTGCAAAATGTTTGTATGAGAACTGTATGAACTTGATGTGGTTTGTGGTTTGGTTCCAACTGAGAACCCTGCCTTGGGAAAAGCTTAATAACCCGGAGTAATCCCATTGAATGTACTGGGCCTTCTTATGTGTATAAAATTACTTACGTGCTAATTTTTCAGAGGATCAGAGCCAAGGATCTTGACCATGCATGCTGGACATCTAATTGACTCACGGCTTTGTGTCTAAATCATGTGAATTTCATCTCAAGTTTCAAACAGATGTTTGGTCTGAAATGCAGAGTCTTAAAAAGGAATGAAGTCAGCTTCATCTCCTGGATCAAGATCCTGTGAAATTCCTATTTCTGTATAATCACAAAGCAGACGCCAGGGGAAAGCTGAATGCTCCAAATTAACGTCACTCCTCCAGGCAAACTGCATCATGCGTTGCATTGATTTTTTTTTCCCTTATACATTGTAGGGTCCTACTACTTCTACTGCCGTTAGTATTACTATAATCCAAATCTAAAAAGCCAAAAAAATCTCAAAAAATAAAAATTAAGACCCAAAGAAGCTCTCAAGCTACTTTGGACTCAGCTGTCTAATTCAAGGATAAACTGATAGAGCAGGTGGACATGCCAAATGTCATTAAGTTTGCCAGAGCCCAGCCCCGAGGAACACAAAGGTGAGAAGTATATTCCCCAACAAATGACCCCTGACCGGGAGCTCCCTGCTACCAGTCCCCCTTGCTTTTAAATTAAACCAGTAAGCCTACTTGAGTGTCTAGCTTGAGTGTTTCATTTGATTCCACTCCAGGGGAAACACAGCCTCTCAATTAAGCATTTAGAGTTTCACATGTGAAACCGAGGCACAGAGGCTCCTGGAGCTCACATGGAGAACTGAGGCAGGAGATCTGAGTTCAGCTGCTGCCTCCCCTATATGGCATGGTTGAACTGTTTCACCCTGTGCCTCTGTTTCCTTCTCTTATAAGCTTACATGCCTGAAAATCACTTTCAAAAAATTCCATGTAGAAATACATGTGTTGTGTGTCTCGTTTGTACATTTCCCCAGTGTTTCTGTATCTTCTTGTGTTCTCAGGATTGTATTAATGATCTTCACTTGACTCCCTTTTCAATGTGCTCAAAGAGAAACCCATAAATAAAGAATCGATAGGAAAGCCCAGATGTTTCTCCATAGGTGAGGGCTGAAGGAATGCCATAGCTTTCATACCATCACATAGGCAGACATTTGGAAGATTAGGGACTGCTGAATGCATCACTGGGGATCAGCACAAAGTTATTTGCAGTTGTTTCTGTAATTGCGTTGCTCAGGGAGAAAATTCACAGTATGTCTTGCTGCCTGCCCGCCTCCTGAACATGCACCCTGCCACCTGTGTGCAGTGCTGGGGTAGTGTTAATGCCCTGTGCTGTGCTAGAAGCCATATAAATTAATTGACTGGCTAAACACCTGCTCTCTGTGTTTGTTTCCTTTTTTTTTTTTCCTTTTTTTCTTGCATTTCTCTAACTAGACTAGCATTTCCTTCCTTCTTTCCCCAAAAATTGGGTAAGTTGACACCAAACAAAGAGCTTTGTTTTCTCAGCATATCAAGGGGTGCAATTCCTTGAATGTCAATGGCTGGGGTTTGCATTAGTGGTAGATAAATCTCATAAACCATTGGGTAGGAGTCCTTGATTTGATTAGGGAGACAGGTCCTTTGGTGCTGAGCCAACATGATCAGAACTTCCTCAGTTTTTAAAATGTTTAAAATTTTGGACAGGAAATCTCAAGAAATATAGATTTTCTTTGGAGATCCCAGCTAGTTGCTATTTTCCTTTGGGCAGGCCACAGGAAGGCAGCTGTCTTATAGATGTTTTTGCTCCTTGTTTTGTCTAAAGTTAATTGAGCCCAAGTCCCCAGTAGTGAGGTACCTGACCGTTTGTTTTATTGACCGAATCTGCACAGTATGGGCCAAGACTTCTGCTCGTGTAGGTCTGTTCAGCTCTACAGAAGCCAATGGGGCCACAATAAACATAGAAACTCTGGGTTGTGAATGTGTCCCCTAACACTCACTACAGCTCTCAAAGTCTGGCCCAAAACTAGGAACGAGCTGTTTTTTAGGCACCGTTTTATTAGCTGGTTGTTAAAATCTTGCTTGGGAATTTGGAGGGGAGATCCTCGTGTTCTTAAGGTCAGGACGTATGGAAGTGTCTAGAGGACTTCTTTCTGACAGAGGCATGGGTTGCTCTTTGTTGTAACTGAAGCACATAGATGTTGCTTTACATCTAATTTAGATCAGATGGGGAGGGGGAAGGAGCAGCCCTCAGCAGTTAATTCCAGACAAGGTGATTTTTGATTCACTAAACCCAAACATATATATTTTAGTTTAATAGTGACCTACCCTTTGTAAACATGTGCACAGGAGACTGTGGGTTCCCCCTGATGACATCTGAGTGGGGATAATGTGGCAGTAGAGAAATAAATAAAACCAGACACCCAGCAGTGAGGAAGACATCAAATTAAAACTCCTTAAAGAAATGTCTCACTTCCCATTTGCTAAATCACTCATTCTGTAAATGTCTTTGCTGTTGGTGCTACCACATATAATGTGATCAATAGCATTATTCTCTAGTGTTCCCCCAATTGACTGGTTGAAGAAGATGCTGGCTAGGAGAGAAAGGGGGTGGGATGTGGAGCGAGGGGGCTGGGAGGAGGAAACTGTACTTGATCCTTATGGAAGTCAGTTAAAATTAATTGGAAAAAGCTTTTAAAGACCTAAGATGAAGACCAAATGTATCTCAGACCTGCGGCCTCATCCCCGACACTGAATGCGAAGGTCATTGCAAAGCTGTAGATTTATGCGGAAGGCTTGGGTGATGGAAAATGAGACAAAAGCATTTGGATTTTATTATTCCATTTACTCTGACCCTGGGCCATAAAGGGTTTGGAGAGCCTGTTTTATGTATTCAGCTGGTTGCCACACTGACAAGCATTTGGAGCCACTTAAATAAACCACCCCAACCCACAGCTGCAACAACACCATATCAAATACAGGTTAGAGTTGAAATGTAGAGCCAGCAGCACAGCGTCTCCAGCAGGTGCATGCAGAGTGTTTTTTAACCCCCTTGGTTTTGGAATAGTTCCCTTATTTATCTATTGGCTTTGATTTAAAGACCATTTAATCACTGATATAGATTCCACGTTAAAGTGCATGCACACACAGTCATAGACACATGTACTGGCCGAGCAAGCCACTTTCTTCTGATCCTCCTGTTTCCTGATTTTTCTAGGGACTAGTACGAAGATTGAAAACCTCATGTTCTGGGCCAAAGATGGGCAATTCTTTCCTGCTGGCCCCTTCCCCAGGCTGCTCTATACACCCTCTGAATCCCTCACATTCCTGGCAGGCACTACTGCTTCGAAGCAATGAAAGAGGGGAAAGAGTAATGTATTGAGGAGGGGGAGCGGGAGTAAGAGTTTTGCTTAGAAAGAGGGGAAAATAGAGCATGTGTTTGGACTGATGACAGCAAAACTAGGTATCCAGGCGTGCTGGGAAAAGGGAAAAAGGCAGACAGTCAACCACACATCCACTCGCTCAGAAATCAGTGGGAAACCTAATATCAAATTTCTTAATGTGTCTTGCGTGCTGTATGTGTAATGTGCTGGGTTGTGTGGACATGTTGAGACTCTGCAACGGGCTATAGGATGTATATGAAGGTGGAGAGTTAAGCTTAAGTAATCCACAGACATTCAGATTTTCTAAAAGGTCTCTTTCACCCTGTCTGCCCCTCTTTTGTTCCAATTTTCCATTAATTTTTTGTGATTGCTCAAACTCTTGCTTTCAAATAGCAATATCACCACTGCGGATGCAAGTTCTGGTGAAAACTGCTACGTTTGCTCACACAAGCCAAGCTGCTCATTTATTAGATTTAAGGAAAGCAATTCACCTTTAAATAGGGATCACAACTATTCAGGGCAAAGCATTTAATAGCCAAGAGAGTTTAAAAAAATGGCAAAAGAGTATGTCAAATACATTTGAGTAACAAAGCAATTCCAGTCTCCTCTCAATATCCCACTAGCTCGAGAAGGAGGCTAATTTATGTGCTGTGAATTTTGCGCTCAGCCCTCTTCCTAGAGGCTATTCTTTCAGAAGAGAGTTGAAACACGTGATGGCTGAGATGAAATGTTGGAAGAGATTGCATTGCACTAGTCTGTATTTTCTAATCCTGGCTAGATAAGCAGGGAACAATTGCTTGTAGGACTTTTATTTCCAAAATTCACTTTTTCTATAGTTTATTTTCCTTCATAGCACATTTCCATGGGGATCAAACTGAATTCTTTTAACCAGCACCTCTAGTCATGCAGTGTTAAGAATATTACAACAAAAGCTGGAGTGGCCAGCACATCTTGCAATTTTTTAATTTATTCTTATTTTGTGTTACTCATATTTAATTTTGAGTGTTAGGCACTGCCTAATCTACATAATAATCTAGAATAAAATAGAGCCTGATAATGTTCAACAAAATTCAAGGGCTCTTTTCCATTTAAGCGCCTCTCATGAGAGTGAAAGGACAATAATATAATTTCTCACTTTCATAAAGAAATAGAATGCAGTCAGACCCATCTTAGCCTCGAAGATACTTTTGCATGACAGACAGCTGTCCTTAGCAGTAGGTGCAGCCCCAAACTGGAAATCCCAGCCCATATGCTCTCCTGCACTTGGATCGCTAGGCTGAAACTGCTTGGTTAAATCAACAGGGATACTTAAGAGCCTGAAACCTGCCTTTATTTTTGGTGCTAGTGACATGGACGCAAAAGGTGAGGATGTTCTTACATGGCCCTCAGCTACCTGTATCACAGCTGTCCACGCCCAAGGTAGTCACCCTTCAATGAACAGCAGCGGGGCACTAGGGCTCATCCTGAAGCAGTCAAAGCAGATGAATTGGGCGCGAGAAATGCCCTTGCTCTCCACAGACTACAGTGGAGTACAAGCATGGTGAGAGCAGATGCAGAAATCTACCCTAAAGACAAGTGAAGTTACACGAGGCAAATCCCAGGCATGGTCACCTTTATCAGCTCTCTGCCACGGCAAAGTCCTTGTCTCTCCTGCTCTCTGCCTAGAGCAGGCAAGTTTTGTCTCTTGATTTCTGAAATGCTCTCATTTAATTAATGTCACTGGGCTCAGCTTAGAACTATGTGAGTGAAATATAATTGTGTGGGCTAAGAAAAGAGTTGAAGGAGATGAACTGAAGGTCTATCCTGGCCTTACATGCAAAGAAACTGAATCTGAGCCAAATGTTGTGCGTAGCTGTTAGCCGTAACATAATCTGAATGAACTCTTGATCCAAACCGTTCGAAGGAGTCCGAAACCCAGGGCTCATCTTTTTATTCAGTCATTATTGATGTAGTCTCAATATTCCTACATCTGGAAATGAATTGAAAACAATTCTTATTTACTTACACATGATAATTAATCTTCCTGGACTGGGAGGAACTGATACATTAAGTGTTTCACTGGGGAGAGTCCTTTGTGCTTTACAGATATTTAAGATTAGACCTGGGTGGAAACTGGAGTTTTTTATATAGTATTTTTTTTTCCAAATGTTTGCTGCAAAATCATCTGACAAACAAAAATATATAATCTTGAGCAAAAACTGCTCCCAACTAAATCATTGTTGGATTGGAGCCTTTCTCACTGAAATATTGAAAACTTTCTATTTAAATCAAGTAGCTGCTGCATAAGACTGTGTAAATCCAACCTTCAGTAAGATAATGTTGTGTACATTTATGTAATGCTAGCAATAGTTAGGACAATTTGCCAAGGTTAATAACTATATAGGCAGAGCTGTGATACCAGCTGCTAGAGAAAGAGAACTGGAAAACTTCACTTCTTCTTTGGTTGTTAAAACTTGAAATATTCCATAAGACCCTTGCATGGTCCAAAGTAAAGAACGATTAGGTCAGGCAAAATGATAACCAAATGTGGCTGGTTTCTAGCATCCACGATAGTTCCTTTCTGTCTAGCCTAATCCCCTTTCAACTACACTAATAGGAAATTGTTGGTATGTAACAAAACTGGCAAACCCATACTGTGTGCCTTCAGCCAAATATTGCTGAGTTTTAAGTGTGATACCCATAATGGTCACAGAAACAAGTGAGAAAGACAGGAAGAACAAGCCAAGTCCAGCAATTGCCACACCGTTGCATGGAAAACTGGGGTCATTTGGCTCATAGAACTGCTGTTTGTCCGCTGTTACATGAGTCATGAAGCAAGGCAGCACAAGAACATCATACTGGTCTGTTTTATACAAAAGAGAAAGAAAGAAACATATAATAACCACATGTATAGTGATTCCTGCTGATCAGTGACTTTCCCTGAAATTGGGACAGTTGCATTTTAATTGACTTTTTCCCCTACAGCACTGCATTGGGAAATCAACTCTGATATACTTGTAGCAAGGTGGAAAACAGTTGAACTCTTGTCAGATTTCTGTGGAGATCAGATGGTATTTATTTGCTGTCGTGCTCTCTTGGGCTAGATTCAAACTCAGGTTCTACAGATTACAGGGAAAATCTTTGGAGCCTCAGATGGATTTTATGCTGACTAAATTTAGAAATATTAGCAATTAAACCTGAAGCCAGGTTCCTTTTTCTTGGCATTCCTATGAAATGTTGCATTAAAGAGAGAACAGGGTGAAAATAAGAGCTGGTGGACTAAGGAGAAGGATAAAAGATTCATGAATATTTCTGCTAATAAAAAGTGCTGAGCTTGGCCTATTTGATTCATGGGGTTATATTATGCATTATTTTTGAGTATTCAGATGACCTCCAGGAATTTGTAAAGCTTTCATAAAAGTAGAGAATACATTGATATTTTAACTGAAAGTATGCTTTTAAAGAGCACCTATCATGTTCAGACACAACTTAATTCCAATTCTAGAGAAAATATTGTTCTGTGCAGTACTAAAAACATAGGCTGTATTAATGGAGTAGATACATTTCTTTGTTCTTTCCTAAGAGAAAGTGCATCCACTTCATTTGTTTTGATGATGTTCGCTATTTATTGTCCATCATTTATTAAAAAAAAAAATATATTAGTTGTAGGCATCCAAGCAGAAGGCAGAAGCAATACCATAGAGCTGGGTAGGCAGTCACATCACTGACTCAACCAATAACCACAGCCAAAATGGTTTTGAATGCTCCATCACCTGCATATTATTTCTGCCAAATTTTCATGAGTATTTCTGAATAACAAAAGCATTAGTAGAAAATCAGACTCTGTTTTCAAGCTGTTGTGCAGTGAAAATAAAAAGGGAAAAAAATCATCACAAATATTACTGGAAAAAAAAAAAAAAAAGAATGCAAGGAAGGGGAAATCCCGGCCCAGTTGCATGTCATGCAACTTCATGAAATACTTTTACTGTTTTCAGGTCCTCTGGCAAATGCAGGCTCTGAACAAAACCCAGCCCTGTCAAGCAAACTGCTTCCTAACTGCAAGCATGGCGACCATTCCTGCAAACAAAGGGAGAAGAAAATATGTAAATTTAAACAAATTCACAGTTCTTTTTCTTCAGAAAAAAAAAGCTTTCATGTTATTTGAAATAGCCAGACTGCTAGAGTAATGTTCTTACATATAAATGGAAATCCTTTTTGATATTTACACTACTGATTTCTGCACTTTCTTTAATCTCTGCTTTCAAATTAATAGACAATAACATCAGATTCCTTCCTTGGCTCACTCAGCACTTGTGCATATTTACCCAAGTGTCTAGAGTGGAGATTGTACACATATCTCTAATCCACCTGCCTATGTTAGTTAAAAGCCCAGATAAAATCAGCAGCACTTAAATCTTAACCTTTTAAGTCTGAAATGTTTTTAAAGTCTGGGCTCATGGCAACTCCACTGGAGAAGGGGGGAGAGGTGGAAGTTGAATGTAAAACATTTCACAGCTTGAACTATTGTTTCTTTCCAGGGCAAACTGAGCTCAGGAGTCCCACAAGAGTGTTATTCTGAGAACATTAGTGGTGCTGACCAGCTCGTAAAGCTCGCCGTCGTGTTGAGTGCTCCTAGCCTCTGAGAGTCAACTTCATTTTCCATCCCGGCAATATACTGCTCCTGAAAACCTTAGCAAGCAAAAGAGAAGCAGAGGGAGAGCGAGCTGTGATATCTGGCGCTCTCCATCCGTGTTTTTGCCTTTTGTTTCAGTGTTTGGCTCCGGACCCTGTAGAGGCCACTGAGTGATTTAACACCTGGATGGCCCCAGGACAGCATTGCTGCTCTAACAGCATGTTGTGCTCCCTTCTTCCTTAAACAGTGTCAAGTCTCTTGTTGGCTTCCCTTAGGAGCTGGGCCTGGGCGAACAGATGCACCTATTCCTTGGAGAATGAATAGTTTGTTTATGTAGAAGAGATGAATGGGGCAGTAAGGCCGGCTAGGTCAGTTATTTAGCATGAAAAAAGCCATCAGGATCGCCCTGCGGTACTGCTCAAGGAAGTGTGGAGCATACAAAGGTGTACACACATCCTCCAAGCCAGCCCTCCTTGGGGAGCACTTTAATTAGGAAGGAGGGCAAATGACCGGGGAGGCCGTGTGTGGAGGCATGGGGACAGGCGGTGACAGGGCCTCACGGCTGCCCAAGCAGAGCACCACGATCTGTGGGTGTCCACTGGGCATTGTCTCCACCCGTGACATTTCTCCCCAGACCCCCTGCTCAGCACCCAAGCATTAAGGTTTATTTTTTTATTGCTTTTTCTTGTTTTCTCCCAAGCTGATACTGGGGGAAAGGGCTAGCTGGGAACAAGGATGGGGAAAGTATGTGTGCATCTTTCTTTTTGCGCGTCTCTTTTTCTCTCAATCTACCCTCAACAAGGGTGCCTATAGAATATAGCATAATGCTGTATTGTTTGGTTAGGGATTTAATTTCACTCCATCACAGGCTACCATCGGAGCCCCTGTCATTGCAATTTGTCACACTTTTTTGTGTGCTATATCTCACTGAAGTCACATCTTCTCCTCAGCCTGTTGCATAATCTCCTGGTCTGGAACAAAGCTCTCCAACATAATGAAAGAGGTGAAATCAGGAAAGGGAAAGTCAACGGTGACCGTTATCACTATAGAACTCGCTCCCACTGGCTCTGCAGGTTCAGTCACACCACGCAAAGCAGAGTAAGAAGGACATGCTGTGTTTTTTTTTTTTTTTTTTTTTTTTTTAAGCCCGTTTATTGAACCTACAGGCAGCACCATTGGCTGCTGAGATATGTAATCCTATTCCCTCCCGCAGACCACCAGCCATAAAGAGGCTGCGGGATGTCCCACTGGCCCACCAGGGAGTTGAGAGCCTCCAAAATAGATATCACAGGGAAAGAAGTGGAGAAATCAGTTTGCTTTAAAGGAAAGGATTGACTCATGTCTCAGCCTAAACCCACAATAACGTTGTGCTTAGAAAAAATACCCTAAACAGTCAGAAAGAAGATAGAATAGGTGCACTTTAAAGGAAAAATGAACATCTGCCAAAATAAGCAGGATTTTGTTTTCTATAGGAGAGTGGTCAAGGACTCTGTTATGTATTCAAGGCTGAATTTCAAGATGTAAGCTGACTGTTTAGAGCTCCGGGGGGATCATATGGTGGTTCATGAAGCTGCCCATGTGCTTGGGACTCCACACCTTGCTGCGCTGATCCAGCCAGGACTTCAGGGTCTGCCTTGCATTGCTCCTGGGGCACTACAACAATGTCTTAATGTTCTCGCTTGATGAAAAAATTAGAAACTTTGATTTATTTGTGATTCACTTACCATGACATCAACATAAAGAGCATGTTGATGCTGTAAAGGCAATGATAGTAGAGAAATCAGCTTCGTAAATTCCTATGTGGACTTTTCATATCCTGTGGAAGGGTAGGGAGTGGCCTGAGACAGATAGCTAATTCACAGGACAATAGTATTTTTGTTCTTCATTCACATTGTCGCAACTCTGCCTGCTCAGAACTTGTGAAAAAATCTGTCCGCTCTTCCTCCGGGGCTGATTTATCGATGTAGGCTCCCAGGTTTGAACTATCTGGGAAAACACTTTACCAGGCTCACAAGCAAAACACACGGATTTGTGCTTGCAGCTTACCAGATCTGGCAGCAGAATTCTTTAGAAAACGTGTTTGGAGGGTTTCTTAAGAAATGTAAATAGTGTCCTCTATAAGGAATTTCAATTTCTCCAAGAGGAACAAAAGAAAAGAAAAATCTGAAGCCCTAAATGTTTGTGGCCTTGGGTGAACTCTTATATTCTAATTTCTGCTAAAGGCTATTTTTTTTTCAATAGAAAAACCGCATTTCATCTGAAAGTTTGCACTAAAAAGTCCCCAATTTTTGATCAGTTGTGAACACCACCCTTTCACATTAAATAAAGAGAAAGTATAAGGTATTCACAAGACATGTATCAATTTGACATCAGTGTAACATTTCTTAAGTGGCTCATTCAGGAGTGAAGTCCATGACTAACAGGCAAATGGCAGTGAGATACAAGGAAAGATGGTTTTACAAAGGAGAGCAATAAGAAAGGAAAATGTTACACTGTTTGCACCGTGTGTTTTATAAGGAAGATCAGGATAACAATGAGTCACTATGGAAAGGATTTATTGGGCTACGGAGCTAAAAGTCTGTAAAGATTAAAATTCTGATGGGGTTTGGATGTGGAATTGTTTCTGAGTTTAGTTTTTATCCAGCACACTGTCCAAGTTATTAATCCCCTTGTGTTTTCTAAGCTGGGTAACTCGTCGATATGCTCTCTGGGCCAATTTCAGGCATGCCGGCCCACAGGCTGGTGTAATATTTCTTCAGGCGAATCACTGGGTGGTCTTGTCTTGTCTTGTGAAGAGTGAGAAGCAGATAGCAGGAGACTTTCAAGATTGCTGTTGCAGGCATCAGTCTCTGAGTGGAAAATAATCCACCTGGAAGGATGCTGCTTTTTCAGAGAGGGGCGGCCAGCGCTGCGATCAGGAGATAAGTTACGCTCGGAGATGTTTGCAGTGAAGGTGCAATTTGTCAGTGAGAGGCAGGGCTGGCGATTCAGCTCTCTGGTGTCTGTTAGCATCTGCCACTCGCATCCACTTGCAGCTTCTCTGGAATCGCTGAGCACTGGAAAGCGGCACACTTCACTGCCGCGCGAGAGCAGGTGACTGGCATCAGCCCTCAGTTAACCCTCCTGACAAAGCCCAGAGACGTGTTGACTAGCTGCAGAAGGTGTCTAGTGTCCAGCTTTCCTCGGTGATGGCCGTATGATCGTTTGCAGCGTAGGACGCAAAGGGAGCCCAAGTGGGACAACCCCACGTGAAAATACAGTAGGCAGGGAAGCGTGTTGCGATAGTCTCGGCTCCACAGCTGCTATCTACCATGTTTTCCTCACATCGCCGATGCTGAGATGCTCTTAGAGGAAGGAGATATGGCTTGAAAGGGAAGCAAAGAGTCCAGTTGGGACAGTTTGTTCCTACAGGCAGCATTTACCTCCTGTGAATGCTGTCAGAGAAGGCAAGATGCCAGTGGACAATAACGTCTGCAGGGAGGAGCAGGGACCTGGGGCTTTGCATGTGGCTGTGTGGAAGCCAGCAGAGTCCCTCCGTGCTAATCCCTTGGTGTCTCTGAACTGCTGAGGAGGCCGATTGCAGGTCTTTCCCTGAGTACAAGTGCTTCAGGTCAGATTCACTGTAGCTGGAGGTTTTTGCAAGTATGTTTCCCCCTGGTGTGTTGTACGCCAGGAGACAATATCTTGTTTCCTGGAGAAGAACTTGATATTATCACTAAGAAGTAGATTTAACAGAGGAATCTGGTGAATTTGTCACCGCCCTGCACAGTTCCTCTGGTTTTGCTTTTGTTACAGCAGCTTACATAGGGTAAGGAAATAGGGTGGAACTAGGATCCTTTCTGTTTTGTTGTTGTTAAAAACCTTTTTGCAAAGAAAGGGATCAGAATGTTCACAGCTCAAGCTTGACTTGGATAAGGCAGCCTTGTGTCTGAATTTATCCAAATTATCCGTACTACTGTCAGGACAATGAGTCATGAGATTTACAACACTTCTATTTCTTGTCCCAGCTGGAACTACCGCTAGAACATTTTTGTGTGCTGGTCCGGCATTCTCAGCTCTGGTCCCATCTGGAGTGAGTAAGATGCACCTGAGTGGGAAACACTTAGCCGAACATTTCAAAACAATGAGGCACAACATTAGAGACTGAGATCTAAAGGTTCATGTTATCAGGCCTAGGCTTGAGAACAATTTTGTGTTTGCTCCAATAAAGGCAGGTGCTGGACTACCAGGATAGAGGCACCAGAGATGTATCTGCTGCCTTAAGGCTCAAAGGACAGAGGAAACTTCATTAAGTTTTGTATGAGAATGAGCACATGCCTAAACACCTTTATTGCTTATCCTTGTTTTTGGTGTGGCTTGTACAAAAATTGTATGGATCTTCAGCAAAAAATTTGCTGAGCAAGTGAAAATATCTTGAATGGAGTTTTGTTTAAAGGACACCCTTCATGAAACAGAGTGAGGAAAACTACTGCCAGTCAGTGTATCTTTGCAATGCTATAATCTGTTGCTATTTCTAGATGTTTTATGTAATGATGAGGATTTACGTGAGATTTTTCTCAGGAGCTCTGCTGGGTCCTAATGGCACTAAATTCCTATCATTGGGTTTCAGGACACAGACTCCCACTCTGCAAGCTGATGTGACCAAGGCAAATCACATCTGATCAAGTTTTCTGTAGTTCTTCAGCAAGTTCTTACAAGTGCTTAAGCAGGTTAAGTGCCCAAATCCCACTACTTTAGTTTTGAAAAGCTGGCCTTTAGTCTCTCTAGTACATATGTTCATAGGTATTTATGATCCCAACTACCTCTCACAATTTCCCCCTCTGTGCCCTCAGCAAAGGATGGAGAATAGCACTACCTTATCTGCCAGAGATATTGGGGGGATAAGTACATTAAAGATTCCTCAGAAGTCACTTGGGCTGTTTCATCTCACAGGTGTATTTACATGGCTTGATTTTCTTCCCATGAACTCATTTGAAATAAATAGAAATGCAGTGGTAATATAGCTGGTGTCACCAAAGAATTACTCTTATAATGTCATATCCTGCTCAGAGGCTGCATGGGTGCAGAACCCAAGTGTCCTTCTTTGGAGAGGGCTTGTTTCAGTTAAACAAGGGTTGAGGTACGTATAAGATGGAAGCCTTCCTTCCTACTCTCTCGCCGTGGCTGTGGGGGCAAAATGAAGCTTTTGCAGAAGCATTTCTAGTTCTATATAGCCACCAGCTGAAATATCAGAATTAATCTGGTATTCATTCCTATTACCTACCCCTTTATTTCTGAGGCAAAATGAGCGCAAACACTTTGGTTCAGAAAGATAGGAATTTACACTCCAGCAAATAGCTGAGCATTAATGACATTCAGCCTATATGGAAGCATATATCTTATAGGAAACTGCATTGGTTATGCTTGAGAAATCTTTCTAGGACAGTCATTGCCCTGAGACTTATGCATCTGCATAAAGTCTACTACATTAGAAACTGAACAGAATGGCCCGTCTCTCCCACGGTCTTAAGTTAGCACTTTTCCTTTTGTCTGGGGCACCCTTTTCTAAACTTGAAATCCAATTGGCCAACAATCAAAGCCAATTAGCACGTGAGGAAAATAAACCGCAGACCCCACTTCTATGTATTTCATGGGCTGTTAGAAAGCCTAGTTAGCTCAAGGCATTAGCATAGTTCAGGATCGGTCGAGGCACACAGCACAGACTAGTTGGCTTAAAGTATTAGAGGACTGCGATAGCGGGCTGGCTGAGCAGCAGTGTTATTCTGGGCTCACAGCTGCCAAACATTCTTGACAGGAGATGAGGCAGATGTCCAAGGACAATCAAAGAGAGAAGAAAGTTTAAGCCAACGTTTGCCTATCTCATATTCTCTACTTGATCCTCTCCTCAAAGACAAGGCACAGCTGTTGCACTTCAAGGTCTATCTGGCTGAACCCAGCAGCTCCTCCTTTTCCCCCTCCTGGCCTGCCTGAGCTTTCTGTGTGTTGGACTTTGGCAACCTACCAGACCTCATTAACTCCTAACAGGACGATTCGTGACGCTAAATGGGTCTTATTTAATCTTTTTGCATGTGTGTGAGTATCTGAGGACAATTCTGCTGCATACTAATTGCATGAAAATGTGGCAGATTATAGTTATGTGAGCATTGCCCACCAGTCTACAAGGGATCACCCCGGGCCACAAGAACAAGCACTGTAACATTAACAAGGTGATTTTTCACAGCTGCGATGGCAAAGGTGATACAAAAACAGCAGACAAAAGTGTTTCACAGACAAAGGCATCAAGAGGCTCGGTCATTTTGCTCTCACTGATGAATAAAAATACAAGAACTGTTGTGATAATGAACATGGTGAATGATGGCAGGTGTATTAATAAGAACAGAAGTGCCATATCTATAGCTCCCAGCCCATCACAACAATTTATCCCACTCAGAGCCTGCTCTCTGCAACCCTCTTTTCTGGCTGATATTTGGATTTGGGCACAGACTGAGCGGTAGGCCAGATTTTGTGATGCTCGCGCCAACTCCTTCTGCTTTCCTTTTTCTGAGTCCCACAGCAACTCCTCTCACAAAACAAGCATGGGGCAAGTGTCTACCATGTGGCCATATGAGATGGGGATGCCTCCAACTTAATCCCATAATAGCCAGGTGATAAAGAAAGGACCAGGCTGAATAGCTTTCAAATGCCTCCTACTTAAGGAAATATATTGCACTCTAAGACCCCCCAAACTGAATGTCACCGACCTGCAGGAACAGGCTGGGACACGGGAAACTTGGGCTCTGTCACTCCTTAGCCTTCAGCAAATCATTTACTTTCTCATGGTTTATCCTGGGCCACTGCATGGGAATAATAACGTTTAGCTGTGTTTCGAAAGCTCTGTGAGACTGTCAGAGGAAAGGAACTGGCTAACTTCAAAGTAGTGCTATTATTAACCGCATACAGAGCTGTGGAAAAGATGTAACTGGCCAGTTTAATTCAAGTAGCCAGCTGAGTTTCCTGGGCCAAAAATATGGGGAGTTTGTTTTATATTTTCCAAATGAGAAACAAAGCATGTTTCTCAAAGAAAGATACCTTCGTGCTTTAAGTTTTTTGAATTTTTTACATATGGAGAATTTTTACACAGGCAGAGTAGCAACCATGTGCAAATAGCAGCTGAGATTTGGGCATGTGTTATTTTGTTCCCCGAAGTACGTCTGCAATGAGTCTGAATGAGCAATCCTACAATAACAAATGTTTCTAAGTCTATAATGGAGCAATTCTCCCTCTCCCTCAAATGCAGTAAAGAATCTCAATTCTGGACATCCAGCAGTTGCAGAAAACATGTGTTACTTACCTATTATTCATTTTACTTAGCATTATTCTGCCCTTTACACATTGATTTGCTTCATTCATCCTTTATAGTTTGTTTTCAGCATTAGGAACTGTACCTGCAGGCATGCAGCAGACGCACTGAGGCCACCACATGCTGGAAGCTTAGAAGTGCTGTTGTGATACATCCCAGCAATATAATAACTCCTCACCATGAGCTGCAGGCACATGACTGCAATGGTTGAATCATGGTGGCTGGAGGAGCTACCACCCATCAGCTGAGCCACGGCAGCCGTGCGCACTTTCTTACAGCACCACCTCTTGTGAGTTAACACGTTTGTTTCGACCATGAAAGCAGTTCCCACGCCTCATCTGGCAGGCAGTAACTGGTTAAACTGTGGTAAATGGATCACTTTCAATTGTGTGACTATATCCATAACATAATCTGGGATTTCAAAGGAGCCTTGGGCAATCAGCATCTCCCACCGCTTTATAGTGGGCTTTGCATGTCTCCATCCCTTAGGATTTTGGTTATAATTCCTAGAATAAAATAATGTCAAAAACTATTTTGACTGTCCCCTAAATGTAATAAAAATCTATCCCTGAAGAGTCATCAGTGCCCGGTCTCTGTGTGCCAAATTTAATTTTCTGTGTTGGGAGGAGGGGAATGAAAACAAACAACCCCTTAAACAATGACATTGGGATCTGAATGTGCTGTGCCTCCCAAGCCATCCAAAATCAAACACAAAAGGATGCAAAGCATTCCCAAATGCCTTCCCTTCACTTCTCTTCTCACAGCAACTCTGATGGACTAAAGCCTTTGGCTGAGAACAAGCTCATGACCGCAGCAGCGATTCAGCCGCTCTTTCTCTCTCCAGCAGCCTCTTTCTGTCTGCCTCCGACCTCTGTGCTTGCAGCAGTTTGAATTTTTGGTGGCTGGATGTCTTCAAGAGAGCAGCTTCTGCCTCTCTAGCATGGAGCTAGTGGGTTATCTTGAGCTCATCATGAACTCAATGGACAAATAGGAGGGAGCCTGTGTGAAGAAAGCCCATTTGTCACTTTTTGGGTGCCAGGGAGTGCTGCAGTTTGCCATGATACAGCAGAGAGGATGTCGGATATTGGTGCAACCCACCCAGGAAGCATCTGGTGCTTCTGCATGCTCAGGGTCCCAGGAAAAAAAAAAAAAAAAAAAGCATTGGGCAATACCATGAATCCAGGGCTCGATGGAAGTGATGTGCATGCAACCCTGGCAAACAGGCTGGAGGAACTGGGGTGCGACATTTGTGCTCGACTTTCAGCTGGCCAAGGGAAGGCGAGCTTCACAGCTACTGCCACGCTCTGCTCAAGGCGAGGGGGGATTTGGCAACTGAAGCCCCATCCTCTCACCTTCATTAAAAACCCCATTCATTATACGTGATTTAGTGCTATGAGACACATTAGAAAGCAGGCTCTAACTAGCACTTGAAAAGTTACTTTGGTCTATGCTGAAGATATTTAGGTACCTAAGCTGCTTTGGGTAGATTTTTCAAAAATGCCAGGATGATTCATTCCTATTAATTTCAATAAGAGGCAGTTAAATGGTGCATTTATTTGTCAGTGCCTAACTGCTTAAAAATTGGATGGTGCTGATTGCAAAGATTTAGGAGCCCTGGCTCCTCACTGGAGCCAAAATCCTGCAAAACGACCATCATTTTTGCTATCCAAAACTCCCTGCGTTTTTGGGGTCATTTCCTGTGTCTATCCAGGTCTGTGCTCTCTTACTGCTGTTTCCACTTTAAAGGCGGCTGTATTTCAGTGCCTGGGGAGGGATTGGCTGCACACATATGGCCAGACCACACTTAAGGCCTTTAAAATGTATAAGAAAGGGTGAAGCTGAAGTCACCCTGCAGCTTGACGCCCACCATCCCTGAACACAGCTGTGAATCCCCATTAGTCTTTGCAGTATAAGGGTCATGCGAAGGCGTGCTGGTTTTGGTGACGTGCAGTTTGAAGAAGTAAACATGAAATACTGCCCCTTTTTACACTCCAACCGAGTTTCTGGAGTTACCCGAATTGCTATATATTGTTATATATTGTTATATATTTCCTGGTGCTTCTGGGGCTGTGATTTCAAGGCACAAGCAGACATCTAGCATGCAGGGACGGCACTGGAAAAGGCAGAGCTCTGCATGCTTCGCGTGGCAAAACGGAAAGGATGGAAAGCAATCTCGGCTGAAAAGCAGAGGTTTTGGGCTACGGCTGTCTCTCTAGAGAGCGTCCCAGGGCTGGCAGCCAGCAGCCGGGTGGCAGGCTGTCTCAGGTGTCTCTCCGCTTTGCAGAGACCGCAGGGGAAGGCAGCCAAGGGTGGATCAGACCTGCATTCGGTTGCACGGAGTCGCTCAAGCAGAGCAAAACACAAGGCAAATCTTTCTTCCAGGTCCCAGCTGAGTTTGCCCTGACACTACCCCACCTTGTCAGAGGGAGGGAAGGGTCTGGTTTCTACGAGCACTTTTTGTTCATTAAACTTGAGCTGCAAGAACTAATGTGCCTTTTGGGCAAGCTCTCTGAATACAAAGCTGCGCCTTGTCCTGTCGGGCACAGGCAGTGCTACCAGCGCTTCAGCATTGGAGGCTGCAGTGGCATGGCCTCAGCTGGCAGGCAAAGCTAGGCCTTGCTTTGCCCGGCCTGGTGCAGGAGCTTTGATTTGACACGTGGCAGCACATTTGTATTGCTATCACCTCCCTCACCTACTGCTGCTGGCACTGAGGTCGCAGTGAAGCACCTCATGTTTTATTGGGAAAATCCTGCTGCTGCTTTTAAAGGGTAGGCCTCTGGGTGAGCCTTCCTCACAGAGCCCCTCCGCCATTGCTTTCACTTACCACGAGGGTCCAACCCTAATCCCTTTAACCAGCGAGGCTGACCTCAGGCAGCCCAAGCCTGTGAAACCCAGATGGCAACAGCTCCGGGGACAAAATATCTCCCTGCCCCGTGGAGAAAGAGCAAAGGGAAGTTTACAAAAGGCCCATATGTGGCTGAGCCATTTTAAGCAGCTCAGGTACAGACACACCTCTTCCTTATCCAGAAACCTCCTCGGGGAAGGAAAGAAAGACATATGTTTGGCCTCTGCAGCAAGCTCTTATCTTGGCAGGAAAAAGCTATTGATGTTCATGTTTCACATTTCTGGCGCCCAAAACAGGTTCTGATGTTTAAAACGAGGCAGCGGTGGAACCTGTTTTAAATATGTAACAGTCTCGGAAAGGAGCAGTCTAATCACTTCATTATCCAACACAGAAGAAAATGGTTTGAAACCCAAACTTGGGAGACGGGGGCTTGGAGGAACCTTCTACAACAAGACATTGCCAGCATTAACCCTGGTATTTATTGCTCATTTTAACTATGGTGCACAGCAAGCATTTTCTCAGCCTTGCATTGCAAGAATATATAATTCATATGCTTAATATTTAGCCTCAGCTCTCCTTGCATATGTTACAGTGCTGGAGACTGTTTGTGTGTTTGCTATATATCAGTTGACACCTCTGTAAAATCTTTATATTGAATGCCTTTGGCAACTATATGCCAAATAATAGCATTACCATTTGTAATTTTCTTAGCTGCAGCTTTCCTGTAAGCTTTGCTCTATGCATTACAAGTAGGAAGGATTTAAAGAGCTTTATTGGTTCTCAAGTCTTCCTAATGACCTTTCCTTGCTTTTGTAAGTCAAAATAACTTTTTTTTTTTTCTGTTCTCCTTGTGCATTTTCAAGTAAAACTGCAAGAGCTCCTAAGCAAATAAGTAAGAGAGTCAGATAATCACTGTCTCTGCCCCCGCAGAAACTCTTTCTTCCTCCTCCTCCTCCTCTCTCGCTTCCCGCCTGGAGTCCTCTGGTGTCACCCTCAGATTTTGTTGACTCTTGTCTTGCAGATGCTTTTCTTCCCTTGCTCTCATCTTCATCTCTGCTCATTATACTAGCTATGCTGGCAAAAGAAATAGAAGAGCCCCTGGTGAAAGATCGGGGCCGAGCTGTGCTAAGCACTGTACAAATAACATAAAGGCTGTCCTTGCTTCGGGACTCGCAGTGTAGGATTTAGACAATATGCCACTGGGGAATAAATCAATAAATGGGAAGGAGAGAGTGTTTAAGAAGGAGATATGTTTATACCTGTTAATGATTATGTGGAGTTTCAATAGCCCCGTTATTTGCTTCTTTTATAAATTCTGTTGGTATTCACCTAAAACCTCTCAATACTTTCCTGAATCATAGTCTTTTGTTTTGCCTGTCCTGGGCATCATCTTGTCCAGGTTGGGCTCCGAACTTTTCCCAATCAGGACTGCATGTTATTCTTGTTTAGTTAGCACCAGGTACATTTACAGGGTTGTATATTTGCTTAATAAAAATAAATAACCAGCAGAAGTTCCAAGCTCAGAATTA
This sequence comes from Anser anser, assembly GCF_964211835.1. Classification (NCBI taxonomy): domain Eukaryota; kingdom Metazoa; phylum Chordata; class Aves; order Anseriformes; family Anatidae; genus Anser; species Anser anser. The sequence goes on from NC_139730.1 coordinate 5,506,307, forward strand.
CTTCAGACACAGCATTTTCCTTATTGCTTTGTCTTGTGGAAAACAAAGTACATTTTATCCTACGTTTATCATGTAGCTTATGTGGTACTTTTCATTTTGATGTATGGCACACTTTCTAATGTGTCTCCCCTCATGTCTCTTTATTACTAAAGTGTTCCGGTGGAAAAGTATATTACAAACAAATAAATAACTTTCAACTACTGTCACTAGACTAGCAAGTGAGCCACAGGCACAGGCTAGTTGGGTCCATTCATTACAAAGCCTTATTCAGGACTTTCTATCTTTTTGTTTTGTTTTGTTTTGTTTTAATGAATGGCTCTCATAGCTTCATCCTAGCAAATTTTGCTCTCTGGCTCTTGTTCTCATATATCCCTCCAAAAGGATATTTGAGCTGGTTCAATCTCAGAAGGAAAAGCAAAACTCAGTTTCTTTCCCCCCCAGAATGAAAAGTTGGAACAGGGAGGGGAGGAGAAAGGAGAAAGAGCAGAGAGGCAGCAGATGGGATCTGAGCTCTTGGGTTAATTCTCTGCTAGTTTTTGGGAGAGGGATGGGAACAGTGATGACTGCTGCTGCAATGGGCCACCGTTTTCATCCCATGATAGCTGCCAGCCCAGCCACCAGCATCTCCCTGGGTCACGGCAGCAGCAAGAGTGGCTTCCCAGGGCGCTGAAGGCCAAACAGCCAGCAGTCATGGTTGAGGCTGGTACCCTCACCCAGGCTTGGTCTGCACCTAGCTGCTGCTGCAGAAGTCCAGACTCAACCTAGGTTTTGAAAACAGATAAGAAACAAGAGTTTGGAAATGGATGCTCTATTAGAGAGTGGCTTGATGGTTGTGGGGAGCTGGACAGAGAACTGTGACTAGCCTGAGCTGACCACTGATAGCCACTAGTGAGGAGACCAATGAGGACGAGTTTAAATGCATGAAGCTTTCTTTGTCCAGTTAGGAAAGAGTGAAAGGCAAAAATATAGCTTTCAAATAGCAATGTGGAAAGCACCTGCAAGCCTTCATTAGTCCCACAAACCTGTTGTTGGTAATGTAATAAAGGAGCGTGGGCAGGAGGGTGCAGGCTGCCAGCACTGCAGCAAACACAAGCAAGCTCTGTGTTCAATAAGGGACGGGTCCCTCCCCACCCCCTGCCCTCCTCCATCACCTTGCCTTTCTAAAGCATCGAGTGCGCCCAGGGTTATTTTACGTGGGCTGGGTTGTACATGCAAAACTTTGTGACAAGCCCATTAAAAGTGTGTTAAATTACAATGCTCCTGTTTAGGCTCTCTCACCGAGACATGGACGCTAATTTATGGCAGCTGCTGGATGATAAACCTAGAGATGGAAGGAAGAACCCACACAAAGGGAAATGGAGAGAATAGCATGGTAATTCCTTCAGGCAGGCCTGAAGCCTGGGAATATTCCTTTGTTTGTTTTGAAGCACTTTCTATGAAAATACAGTTATAAAAGAATTCTTTTAGCTATATTCTTGCTGCTCCCTGCCCCAGCCCGATTGTGTGAAAAAGCAACTTTGCCATAAACAGATTTTACTATATCAGAGTCAAATTTTACTACATCATTATAGGAGTGTTCCACTGGGTAATATGACTGGCCGCCCTATCAGAGGACTAGTGCTAATGCTGTAGTGAAAACATGCCATCACACTTCCCCAATAAAAACTTTTATTGTATCCCAGTGCACATTAAAAACAACACTAACTGCATTAATACATTGTAATTTACTTTTGTGTTATGGAGCAAATGACAAACCTAGTGCTAATGAGGTCATATTTTCCATTACCCCAATGCAAACTCTTGGTTAATCCAGTCCTTGGAGATTTCCATTTGGGACTCAGACACACTGGTGTGCGCACATGCACGCATAGACACACAGACACACACACAGTGTGCGTTTGCTGGTAAGGGATGCTTCCATTGTCACTTTGCCAAATGCGGTGCTCTAATGTGATTTTATTTTAAACTGCTGCTTTCGAAACAAACTTTTTTTTTTATTATTTATTGCTGTGACATTTGTGTTTAGTTCACAAAGCCTTTCTTAACCAAAAAAATATACACACATTCCCATCACCAGTGTTGTCTCTTACTTGTGAAGCCTCTTTCACACTGTGGTGAACAGAAATGCAATTCTTCTGTGCTGCAGAAGATGAGGCTGAACGGATTCTTTAGGGATTGCTTATATTTCAAGTGCAATTATTTAAGAAGCTGTAAGCTTTCCATTTTATTTTGTCATGAGCTGAATGTTAGAAGAAAACTCATTTCTCAGGAGATATGGATGATTCTTTATTTCTAAACTTCCTGTGGTGTTTTCTTAATGATGCTATTAAATGATTAAGCTTTGCTTTTATAAATTAAATCACCAAAATGAAATCATTAAGGCTCTCTCAGTTTTATTAAGCATAGTTATTTGCCATCATGTGTAAATTCACTTAAGTAATCATCTACACTATCTCCTTTAAAATTGTGTTGGCAGCACCACAGGGAGGTCGGTTCAGAGCGGTGGCTGGCGATACCTGTCTCTCCTCATTTCAGCGGGCTTAAAATAGGCTAATGAGAGCAAGGGATGTGTTTGTACCAGCCAGGCAAACCAAAGCCTCAGCACAGGACAGATCGCACAGCCTTGCCCTGCCGTTTAACGCTGGGACTTTCTGCAGCCAGGGCTGTGCACAGGAGCAGCCTCTTCCAGCCCAGGCGGCACAACTGGGAGCTCCGCTGGCTTGCATTAGTTAGCAAATGGCTTTGTCTTTATTTTCCTCCCAGCCCTGTCTCTTTCTCTCCGTATCTCTCCTCTGCTCTCTGCTATTTGTTCTTGCCACATTTGAGTCTCCAATCTGCTGATGAATTAGGCTGCTGCTCAGGGAGAAAATTGATCTTCACTCTTACAGAAGTTGCAAGACAAGTTATGCTTAGTTCAGGCTGTGGTATTTTGCTGGGCCTCTCTATGATAAGGAATAGATGGTACTAGGTATATGGACGTGAACTGCAGCTGTGGAACCTAAAGCAGAGCCTCTTGTTGATATTTATGTTTAAAGCCATCCCCTTTAGCTCTTAAAACCATTATACATTTTTACTAATGTCTTATCAATAATGTTTTTTTTTTTTTTTGAAAGACGGGGAGAAAGGGTAGTTTTTTAGTGACTCCGAAACTAGTTTCAGATTAGCGAAAAACAGTGTACTTGTGTTATCTCAGATTGTAACCTCTGCGTGTTGTAAAGCTGGAAGTAGTGAGGCAGCCTCGTGTGATAATGCAGGTATTTTACATACTTGTTCAGATACATGTCTGAGGCGGGAATTATCCCTAGCAAAGCACCTGAGGGAGGTGTGCTTTGCCCTGCTGCAATGGGTTAACTAAGTTGTCCTCTCCGAGCTGTGAAGGGCCGGATTCCTGCCCTGGCTTCACATCGAGCAGGTTTTGCTGATGGTTGTCACTTCTCCTGACACTGGAGACGATGGAGATAACGGGGAGGCTCAGTAATTGAGTTTGGCATGTGGTCAGGAGCTGCACAGTTGCAGGGACAACATGCCTCTAGAGCAATCAAACCCCTCAACCATAGGCAAAGTCTCCTGTGTTCTCTCTCTCTTAATTTTCTTTCATTCTTCCTTTCTTATAAACTGAAACTACAAAGTATAAAAACAGGGAATAATCAATAGTAGCTTATTTTTTCCTCCTGTCGCAAGCACTGTTTACTGCTGTTTGGTTTCAAACTTCAGCTAGTAAATATTCCCAAACTCAGCTCTGAGTCTTGTCACTTTACCAGCTTGCTGGCAAATAAATGAATAAATGAATACTTCCTATTACCAATTTATAATATTTTCAGAAAACTATGAGTAACCATGATCCCCTGGAATCATTCCTGAGCTGATTGCATCCATTTGCTTAGATTTTGAATGGCAGAAGGCTTAACAAAAAATAAAAAAAGGAATTTCATAATAAAAATTCATTCTGAAAAAAAATGTTTCAAACCTATGGAGTACAGCTTTTTGTATCCTCAGATTACTTGCTGTGGCTTTCTTATTCAAGAAAATAGTTTGGCAAACAAGATTACTTAGCATTGAGAAACCTGATTATTTTTGTTAAAAATGCTGAATTATTTTATTATTTCTGATAAAGAAATTTTGGGTGAAATGCAATTGTAATGTGCATCATCAGCCTAAGCGTCTTCAGCTGAGGACTCCTGCCTGTTTTTATTCTGAAAAGTGCTTATTTACTTAGACTTCTCAGGAACATAAACATCCAGAAGCAGAGAAATAATTCTCAGATGATGGTAATGTTAATGAAAAACAATTTGCATTATATATACACACATGTATGTATATATATTTATTTGGTACTTATATGCTGTTAACATATATCTGCTAAAACTTTAAAATACTCTTGAAATATATGAAGTGCTTTTAAATTTGATCTGGAAGCATATTAAAACAAATGAAAGTCAGCAGTAAATCTGGGACAATATTATTGAAAACCTGATGCAGATATCTATGTTGTTTGCAGAGAGGCCTTTTTGTCAGACTTAGAATAGTTTTGGCTGAATTTTCAATGAAAGAGTTTAAACTGTAGGAACAATAAATTTTTTGACTTGACAGAAAACATTGTTATATAGACAAATAACTGGCATGCCAGTAAATAAATGGAGTGTATTTTCCAAGCATCAATAGATGCCTGGGCAAAAGCCATTTTAACAGGAACAGATTTTTTTGTGTGTACAGTGGCTCCTGTGTAGTGTTTGGAAAATGTACCCATATGTCTACTCACAAATAATGTTCACCTGTAACGAAATGCACACCAGGTTTATGGATGCTATTGAGTATTCCCAGTCCTACCACTATGAATAATGATGCTTACATGCCCTCAAACATGAAAAATGCTCATCTGAATGCACTGAAGTAGCCTGACATACAGATTGTTGACATTATTTTTTAAAGAAGTATTCACAGTTGGAGGCAGCAGCATTATCCTTGCCATGCGCCAGTGGAAAAAGGGTTTGGGAACTTAGCTGAAAACCAGTTATTGATGTTAGCTAATCCGGGGAGTTTGCTCCAAAGTATTCAGCGGAGAGCAGCAAGGCTGAAGATTTGGATTCCCCAGGGAGGGCAATCATTCACTGCTTGTGAGCCAGAGACTGCAGGGCCTTAGGCAAATAACTTTGCTGCCTGTTGCCTCTTTTTCCCCATTTGTAATAGCTGACTAGGTATAATTATGTATCTGTTGCTTTAGAAGATAAATTAGTTCATATTTGCAAAGCAGGGGGAAGAAAAAAAAGTGGGTTACCTCTGGTCTTTTCATCCTTTTTCCTAACTGCCCACTGGAATTGTTTCCCTTTGCCAGAAGAATAAGAAAAGCAAGCCAATGTTTATTCCTGCCATGCAGTGCTCTGCTCCCGAGCATTAAAACGCCATTGACCTTTTCAGCCAGGCTGAGTGGGGCAGGCCAGTGACACGGGAAAGATGGGGGGCCAGTTCTGCGATGGCTACAACAGGTAGCGATTTGGCTTGATGAGCCCGCACCCAAATTTCGTCTGCAGATTTGAGCCCTGAATCGCATGTTGCTAGGCGGATACTATTTTCAAACGTTTAAGGCAAGCTTTTGAGTGTAATGTGCACTTCTCTCCTTCAACATTTAAAGACTGCAGCAGTGGGAGAGGCATGCGGCATATCTGTAAAAGCCTGAAAGCTGATGAAATCTCAGTTAGATCTGTTATCTCCCAATGCTTTAAAGGTCTTCAGCTGGGAGATTAAAGAACAAGGTTACTGTGACAATTTGTTTACACGCAGGGAGAGATTAAGATCTCGTTGAAAAGGAATAAAAATAACATCATCTTGAGCTGTCACAGCATGAGACCCATTGTAATCAACACTGGTCTGATTTCAGGGATAATTTAAGACCAATTTATTATCTTAATTAAAAAAAAGAAGAAGAGAGAATTCAGTGTTTCAGATGCCAGTTGGGCTGCTGTATCTACACTTTACACAGTTAGAAACTTTAGAGGTGTTCTGAAAGCAAAGCCAAAATCAGATGATACAAACATTTGAGTCTGGCTTAATAAACTTCAGCTTAATTACACAACTAACCACAGAAAAAAACAACCCCAAAATTCCCAAACCCACTCAGAGAATGAGCACAGAAAGCATTGTTTCTAAAGTCCTTTTTAACCCTATATCTCAAGCAGGTGAAAAATGCAATAAATACATATGCTTTGATTACAGTTCATGCATAAAATTAAATTGTTTATTTGCAATAACAATAAGATCATGCTGAATATTCCTCATATTTGCCATTGTTGAAATTTAAACTCCCTGAGCTTCTGGTATCTAAATAAGAGCGCAAGCAATTTAGAGTTCAGAGAAAGGCTTGCTGTGTTTCACAGGCATTTGATATCAAGCACTACTCAAAAAAGAGACTATTTCTACCTTTTAATTCATATAAGACAGAGGAATCTATAGATCTTCAAATAAAATGGAGTTTAAAAAAAAAAAGTAAAAAAAAAAATCAATTTGCCTGGCCAGTTTTTGTGGTGCTTTTGCACTTGTTTTTACCAAACATTGAAATGGCTATTTCCATCTTGCATGCTTGCAAAATGCATTTTTAAATGTGTTTCTCATGATCATTCACCCTTGGAAGCTGATGATCCAAGTTTCTGTATGCTCATCCAGCTGGTGGAAGAATATCAGGTGACTCATACGACAGTGTTTTTGGCACAAATACCAAATTTTAAAAGCAACTGGGGGAAAAAAAGGAAATTCACCACTAGTGCATCTTTTAAATAGAATTTGAAACAAATCTGGCAAACTGTAAGAGTGTTTTCAGACATATCCCTCAGAGAAAAAGGTGGGATGGGGCAGATGAATTACTCACTGCAATTTGCCTAGTTCTACTGTCTCCTCAGGTCTAATTCACTGGACCACCCTTGGAGATTTTGTGTTCAACTTTGAACCATTCCAAACCTCTGAAACAGAGTCAAACGTGGGTTTTGAAAGCTGAATCCACCAGCACCACTGCCAGAAGAAGGGTTAGTCAGTGAACTCTCCCCTATACATAAAATGAGAAGGACCTGAGGTGGTTCTGGGTGGGAATCTGCTGGACCCCAGTGCTCCAAGGCAGGCAGACAGACCCAGCTTCTTCCAGACTTTATAGCATCCTCATGGAAACTACTCCAGTGTTTCACTGCCCATAGCTTTAAGAGGTTTCAGCTAGGGAATCATTTGGATGCCTAACCACAGGTCTCTACTGTCATTTTAAATGTCTTGTTGCATCTTGCCAGGCCTACAACCCCATCACAAGGATGCAAATCTTGCATAGGTCCCTTATATCTGCCAGCCTGTCTTGGATACTCTTGGCACTAACCATTTAGGTATAGGCACCTGAGCTTTTCCCCTGATCTGAATCCTTGCCCTAAAGTAAACTCTTTCCTTTCTAGTATAGCCAGTACGGCTGTGGAGGGTAGATTATTCTTTCATCTTTTGCATTTCTGAAGACCCTCAGTTGAAACAATTGTGTTCTTTCACAGGGCAGATTCCCTGGAGCTCTGATCTTTCTGCTCGCCCTCCAAACCTGGCCCCAGTCAGCTCTGCATGGGCTGGAGGTCATTCAGGAGTCCTGCAGGCAATACCCCCTCTCACACATGCTAATATGATGTTTGCCTTTTCCACAACATCATCACAGCGTTCCCTCCTCTTTGACTTGAGATCTGCTCGTCTCTTCATGTCCTTGTTGAAGAATCACCACCTTGCCCAGCTTTTCCTGTCTCCATGTAGCTTGCTCCTGCCCAGACTTGGACTCCAAAATTGCCCTCAGGGAGTGGTACCTTATTTTTTTCGAGACCATTTTTTCCCATTTATCAAGATCTCTTTGAATTGCTCTCCTTCCTTTCAGTGAGCTGGTGACCCTCCCCAGCTCAATGTGCTCTGAACATTTAATGCCCATATTCTTTATTTCGCTGGCTTTAACAATCCCGTTGAACAGGGCCGGTCCCAGGACAAACCCCAGGGGAGCTCACTCAGCATCACTTTCCATTTTGACTGCTGATAACTTACCTCGGCAATCCTCACAGTCCAGATATGCACAGTCCTTTTATTCGCTTGCCCCACTCAGAGAGATCTCCCCTGGAGGTTTGGGGGGTGGTGTAGAGGCACAGATTTCAAAGCAATATGTCATTTTACCCCAGAAGAGGATCTGACTGTTTATTTCCCCTCGCCCATTGAACTCCTTTGTCCTGTTGCCCCGCGTATAAAGGCAATATGAATAACCCTGGGCCATGTGAGGCTGTGGAGGGGGAGGTTACCGTGACTCACACTACCATGCTTTTTTGTTCCCCCTTTGGTGCTGTATTGCCTAGTGCGTGTCCTCACTCCTGGCTCTCACCACAAAAGGCAGCAACAATCAACCAAACCTCCGAATGAGTAATCTGCTCACAAAGAGCCTTTTGAGTGCACAAAGTAGTTGCAGGGAGGAAACGTCCCACTGGGGAACCAGGTGGACAGCAAACATTCGCTTTCCATTACAAATGAGTTCAAGGGAAATGGAGTCACCCCAGCATGGGATGCCAAATCCGTGTCCAAAGCTACTTCCCACCATCCAAGCCAAACATGCTTCCCTTTCTCTCCCTCCCCATCTCCCCTCCTTGTTTACAAACACGTTTACAAGTACTTGATAGGTGACCTTATTTACTTAGTAACCTGTGGATTCATTTATCTTGAAATTAGCAGGTAATGAACTGGAAACCCTCAACAACCCTCCCACTAATTAACATGATAATAAGATTGTTTTGCTACAGAGGTACAATTAGCATGTATGAGCTAGAGGGGGAGAAAGATCAATAAAATGTCTGAAGGGTACTAGGAACCAGTCTCAAGAAGAGAACAAAAGAAGAGAGCTTTATGGGGTTACAACAGCAGCAACAACTTCCAGGCCTGTCCCTTTGCAGATAGCAAGAACAGTGGTCGTTTTTCCATGAAGCTGCCTGTAGGCAGGCTGGGAAGACCTACCTGTGTCATATACTGCTCCTCGCCATTCAGACTAGATTAAGGATACATGAAGAGGATTGTAGACAATATGTTTGAAAATGGGGAAAAAACGTTTTGAAAAAAAGAAACACCAACAAAACACCAGAACATACATAAGATGTCTGTCTGTAAAAATAATGCATGTATTAGGTGGTGAAAGGGGATGGTGTAGAGACATTTACCACCCATAATTATGCAAGAACTTCAGCATGCATGTTGAGAACCCCCCCCTTCGCTGCCTAATTGCAGAATCACGCCTTTACATACAGAACTGAATGGGAAATAGCGAGAAAAAGTTGCACAACTGTTTCAGGAGGTGCTCTTTGCTAAGCCAAGGAGGGTTTGGCTGAAGGGAGTTAGGGAGAACTCATGTGTGAAAGTGGTGTGCAGATGAAGCGAGCAAGCTCTGCCAGCCAGGTATGGCCCTCTCCTCCAAATCCCTGGTCAGGTGGAGGGAAGCTGCTCCAAAAAGAGAGCATTTCTCCATAGGAAAAGGAACATGAAGGACAAGGGAGAGTTTTTTTTTTTTTTTTTTTTTTTTCTTTTCAAAGATGACGTTGTATTTAGTGGACTGATGGGCGATGAAGAGTATGGGGCTACAGATCTGTTAGCCTTTCTGCATGCTTCTGTGGGTAAATGCACAGCTAATTATTAAAAATTAAGTATTATTCTAGCACTGGGTGCACTGTCTGATGCACCAAATTGAAGGGCCAGCAAACTGTAATACTGCCCTTTTATGCAGATATTGCTGGATAAAAGAACTCTGGCCTTCAGTATGGAGGAGGCGTTCAGTTTAAATCCCTGCATGTCTCAAGTGAAGCTCACTAGAATTCTTTATTTTTCATAAGCCCCCGTAAATATTGGCTCCTCCGCACAAAGCCATTTTGCCCTGGATGACTTGGGAAATGAGATCATTCACAGTTGCTTGACGTAAATGGTGGGTGCTGAAGGCTTGAATCTGGCCCCGAGCTCTTTCCCTCACATCTGGCTTAACCCCACATCTGTCCTCCCCATCTGTACTGACGCCTTCTGTCACCTCCGAAACTTTACATTGTGCAGCGCTTTTCAGCACAGCCCCTGCCAAGGAATTTGGGATCGCCGTGCCTCTGGAGTGCAGGCTTCAGGTAGCACTGACACCTCCTGCGAGCGTTTCACCAGGAGTTTGATTTTCGCATGAATGTTATTCATCAGTCATTTGAGTTCACAGGATATTGTCTCCTGGCATTCTTTGGAGTGCGAAAGAGGAAGGAAAACTATTAATTACTTTTGATTGACATTTTCCATTTGTGTGTGTGTGTGCGGGGGGGGGGGGGGTTGTTGTGCATTTTTTTAATAGAACCTCAGGTTTCAATTGGGTAAACTGACACCTTGCAATCTGATCTGACAGCCCTGCTTTGTGTGGGAGTTTGTACGACTCCAAAATTTCAGCTGTGAGACTTTCTGCGTGAGCAGTCATTTTATTAGAAGTTTTGACACCTCTCCTAGCAGGGATCAGTGCCCGCTGTGTGAACGGAAACACCAAAAAGAGCATTGTGTGATGCAGAGTGGGAAGGGAAGAAAAGAAGTTCTGTAGCAAATAACCGAAATTAGCTCAGACAGAGTTCTTTGGAGACCTTACCTCACAACAATAACAGTGGGACACTGGAGGTCATCCCACTGTAATTACTGTCACGGGTTCACGTTATCGTTTAAAAATCACAGATGCCCACACAGTTTTGTTGCATTTTGTTTCTCCCCCTGAAACTGCCTGGTTTGTGTTATTTTGGACTTGACTGTTTATGATTTTCTCTCACAAGAGGATGGCAGCAGCTTGGGTTCCTTCCACCTTTTTAGCTTGAAATTTGCAACCAGTTTGTTGGTGCTGGGCTCTGGAGCTGTTGAGACTGACTGCAGCAAGCAACGTGAGACAGGTATCTGACTCCAGAAGGGAAGAAGTGCACTGGGGCTACACCTTGTAGGACCGATCCAGTCCTTTCCCTAAAGCACAGCCACACCCTGCAGACCCCAGTGGACTTTTGTTTTCTGTTTGGCTCCAGTAGCTAAAAGGGTTTTTTGTTGGATGGGAATGGTATGTGAGTAAGTTACTTTTGAAATTTCCTGTCTCTCCATCACGTTTCCATCCAAACCCTTCTAGTAACTGGGGGGCTTCTTGCACAGATTTTGGTTCAGGTAGATAGAAAACAAAACCTGATCAATTGTAGAAGCTGGGCTGAGGGTTTTGTGGGGAGAAAGCAGGCCGATTTTTTTCTGATCCTCCTCACCTGCCCTCAGCTAGGTTGATAAATACCTGTGAAGCATTTGCTAGGAAAGTTCATTGTAATGAGCAATCCTTCTGGCCTAGATTTGTATCTTCCTTGAGAATAGGTGTAATTTTAGATCTGCTTTGCAAGCTTTTTTTTTTTATTTTCTTTCTTTCTTTTTCTTTTTTTCTTTTCCCCCTTTTCTCTCCAATACTGCTCCGTACAATAGGAATCTTGTCCCATGGTGTGAAGCCCCTGCAGAGTTATAAAATTGTGTCACCTTCCCTGCCTCCCTTATAAGTTACTCTATGTGACACTATTAAAAAGAAAAACCACAGGATCTCCTGGGATCAAAACAATGTCCTGTTGTTATCTTAACACCACTCCATTTGGCTTTTTTGGCTTTTACCTTTCATTTCCTACAGCTCTGTGCAAGCAGAGCTTGCCTTGCATTGTGCTTCATTCCATGCATGCATTTTCTCAGAGAAGATGCTTTTATTTCTGAAGGATATGCTGGGTGGCCAGAGGTTTCAGATTTCTTCAGCAGGGATTCATCTCTTCCAGAAAGGGGGAGGTTGGAGTGAACAGGCCAACTAAGAAACTTTCATCTCTGTGCAAGAAGGGAGGAGAGACTTAGATGCTCATCACTTCCTCAGATGAAGATTTAAGCTCAAGAATTAACTAATAAACTCCCTATCCTGTGGGAGTTGAGACAGTGTATGTGGGGGAGGGAACAGGCTCAACATGTGTGAGTTTCCCACTTTGAGCAGGAGTTTTGGTGGCCTGGAAAATGTAATGTGTTTTTCCTTCAGACTCTCTGGAGTGTGACTCATAAGCCTCTGCAGCTCAGACAGTTTTGCAGAACAAGCTACCAGCAACCTCTTTGTCCTTCGTGTGGTATTACTGAATAAGCTCACGGTAACTCATGCCTTGGAGCAACTTACCATCGGAAGTAAGATGCTGCAATTGGTGCTTTCACACTTGTTTCACATTTGTTAACAGGAGCAGAAGTTACCTACATAAGAACAGGTTTATCACTGTGTAAAGGCTCAGGTCTAGAAAACATCTACAAGCGGTGCGCTCTTAAATCTATTTGAATATGTGATGTGTTCGGTTGCATTTTCTGTGTTATACATTTCTGCAATATGATTTATTTCTAACTTGAAGATCCTGCTATTAGATATTATTATAACTTGAGGATGAAACTCTTCATAATGCTACCTTGCAGTTACTGTTTTTGACCCAAAAGCCCGCAAAGTGTCTGGCAAATGCTAAATGGCTTTATCAGAGACCCTAGAGGTCATTAATTATAGTTATATCCATTTTACACATATGCTAAGTGAGGGTTTCAGCAGTTTGTACTAGGTCATGCAATGTGTACAGTGTGTGGAGTGAAGACAGAGGCCAGTTTTGTCTGGCAGGATGTCCAGGTGTCCTGGGAACTGATGCCAGCTGTCCTTCCTTACAGACTGGAAGGATTGTTGGGCTGGAGAAGAAGCATTGCACTCCTTGAAGGTCTCTACAGTAATGACAAAAGTATCTTACAGAGATTGTACAAAGCTAACTGGTCTTAATTGCAATATCATAGCAGCAGTGCATAGCTGCGATGCACTGCCAAACCACTGGTCTGTCCAGGAACTTATGTGGTCCCGTTCACATCCATATGAGAACACTTTTTTTTTTTTTTTGGTCTTTACCGAACTTTTAAACAGCAAAGGCTGTTTACTCACAGTTCTACAGAAAATGAAGTGGCTGAGGAGAGGAACCTGAGCCAGAACTGCAGTATCCCCTTCCAGAACTCTATCTATTAAATAAGCCCCTTGCAGTCTTAACTTTTTTTAACAATTAATGTTCAGAAGTCTCTTAATAAATTAATTATGTACTTAATTAGATAATATGAAAAAGTAACGATCTGAAGAAATAACATTGCAGGCAATCTCACCTCTTCCTCCCAGAGACAGCCCTAGATTTTCAATTTCCAGCGGCCACTTCCAGCACAGGGAGATGCTGCAGCCAGTGGGCAGCTCCTGGCTCTTGGGTTGCAGACCAGCGTATTAGAGGTGAGCAGAGTCTGGCCCCTTGCTTCTACACAAAGACTTCTTGTGATATGCATTTCTGCCATCATCCTTTTTACCTTTCTGTTACATTTCTGATTGTTTTGAGGTTGGTTTTTATTTTTTTGTTTGTTTGTTTATTTTAATTAAACATGACTAAACAATGATTCTCTGGGTGGGAATCATTCTTCCTAATAACCACAGTGTGCATACTAACTATACTAAAAATAAATCTTGTCTCTGACTAGTTAAAAATTGCAGTGATTTGTTGATGCTTTTTACCTGTCACTAGTAAGATATAAATATAAATAAGTAGAATTACATTTAAAATATCCATCACTTCACATATGGAGAGTGGCAATGAGTGGGCTGTAATAATAAAATATACTTTATAAGTGTCATAATCATTCAGACACCAGGAACTCATAAGCCACAGATCTGACATTCAGATGATGAATTGTGATTTTGTTTTAAAAGCCAGACATGTCAACTCCATGTGCATATTGGGAATTGTAGTTCAAGTGACCTCTGCTAAAACACTGACCTTAACAATAACTTTGTTTTACATTTCCCAGAAACTTTTTAAGTAGGTGTGATACTTTCCAAATGCAGTTGTTGCACTAATACTAATGTAAAGTCATTTAAAATATTTTGACACCTTTGTTGTGGTCATATATTATATGACACAGAAAACGAGATTCAGTGAACGGCTTAAAATTAATTCTATTTTGGGGTCTTGGTAACATCATAAACCCCTTGAGATTCACCTGTGTGATATATGATATCACTGGATAAGATAATATTCTTCTAAAACTCTACAGCTCATCCATTCTTGCATGCAATAAATAAATACATTAAATATACATACGGAGGAGTGTTAGTATTGGTACATATGAAAGAGGATTAGATAACACTCAAGGGAGGCTCCATGGACTGTAGGGATCTTAAATCTGATGGAGGAAGGTTGATTCAGTGGACTTCAGAGACCTGGATTCTGCTCCCCTCTCTGCTGCAAGTTCCTCTTGTGTGACCTTGGACATGCTGTTTAAAACCAAATCTAAAAAGTATTTAGGCTCCCGATTCTGTCAGGATGCCTTGCTCATGCTGATTTTGGTAGAAATTTAAGATTTGAAAAGGAACTGGGTGCTAAAATCCCTTGAAAGATCAGGGCTATGTTTCTTTGGGCAGCAGTTCCCTACTTTCAGGATGGAGATATTATTTCACAGGGACATTGCTTGGGTGAGTTCATGAAAGATGCCTTACTGCACTGTGCGTGGTCCTGGGAGCTGTACAGATGTGTGAAGTCCTGTCTCTGATTCCCTAGGAGTAGCTGCGTACACTATATAGATATAATTATAGTCATATCAAATGAAAACACAATTAAGTTCCAGAATTGAAGCTGATTGGCATAACAAAGCTGAGATTTACTGCTTCCTTTACCAGGCCAGCACAGGTTCTAACACAAATCATGCCTCTTAGCCTTCAATTTGATAAACTTTCAGCTATTTTGACATGTAGAGCCAACTGCAGCCTACTCCATCCTGACAAAAAGAGCCTAACAAATGGATTTTCAGTCACCCACTGAACAGAGCTAGATGACAGATCTACATGAAATCCTTTTTGGAGGGAAGGCAGCCTTTTAACTTGATTGATGAAATTATATCTAAATCTGGTAGATTTGGGACTTCAAAGGCATTTTTGCCTACTTAGGGCATCCCAGATGAAGGGAGTATGCTATTTGTACCAAACTCCCATGCTCAAGTGGTTTGCAAATTGACCCCTTTGTAATAGGTTAAAGGTTCCGTGCTAGATAACGGTGGTTCATTTTGATTAATTATGTCAGGGAATTAATGTATGATTACTAACTTTTAGCAGACCCTGCTCTTTCTGACCTCGAGCTGCTTGTTTGTGTGGCTGGTTGTAATTTTCGACCAATGGGTTACGAGAGGTCACTGTGTGGTCAGCATATTTTAAACAAAGAAAAGGGAGGTGGGGAAGGGGGAGCAGAGAAACAGCAATCACAGATCAGAGTGGATGGACTACAGTTTACTGGCCTGACAGGGGAGATTTGTTAAGTGTTTTAACAGTAGATTTTTATACATTTACCATTTCCAATAAAATATTCTTCTGAAGAGCTAAGAGAGTGGCCTGGAAAGATGTTGGGAGGATAATTTAACAGTTGAATGTTAAGCCCATAAATTGCACTTCATACTGGTTTCAATAGCAGAGAACCTTGTTAAAAAATAAATTGGGTAGTGTTCTGTTTAGGACTTGGATTGGCTGAGAGCAAGGATGAAAGCTTCTTATTAAGCCAATGCTTGGGAAATGCTGCTTACAAATTTCTTAACCAATCACCAAATATTTAGCAAATGTTGATAAAACAAGGTTTCTTGGGCTTTTAGCTCCATTTCATATTTAAAACTCTTGGGTGGTATGTGAAGCCATCCAAGAATTTTTAAAGTCTAGAAAGGGAAATATGTGAGGTCCAATCCTGTAAAAACCTATGCACGCTAGATCAATTGTATTCACTGTGTTCAGTATCGTATTCGATAGAATTGTTCATGCCGAAAGTGAAGACTATGCTTAGGTCTTTACAGGACGATAGCTATACTACAAAAATCATGGTAGACTACTGCATAGAGGAAGGGAGTAGGAACCAGAAGTCCTAAATCCCTCTGTTTCTTGCACAAGCTTGTTGTTTGATTCTGGCAGAGAACTTGAGACAGAGGCTTCTAAGCACATACTTTTAAAGCACCTAAGGTAGGACGTAAGCTTTAGAGATGTTACATGCTTCCAAAACCATTGGAACCACGGACACTTATCACTTCTGAAAATAAAGCCGTATTTACTATTGGGTGTAAATGTACATCGACTTAAGTAACCAACTGCAAATGTACAAACCAAATTGCAGCTATCTTTTGTGGGCCTCACTCTTCCTTTAAAAAATGTGTCTAAAATATCTACCTTGTTTATAGGGGCACTGAGAGGCTTAGTTCATTAATGTTTGCACAGTGCTTTATGGCCCTTAGATGAAAGGCACTACTGATGCTTAAAGAATGATTATTATTATAATACTTATTCTAAGAACAATAGGCACATTTGTTTTATTTTCCACTGAGCCCCTTCAAACACCAGGGTGTCCAATTAAGCTGTAATCAGAATAAGGGCTAGGACTTTGCTGAAACTTTTCCAGCTTGCTTTAGAAACCCTATTTCTGCTTTACTTTTGGTCGTACTTTTTTTTCTACCCAATGAACATAGACCACTTTTCTTTGCTTTGGATCCCCTTAATTTGGTTGTTCCTTGCAAAAACATGCTCTTGACAAACTATCTGTTGCATTTGAAGTGTGAACGCTATGACAGAGCTTTGCAAGAGGAAAAATGGGTGCTATCTGAACAAAAATATGTGGTGTTAGTAGGGTCAGTAAGGGACACTTGGAGGTAAAATGATCTGAAATTAGCAGAGGGAGAGAAAGAACTGGAAGGGAGAAAGAGATAGGAAAAGAAAAGGCATTGAATATGATGAGAAGACTGCATATGGAGACAGAGACAGCGACAGCAGTGGTGCCAAAGAAACAGAGAAGATAAAGGAAAGCAAAAAAGAAGTATGTGGAGTGTGTATATATATATACACACACACGTGCATACACTTCTGTTATGGTTTGCTAAAATTGCCTGGCTCTTTTGAAAAGTCACCTCATACAGCAGGAAGATAAGCAAGGAGATTTAAGATTTGTTTAAGGAGCACTGGGGAAAGCAAATCTCAGATAGGACTGAAGGCTGAGCTCTTATAATCAGTTGGCACACCGCTGATCATTGCTGATTGCCCTGCAGCTTTTCTAGGCCAACCCACAATAAGCGTAATTCAAACGAGTCTTTTGCCACTTAGTGAAGGAAAAACTTGTGTCACACTGACAATTTCTTAGGCCAGCGTCCCACTCACAGAAGGAGCTAGGAACTGATATTTCAGGCAGAAGTAACCGACAGAGCATCCTGACCCCACTCGGCGAGTGACAACCAGAAATTCAGTTTCCTAGTCCCTGCTTTGACTATTAGACACAATTGCCTCTTAAGCTCTTCATTTAATGGAAAGTCTGACGGCTGCTGTCAGAGCATGAATGTCAGTATTATTTACTTATTTAGTCATTTCACAGTAGTGTTAGGGATCTCACGCAGGTCATTGTACACGCATTTAATAAATGGCAATCCTGCCTCAAATGATTTACAATCAAAGCTGTTGATTCCGGAAAGTACTTGCACATACATGCTCTTCAAGTAATCACAAAAGCACATGCTAACTTGCTTTACATCAGTTGAAAACTTCCTTAACGCTATCTCTTCAGAATTAGGGTCCAAGCTGAAAATGTAACAAGCTGTGGGAAAATGGAGTTGTAAGGGAAGAAAGTATTTTAGGATGTGCTAGCAGTGTTATAATGCTTTCAGCTGGATTTTATAATCTGATTGTCTGTCTATCTATCTATTTCTAATAACTTTAAAACTTGATGGACAGTATCAATCACACTTGGCAGAAGGATAAACAGTGCCAGATTAAAAATAGGCTCATGGGCACAAGCACAAAGTACATGGTTTAAATAATCCCTACAATGCTTCTAGCACTTGAGTTTGCGTGGCACCTAGTGGGCAGGAGTTGTTCATTCTGAAAGTAGTGAGGTAAAACAACACAGACACAACTGTGTTTTTAGCCACATGAGAATCTACTCCACAGAAAACTCAAAAAAGCAGGTTTTAGAAGTTCCATTTCTCAGGGGACCACTGGCTTTTATTTTTTTGAGCATAAGAGGGTGAATTTCTGAGCCCTTTGAAGACAAAGTGAATTTGCCATTGCTTCCAATGGAGCTAGGACCATAGCCCGCTACATAGCCTGTAGGGACAGAAAATATTTGTTTCCTTGTTAGTATGGAAAAAGAGAGCAAATTAGGAGCAACAGCCTTTGGGGCTGGTGAACAGTGCATCAGGCATTGGTTGCTTTTTACATGTCTGTACATCAGAGACTTGCATTTTCATGCTTTTGTATGTGCCCAGGTTTTGGGTGCTTGCACATGCTCTGATTAAAGAACAACTCTGAATAATGTTATTTAATTTAATGATCTTAATAAGCACATGGTGGGGAGTGTCTTTACTGTATAGGCCCAAACAATGCTACATGCTTCAACATGAAACATAATTAGGGTGTGCAGTAAAATAAAGGGGTGAGGGGGGAAGGGGACATTTTTTTTTTTTTTAAATGAGAACAGAGGTGACTTCCAACAAAACTTCAAAACCAGCTTGGCTAACAATGAACATAGCCCCATTCTTTTTAATCATCAACAAAATCTATCACACATGTTCTTTCAAGTAAAGTTTATTAGAAAGAAATTGCTACTAGAGAACCACATGTGAGCTCTGACTTGGCAAGGTCAGGCCAGGGCAATAAACCCTTGAACTTTACAAATATGCAAAGCTGACATAAATAACAAATTAAACCCAGCCAGGTGTAGAGCTGCAGCGAGCTGCTTGCCAGAAAGATTCAAACTCTGGCCAGCGTGACCTCTGTTAGCTTGTGTGGAAAGCGGGGGCTTATCTCCTCGGCTTGTTGTCCTTTAGGGTTCATACCTGTGGGTCCAGGTCACCTTCTTCTCCTCATTAGCTTAGAAAAATTATATCGCTTCATTAGAGGTGTTTGTTCAGCTTCTGAGTGTCCTCAGGCATTTGGATGTGTTGCTGGGTGCGTACTGGTTTTGTCAGGCTGCCGACTGCCCTGGGCACAAGCAGTATTTCACCCTGGGTCTCTCGGCTCTTTGTAAGATCAGCCCAGGATCAATCAGCAAGGGGAACGTGGAGATGTCTGTGTTGGAGGATTTGGTGAGACAGGATGGGGGAGAGAGGAGAGGGGTCTTTGTCTGCAGTACGGAGTGATGTACACCCCAAAATCTGGAAATCAGTAAACATGAACATGCCCCGAGCTGGCTGTCGGGTCCTGTGAGGTCTCTGAGAGCATTGCTTGTGTAGCTCACAGAATTGCACATCACCCGAGTGCTATTTCAGATCGGGCTCCAAGAGGTGCTTTAGGAAAAGGAGCCAACCCTTCCACCAATTTTAGCCATACCTGTTGCAAATTCTCTGTGTAATCAGGGCTTCGTTAGAGGTATAATTCTCACTGCAATCAATCACTGTATCATTCTGAGCCTCACTGCCAGATTTCCAGAGGCATTCAGCTGCAGATACACCATCTCAGTGGGATTTTCAAATGTCTCTTAAGCGCATTAAGCACCTAACTTCCACTGAATGCTCAAGGGGTTTTTAAAATCCCACTATGTGTCTCTCTACGTCTTGCCCTTAAACAAGTGCTTAATTTTAAGTGCAGGTAGTTTCATTGATGTGTATAGTACTACTTGTGTGGTTAAAGTTAAACATGTGCTTAAATATGCTGTTAAACTATGGCTGTAATGGGTGGGGGAGGAATTGGATGCAAACATTCAGTGCTTTAAATATAAATGTTTTGCTGGAGCACCTTAATTTTTGGATACTGGTTTGAGGCAGCAACAGTAAAAGAGAAATGTGTCTCTCAACTTGAATATTGAGGAAATTTGTTCTGAGAATCCCAAAAACAGAATAAGACAGCACACTAGGACATGATGTTCTACACAATTCCTTTACAAGTGTAACCAGACTTTACAATATCTTTGTCATGAGAATTGCTTTGACATTTTTTTTTTTTAATGCAAAGCCGAACTTCTTAGAAAAACACTTACCCTGAGAGGCAATACTCTGTAGTGAATACTGAGCTGTTGTGTCATTTTGAGCAACACGTTTCACCTCTCTGTGCTTCTATTTTCCCTCCCACTGTCTTTACTATTTATATTATAAGAACTCTGGGGCAGGGACGGTCTCTGTGTTTGCATAGCTCTCTCTGTAACGGTGGTGTCTCTCTGCTGGGACCACTCAGTGCTGTCGTTAGTAAAATCTAGCAACACTCTTGCACAGACTACAGAAAAACCATAGAACTAAGCAATGGAAAAAGAAAAAAAAAAAAAACAAACTCTTTCTTATTTATTTCAAGTTTTAGTTTTGTGCCTGAGTCACAGGTTAAGGCTCTTCAACACGTGAGGTTTATGTATACTTGTTAAAGACATCTGTCCTGATAAATGGGTCGGATGCTTTTTATAGAGTTCTCCACTGGGTCCACTCCATCATAATGCAGCTTCAACACAGGCCTCCACAGAGCTTCAAGAGAAAAATCCAGGAAGGAGAAAGTGAAGGGAGATTGGGTGAGTTTACACTATGTGTTAAGTGGAAGAGCTGCAAAGAGGTTGGGAGACTTGTCATGACATGCAATTAAAGGCTCCTCTGGGAGTGTCTGTATAAACTCTACACATAGCAGAAAGAAAACAGACAGCTGACAGTTGTACTGTGAAGTCTTAGAAGAATATACAGTGTTCATTGCTGACACTCAAAGGCAATTTTGCCTAGTTCTGTAAAGTCTGAATGCTTTTATTTAGAACTAGGGACAATTCTTGTCAAAAAAAAAGAGCTTGATTTTCTGTTCTAGCTGTTACAAGTTATCTTCTTGCAACCTCTTTTGAACTGAACCTGACACACACTTTGTTTGTTTTAGTTATGTTTTCATTTGATGAAGGCCATTTCTAGTGGCCTTCAACTTTTTTTTTTTTTTTTTACCTTCGGTAGTAATTTTGGCTAGAGCGTGTGACACATATCCCATCTTCCCAGGTTCCTATTCAGAGCACATCCTCTGTGTGTGTGTGTTTGTGACACGTCCAGAAGTGCAGATAAGAAGGGACAAGTTCAGCTTGACTTTGAGCCCCTGGGAGCAAAGAAATGGAAGGACCCAGTCCTTAAATACCTTGAGAACTCTGCTGGTGGCTGAGGCTGCTGGCTGGGAAAGGCAGGATTAGAGGAAAACTCTGATCTACCCGCTCCTTCAGCCCTTTTTCCTTCATACTGTTAAGAAGCCTGAATGAGGATCCGAGTTGGCTTGAGGTTATGTAGATTTGCATACTTAAAGGTGACAGAGGTCCAAGCCTCTATCAATTGCATTCAAAAGAAAAGATCTAACATCTGATTCTTTTAGTGACCTAGGTGAGGTACCCAAGCAACAGGCTATGGGCTGTTTTGGTCAAAGCCCAAATTTACCATGACACTTCAACGGGTCAGCATTGCAAGGTGGCTTCTGTTTACTCGATGAAGATCTCCGTTCCATGTCAGGGAGTCTGTTGTTTCTCTCAGTTCTGTAGTTACCAGAACAAAAGGGAGGAATTTGCTAGGTCAAAGAAGTAGAGAGAAAAATCATCCTTTCATTGACTTGTTTTGTCATTCCATGTGCAGTTTAAAAAAAAAAAAAAAAAAAGGAAACAAGATGTAGAGAACTTGAGCATTTTACATTGTCAGAAACATTGTTATAGAATATACTGGCTATTTATTTTTGGGATGGTGTGACTTCACTATACAAAGACCTCCAACGTCCTATAGAAGGAACTCAAATAGATTTTTTTTTTTTTGTCTAGATATAGGGGAATAGAAAATGAGAAGAAAACAACTTGGAATCCACTAGAGAATTTAGAGTGCAAATTTAATTTATATGGGAAGAGTGGTGATGGGAAATATAGAAAACTCTAAGTTTTGATGGTTGGACCAGGCTCAGAGCCTAAAGGCATATATCACTGAAGAGTATTAAATATTTAAAAGAAGGTTTATTTAGAGTCCTCAAAACTGACAGGATCTTAAATAGAAGATCATATGGCAAGAAAGCTCAACATCATTCTTGTCAGGGTGAATTAACTATGGAGTATAGCCCTGTATAAATAAGCAGCCATGGAAATTCCCAGCTTCATTTAAGGTCCTGAAAAACAAAGTCAACTCCACTCTGAAGGCAAAAGAATAAGACCAGGGTGGGAAGACAGGGTAGACTCAAGCTCTCTGAACAATTTTATCAGTACAAATTTCTCAGGTAACTCCTCAATTACTTTAGCAACAGAATAAAGAAGAATTGTATTTCAAGGGTCTATTTTTTATTGCCCAGTACAACTGGCATTGGTTGAAATGAATGACATTTATAATGCATTTCATGATACAATTTTTCAGTTAAAGCTTTCCCTTTTAGGTGTTTCTTTGGGCTTCTGGGGAAGCGCTCCTCCTCAGGGGAGGAAGTTGCTATTATTATTGTACGGAGGTTGAGCTGGGCTTTACCTGAGAGACTCATTGACAGCATTCATCTATATCTTTCTCTTTTAATCCTTCTCACCACTGCATCCCCTTCTGCCTCAGAAAAGATGTCTCCCTGTGCTTAGACTGTTGAAATGTGTGAAAACCCAGAAACTAGTTTGGCCCAGTATATTATGATGAATATCAGTGTGTTGGTCATGCTCATGTAAAGGGCATGGGAATCCCTCACAGATATGGTAGACCCTTTAAATAAGCCTTAGAAAAGAGCCACAGCCATGTTCTTGCTGCGCTACAGTGATGTGGACCTCCTCTTGCCTTATTTGTACATCACAGCTTGTCTTAGGATGGTTTTAAGGATATTCTCTCTGCCAAAAAGTCTCCTTCCTAAGCTATAACGGAGAGCTGCCAACATGGTATTTGTACCACTGTGGAAGCCTTTCTCCAGAAGGTCAGTGGGGGAGCGTAATCAGTTTAGAACTGGATGTTGTAACTTACTTGAATGAAAGATTTTTCTAAAGGTGACATTAAGATGAAATATTTAAGATAAACCAGAAGATTTGACTGGAAATTCACAAAGTCCCTCTGAAACAGTCCACACTGATTTACTGATCTTCCATTTTCAATTTATGAGCTGAGACCAGAGTATACCACTGGAGGATGAGAATAGAGTAGTCATATTAGAGCCAGCTCATATATCCTACAGACAGACTTTGGAAGAATTAGAAAGTATAATAAAGTGCTTGTCCCTTTAAGACACTGCCTGGCTTCTTGCCAATTTACATCCTGGAGCATTAGATATTTTAAAAGCCCTTAAAACTGTCTCTCTCTTTTTTTTTTTTTCCCAACACTGTCTGAGGTTTTCACCTTTTAACAATGAAGAAACAATGGTTGAAACATCCTTTGCTTTACAGCTTTCTCCCCCTACAGCTTACTGAGGGATGAATTCTGTTCCCTATCACATTATTTTAAATATGAGATAACTCTTGAAGGCAGAGCAACTGGTTTATATGGCAGGTAAAAGAGAGAAAAAAATGTATCTTGTTTTAAAAAGCAAATTCTTGGTTTTATATAAGAGCGGTAACATTGGGATACACAAAGTCACCCAGGTACTTTTCAAGAATAGAAATACTGCCAGGGCATTCCAGTGATCTTTGGTCTCCAATGTTTTCAACTAATGGTCACCATACAGGGCAAAAAGCCAACCCTGCAATCACTGTGGTACCTGACTGGAGCTTTGGATGTCCCCGTAGAGGGCAGCCACATCTTTGGTGAGCTCAGTAGCCCATGGGTCAAAGGCACAAGCACCAGCGCCAGCCCCACTGCAGTGCCCTGTGTAATGCATGCAATGCAGCTACTCCTTTCAAGGAGAGTCAGAGGGCTTTAAAGATATGACAGTCCTAGAAATAGTTCTAAAGTAAAATGTGTTCAAAAGCAGCCTCTCTGTGAATGGCTTAAATGCCAGAGTTGGGGTTTTATGTGACGATATTCCCCCAGAAAGTTTTTTGAAGGGTTTGATTTTGGCTGAGCTTTGCAAATATAGTTTGCAAGCTGGAAGGAATTTGGGGAAAGAGGAAAGATGGTCAGGGGGGGAAAATAAACAAAAAGAAAAATAATAGGCCATTTTCTGAACAATAAAGAGTTGAGAAAGGACTCAGGGATCCTTTTGTGACATAGCAGGCTAATGAAAACTTTCAATTCACTCTGCAGTTTGTCTGCTCTTCCTTTGGACCTGACTTTTTTTCTGGTTGTGAGTCAGGCAGAGATCCCTTCCAGTTTTAGGCAACAATTTCTTCTCATGCAGTGGGGAGATTAAGCCTGCTGAAAGCTCTCTTTAAGGGAGGATTCTATGTTCCTTTCCTCTCTTCCTTGAGATCATAAGATAATGCATCTGGAACAACATTAGCTCATCCAGGTCTGTGGTTTTATTTTTGATAATCAAATCCCAGCAATCTCATTTTCCATCTGCCTGAGCATATTTTTGGGTAAGGGGTACATATCAACTAGCACACATGGCTGTGGTCAGATATTGTGAGATCTTCTAAACATGAACAGAAAATTTCCGCCCTCTAAGTTATATCTAAACATTCCTTTTTCTCTTGTGTTGTATTTTCTTTCTGCAGCTGAGAGAGTTATGGTAGTTCGGGCCAACAGAACATGTTTATTTCTCCTTTGGTAGTGTTTACTCAGCAGACTCCCAAACTTGGGTTCAGACTGCATTTACTCTCAAATGAGAAATATTTTGATGGCTTCAGCCTTATTCGATATAGTGCAGTGTCTATTTGTGTCAAGAGCTAGCATTAAGTCATTGTCTGTCTGGATTAAGTGTTAAGGGTACAATGAAGAGTCTGTGGACATCTTGTTAGGAGACAGCTGGCCAAATGAAAGTAGGCTTCCTTCTGAGTCTCAGCAACATCTGCATTCCTAAACAACAAGAGTATTTCTTACAAAACCAAGTGGGTTTTCTGTCAAGTTTAGCCTAGAAGTGAGATAATTATAGGAAAAAAGCTGAAACACATCTTAGGAGCTTTTAGGAGCTTATGACACTTTGTTTGGCCTTTTGTGAAAGCCATTAGTCATTTATCCCCTTTCAGCAGCAGAGCACTGGCGTACAACATCTGTGCTCTGCTTCACCTTAGAGCTTCCTCAGGATCACTGCAGCAGAGATGGAGTAGGTCTTCATGCTACTAACAGTAGCTTCCCATCTGGGGTGTAGGGTAGAGGTCTTGAGACCTTATCTGGCTCACACTGTCTCACAGCATTTTGTATTTTCTTGGGGAGGATACCACATTTTTAGTGAATTATCCAGAAGTCATTTTCTTATAAAGTTAAGTATATAATGTTAAATCTTTCTCATCTTACAGCATCTCTAATTATTACTCAGACAGCTAATAAACAAGCCCATAAAGGACAGTAATTTCAATTATATAAATTAGGAAGAGGAATAAGATTTGTGCTATGTATTTGATCAGTCATGAAGCTCCAGTCTCTAACCTGATCTGAAGCTCTTTGTCAATACGATATTTTTTTTGTAAAACAGGACATCTTATTCTGAAACTTTTCAAGGTCCGTCAGTAGCATAGAAGATGATCTCAATACGTCTTTCATGCTGTCCAAATGTCTGCAATCATATTTATGCTTAAAAGAGCTCTCAGAGAGTATTTATTTAACATGAGACTGGATTTTGTTAACGTTCAAGAATTGCATCAAAAAAGAACAGTGTATTCTTTAATAACTCAACTGAATTTTGATTTTATATTTTTATCTTTATGAAATATTGTTTCTTTCATTTCAAATTTTGTTCCAAATGAACAGCCTTTAACAAATTCATTTTCAGAAGTTGCCTGGATTCACTGTGTTAAAATATTTTAGATTCTTCTTTTGTTCAACCATTTTTTCTACGTCAGCTGAATATATCCATGATGATAAACAGACTGGGGAGGGATCTGAACAAATTGCCCTGCATTTTAGCCCTCAATTATACAAGGTGATCTTATGAAAACAAAAAGTGAAGTCTTGAAGGGTCTCTGAATAGCACCAGGAAATAATTCGTGCCAGATTGTTCTTTGTTAGTACTGAAGAGAGACTCCTAAAGTTGGTTAATACAGAGAGTTCACCTATATCTCTTATCCTTAAAAAAGAGTTTATTTGATTTTCCATACTAATTAAAACAGTCAGGTGAGATAGGAGCCTAAATTCCAGTCAAAGTTAATGAAGAATAAAACAGTTGAGTCACTTGTGAAGCATTTGAAAATGTCCTGGTGGTGTGCTGAATCCTGACTATGTAGCAACATCAGCCAAGCAAATAAAAGGTCTTCCAAGTCCATTATCATTCAGAGGGTGAACTGAGAGGAAGCGGAGTGGCTCCATGACAATTCATCTGATAGTCTGAATGTAAAAATAACTGCTTCATAAACTACAGGAAGATGTGTGTCAAGGCCTTTGCCATCTCAGATCTGTAGAAGAATGGAAAGATACCATAGTAAGTTATCATAATAATATTTTTCATTCACAAAGATTTTCAGCAAGCAAAATGAAAAATTGAAAGTGGTCAAACCTTTGCAAATAAAGACTAATGGTGTAATTAATCCATTTAAAGCCACCCACCCAGCTGAGGTTAGATGTCTGTCAAGTTAGCTCTTCTCTTGGTGAAGGCTGTTGGGGTGGCCATATCAGTTCAGGTACCCGCACAGCTGAGTTACTGTGCCAATTGTAGCATATTACCATGGAGTAGCAAAAATGGTTTAAAATGGAATATGGAAAGGATGTGTTTTTTCTTCATCTTTTACTACTTGCGTAAGTCACATTGCAGGTTATACAAGTTTCATTCAGTTGTGGACTAGCATCATCACCCTGCAGCCCAGCTGGCTCCCACACACGGAGGTAGTGACTGGAATAGTGATCTCTGGATATTCCTTGAGAGAAGTGTTTGCAAACAGTTGTAGGCTGCCACTTGATCATATAGGCTGCTAGCAAATATTTACAGCTAACAAAGAGATTCACAGGATGCAGGACTGATTCACAAACATTTTTTTGGCACGTGAAAAAAGAGCCAAACACTCAGTGAGTAATATTTGAAGGGAATAATTGGAATTGATCTGTAGGCAAGCTACATCTAAAAACTACATCTTCTTAATCAGTGTCTTTGGAAGTAGGGAAGGTGCTCAGTATTACCTGCACCAACACAAGTCCTATGTAATTTAAAAACAAGTGAAACAAAACTGAAGAATAATTTAAATGATTCAAGCAGGCCAGGATATAAGAAAGTGAATTTGATTTTTTTCAAGATGAGGATTGCACAATATTTCTCTAGAGGTTCTCAAGTAGGACACAAGATCCCAAGGAATGAATTAATGCAGGGGGACTTGCTCTTTTCCTTTCTCATATGTAAGGACACTCCTCCGTCAGCGTGGTTCCTACTCTGCTAGTTCATTCTTGCCTCGGGGGAAGGACATTATTTACTAAATCATGTTTTGGGTTTTAAATAGGAGGTTTTACATTGAAATACCTATCTAAACCAATCCAGCAGAACTTGTGAGATCTGACAGGAGCAAGGGAGAGGCAGTGGTAGACCAGAATGGCTGCCCTAAAAAAATAGGAGATAAATATTACAACTGAAAAGAAACCTCACTTCCTGCGTTTGTGGGCTTTGTTAATATATAACATGCACAT
The DNA here is from genome assembly GCF_964211835.1 of Anser anser. Taxonomy (NCBI): domain Eukaryota; kingdom Metazoa; phylum Chordata; class Aves; order Anseriformes; family Anatidae; genus Anser; species Anser anser. The sequence continues at coordinate 5,533,955 of NC_139730.1, forward strand.
ATTATAACTACTTGGTGACAGCCTCAAACCCCCCTCCGGCTTCAGGATTCTGTTCCCTATTTTTAATCATAATTTAAGTGTGAGGGTTAGGATTAACAGCAGGCAAACATTAACCATAGCCATTGGACCTCAGTGAGCCTACCAAAATTGGAGAGTGGGTTAGCCAAGAGAGCAGTCACTGGGGAAAAATGAAACTCAGACGTATTGAAAATGTAAAGGAAAATTGCAAGCAGCACAGTGAAGGAAGTTGATTGGGCAAAAAAGGGAACCTTTGCAGCTTTTGATAGAAAAGGTGAAATTCAGTGAGAAAAAGCAATAGAAAGAAAGAATAGGAGAAAAACAGAAAATAATGATATGTCAAGAAGAAGTTTACCCTCTGCAAAGAGGGGTCTGAACCCATGCAACAAGGAAAGAATTCACATTACCTTCTTTTGGCTTTGGTGACTTGCACTGTGGCAGTGGAATAACACTCAGGGGTACTTGAGAAAGCTACATTGATATGGTGTGGATAGGACCAGAAGATGACTAAGTAGGGTGAACAGGAGGAATGTGGGAGAGCTGTGTGTTTTTGTTAAAGAAAAGAAATTATTGCTGCTTTGCCAGGTGGGTTGAGGCAGAAATCTCATACCTCTGAAAGTAATACCAGATCCCAAGGGCTGGCTACATGGAAATCTCCTCTATCCACAGCGTTCATTAGGCCATTTGCCTCTATAAAGATCAGACAAATTTATGTTGAGCTAGGTCACATGAGGCCAAAACCTCACCTGCTTCAGGCTTTCAGGACTGTACTTTAATGACAATTTAGGATCTAATGGAAGGCCAGGAAAAGGGTCATTTTATATCTTGAATATACTAGTATCTAACACTGAAATGATGTAATATACCTGATTGCACGTTACGTATAAATCAGGATAGCTCTTAGGAGGACCATATGTTCTCCATGCCAAGGGAGATTTACACAGATTCCGGTGACTACCTGCGTGGGTTAAGGCAGTGCGACTTTTTCTCCCTTCCTGAGGAGCTTGGCTGCAGTGCTACAGCCAAGCTGGCCTTAAAAAAACAACCAACAATAACAACAATGACAAAAAAGCCCCAAAGCCAATGAGCCTGTAGCCAGGCATTGCTGCCATAAAGCTTGGCAGTGGCATTCTTTAGGAGCAGGGGGAGTTGCTGTGTTCCCCTGGAATGCGGTGAATGGCTTGTAAATTAGAGTCCCTAATGAAACCGCACTGGTGTCCAACTGCAGCAATCATCTGGTTAAAATCAGGCAGTAATTCCACTAATTTTACTGCCCTTCTCCCAGCCCTCAACGCCTCATTTAGGAAAAAATGTTTATGTTCCCCTCAAAACACCTGCGTTTTAACTTGGGTCCCCAAAGCAATTATTTTTATTTTATTTTATTTTATTTTTAAGACTTTCTGTTGTGAAATGCAGCATCCTTCTCTTTTCTGAACTGAAGCACATGAATGCCCTGGGATTCCCAATCTTCAGACATGTTTAACTAGCCCTGTTTTTCTTGCGCACTTCACAAGCTTTGCCATCCTATATATTTTCTGCCCACAGCTGCTGTCCAGAAGTGTTTAGGATATATTTTTTTCCCTTCTCAGTAAATGATGAAATAAAACTACGTAGAGCTGTTTACATTGTGACTAAGGAAGTTAAGGTTGATGGAGGTGATAGTGACTGACACTTATCCAATTTCAGGCTTTCCAAAACGTCTGTGGCTCTTATCATGATTTAGTCTCTACCAGACCTTGTAGACATTAAACAGCAAGAATGAGCACTATTCTCACTCGGAAAAAGAAACATTATATAGTGAATGCTGGAACACTACCATGATGTGCTGTGAGATCTTACCATCTGCTATTCCATTAGGGTGAGTTATTCATTTTGTCTCCTTGGTTTCACGTTCATTTAAAGCTTTGATAGATTATGACTAAAGATCTCCTTCAAAAGTTGTAAGCAGATATCCCCAGCCTGCGATGATACCATTTCTTGAAGCAGAGGCATGTGAGACAGGGGAAATAGGTTTCTCATAAACAGTCAAACATCTTCCTTTCTCTTCAGCCTTCACAATCCTGAAATATTTTGCCTCATAGCTAAGTCTGGGAGAAAACAAACAAACAAACAAACAAAAACAAACAACAACAACAAAAAAACAGGGGGGAACACACTCAATACCTAGCCATCTGAGAATATCTCCATCCAGTTTACTGAATTGCTATGGTATTTTTAAATAGCCAGGCCAAGTTGTGCCAATGCAGGGATATAGGTCATCTGTTCAAGGCTCTTTACGATACAATACAGCCATACCCAGTAAGCATAACTGGGGGTAGGATCAAATTCTCACTCTGTTCCACTTTGGAGAATAGAGAATCAAGACTATGCAAAGTATTGTAGCTATCCATATGATTCATTTTTTATTTTTATTTTTTTCCCAGTTATAACTGGGCAGAATGGGAATTTTCCCACCTAAGGAAATTTTAGGGGGGTCACTAATTTGTTGAAGATAGAAATTAAGCTTTCTTTAGCTAGCAGTGAAAATGCTGGCCAAAGTGATTTCGAGGAAGGAGCTCAGGGCAGAGATAAAGCTGTACCTTGAAGCATTCCACTCAAGTGTGGCACACAATTTCTCAACTCCTACTTCTTTGCCTTCACACCACTGTGGCATGATCTCACTGTTAGTAGGCCTGGACTGAAACATGCCTAAAGAAGCAGGGAGGAGAGTGTTTTGTTTTGTTTGCTGAGTCATTTGGGGAATGGCAAAATCTTTGATGTCCTCCCAGTAGAGAACAGGAAGGTATTGAGAAATCTTTGCCGCCCACAAGACCATAAAACTGCTCTCTTCCTTGTGCTGCCACTGGTTAGGTAATCTAGTTATTGGAAAAACATGGAAAAACATGGAAAAACATTTAAGTGGGAAGACAGTGTTCTGGTTGCATCCATGGGCTGATGGAGACCCAGGAATGCAGCATCCTACAAGTATGCAGAGAAGCTGGGCCTCCCCTCAGGGATGGACCTCGCCCTTTGCTTGCTGAGTTGTAGGGTAAGAGCAGAGGCTGGTTCTATCCACTGAGGGCTCAAGTCCACAATGAGATGAGGGAAGGAGAGCAACTCCTTGACACCCCTGGTCACAAAAGGAGATTAAGGAAAAGAGAGAGGCCCATTGCCAACACCAAGAAACACTGTGTTGGGAGGGAGGCAGTAGCTTAGGCAAACCTGGCCCATGCTTCCTCTCAAACTTCAAACAAGAAAATTCCTCAGAGCTAATAGGTCCCAAATCAAAATACGGTCAGGTATGGAACATGTGGTCACCACAGTATCCCAGAGGGGTGCAAGAGGTGAAAGCTTACAAAAGCAACTGGGTTTCTTCCTGTTCTTCTTCTTCTTTCTTTCTTTCATTTTATTTTTTTATTTTTTTATTAATATGTTTTGCTTGCCAACTTTTTTTCTAGCCTTTGTTTTGGCCTCACTGTATCTGAACTCCCTTCGACTTGGTGGTGGAGGCCTACAGCTGAGCAGCATATACAAATGTAATCCCAATAATAAACTGGAATGAAGGAAATATCATATTGAACACTGTATCACATTCAGTTTTAATTAAAATTATCACAAGCAGATTTATGTTCAGTATAACTTTTCCTGCTGTTTCCAGGTTGTATTTATCTTCTAATTTGATTGCTTTTCTGTGCTGTTTATGAAAGCTGCCTCCCAACCAGAGATAATGTTGCATTTTAACGCTTTAGCTGAGTTTGTACTTTCAATGAATTTTCTGCTTTTTGAATTTTTACTTGATTTGACATCTTTCTGAGAGCTGGCAGAAGCAATGTGTAGCTTGATGGTTTAAAACAAGCAGTTATTGGAAGGAAGTCTTTCTTCAGCTGACTCTTATTATGAACTCACTGCTGAGACTGAGACTCCAAATCAGCAAATAGCATCCCATTAAGGTCAAAGAACTTGCTGAAGAGTGTGGTGTCTGTATGAGACAAGAGAAGGTAGGGGAGCTTCCCTACCTATTGAAAATACCCTATTTGAAGGCCTAATCTTTGAATTACTTTGGGGAATATCATACTTCTTCTTTTAATTTGAATGAGCTCAAAGCTTCAAACTCCTGATATTTCTTCCAATGTTTAGCTAAAATATACCAGAAGTGATAATGGCTCCCTTTACCTCTGAGATTCATAGATGATTGAGTCATTAATAATCTCCTAATTTCTATGTTTTCCTTTCTTTCTTTCTTCAGGGATTTCTGGAAGCTAAATAAGAAAAAAGGGATTTTACTGGGAGCTTTTTTACAATTTGAAAGGTGAGATATAGAGAAAGAAAATCCCTTGCATAAGGAAGCAACATGGTAAAATTAAAAGTAGGACTTGTCTCTTAACATCTCTAAATTACTAGACAATTTGAAACCCACATTTCACTGCCTGACTTTTTGCTTTGAGAAGTCAACCCAGAATTGCAAACACACCCATTCTCAAACCTTGGGAAATTTCACATCCTGATCTGAGTTTTGCAACGTGCTCCCATTTCTGATTAATGCATACCAATGTTACTTTGTTATAAAGTCAAATCAATGCCAAATGTGGTGGTGATTTTTTGATAGGGAATAAGCAACATCCACCAATATATTTAACACAGGTCAGTAGACAGCCTACAGTCATGACAGTCTTGAACTAGTGACCTAGAAATGAAAGACTCCTTAATCCCTTTACCAAATCCTAAACCACTCAATTCCTGCCCCACCTCAGCAACCAAAGTCTTTTATAGATGTGCTGGAGGGTAATATGTAAGCCAGCAGAGTGTAAATTAAAGAGGAAAAAAAGGCTCTACTTACAATAACATCGTAATTGTGGAATTTGAGAAAATAAGGGACTCAGGAGAGGTCTTCAGTTAGCTTGTCTTAAATTCAGTGCAAATTTATTCTGAGAATATTTTGGCACCTGCAAACAGCCCAAAACTTTTATAAGCATCGTAGCAGGGGAAAAGTGATGCAAGTGAAAGACTGCAGATAGACTCAGAAAAAGGTCTTGATTGTTCATCTGACCTGTTGGCTTCCTCTGTTGCTACATGAGTTTATTTTTATGACTGCCTAACTCCACTGATTACTGCGATGACATTACGATGTCGCACTGGCATACAACTGGAGTGGTTAATCAGATCCCTTATTTTAGCTCTTCAGGGATAAAACTCATGCCTTAGAAAAGAAGAACAGCAGCCACAGCCCATTCATCTCTTAAATCCCATTTTGTTCAATCTGGTATTGCTTGAATCTCCATCTTTTTCCCTGGGATTGCTATATGAAGAGGTTCTCTTCTGTGATTTCTTAGACCTTCTCGCAGGACCTGACAAAATGTACCATGAGAAAAGTGTTCATTTCAGAAGCTGTTTCCTATAACATAACGGAACCTTAAAAAAGGAGTGGGTTTGAATTCTAATTGAATTCAAAGCTACACAGCACAGAGCAACAACAGCAAATTCTGTGCCTGTACAGTTGGAATTTTGCTGCCAAATGTGGTTAAACAGTTTTTCACTTTTCCCCAAAACATGAACATTGTCTAAGTAGAAAAGTATTTCCATTTGTAGAAGGGACTTTTTTCATTTTGTACATCTGCAGGCATAAAAGGACCATAATAGACCACAAATTAGATCCGGGAACTGAAACAAGCTCAGCTTGTAACTGAGACCACAGGTCTGTAAAAAAACTATAGCATCATTTTTGGGTGAGCTTTTTTTTTTCTTTTTCCTTGTTTGTTTGTGTTTTTTTTTTTTTTCTTTTATGGCAAAGCAAATGAAAACTCATTTTATATTCAAATATGACACCATCTGTTCCCTGAGTTAGAGAAACTGGGTGAACTGATCCAATATACATTGAGCTAGAAGGAGGGGAACAAATGCAGAAAATCTCTCTTTCTCTCATCTCACTCCTGTTTTGTGTCCCACTGTTCCATGACTTGACCACAAAGGACTTGCAGATGGCACGACTGTTTTTTTTTCCTCTGTTTGATCTGGTCCCTCTATTCTTCTGGACTAGAATTTTCTCTTCTTTAGCCTGATCTGTTCTCTGTCTCCTCTTCCCTCCAACAGTCTCTCCTAATACTTTTCCCTATGTGTGTCTGTGTGGGTGTAGGCGTGTGCGTGTGTACACATGGAGACCACATCTTGCAGGACCTCTTACCAGAGCCCTGTGGCACTTAGTCTTAGGGTGGTGACAGTGCTGCTGGGCACAAAGGAGACAAAGCAGAGGTGGTTTGTCACTGGTGATTCTTGCCTCAGTGCTGTTTTGGTTTAACTCTTCCACTTCTTCACCTGTTCACCTGTACTTCCCCTGTATTTGAGGAAGCTACCTTATAGGAACAGCCTGGACCAGCACAGTGGTCCTTAGGACAGCATCCTTAGGAGCTGGTAGCCCTACAGACAGCTTCTAGATTAGTCCCATGAAAATCCCTTTTATTGTTGACCACAACTATTTGGAACCAGGAACAGAATAAAATATCCCTTGCAATCATCTGAAATATTAGGAGATCATGGAACATACAAGTAACAGAAAGGAACTAAGTGAAAAGGACAACTAAAAGCCCACTGTGCACAGAACTCTTTGGAAATGTGAAAAAAATCTCTTATAAAACTTTTAAACTCATCAATTTAAACAAAATTACATAAAGTTCCTGCAACAACCAGTACCACCACCCCCCTCCAAAAAAAACCCACAAGAAGAGTCTCAAAGCTAGGCCAAGCCTGACAATAGCTGGTTGTGAGGCATGTGTTAAACAGTTTTCAGTTAGCATGGGCAAAGGAAATCAACTACGAAACTGTATTTAGGAAATATGAGAGTACTGTAATCTGCATAAAAATAAATTTGGGTATATTCCCAACACACAATCGCACTGTGGAATTGAAGGAAGTGGGCTAATGGGAGGGAAGCTTTGCTTTCCCTAAAGAAAACCTGCCCAGGATTATTTTTTTTACAAAAGTAAAACTACTTTCATATTCTTTTTTATATTGCTGTCCTGTGTTTGGAACTGAGTGACGAGCTTATATTAAATAATTTCCTCAGTGAAATGAACCTTATATTATTATTATTGCTCAACAACTGTCAATAACATTCTGGGGTTTCCTGCATATGCTTCTTGTTTCTAATGTGCATATTCCTCTAAGGATTGATCTGGGTTTGGGTCAAGTCTTTGAAACCACTGTGTGGTGTTGGAGCCACATCTATTTTTGTGACAGGCTGCTTTGCTTTTCACCTCTTCCATGTCCCAGTCAAAAGGGACATGCTGCTGGGGACCCTAGAAGTTGAGCAAATTAAAAATATGGGCTGCTGAGGTGGGCTGTGGAGGAGGCAATACAGAGAGGAGAAGCTTTGGAAGCTCTCTCCTCACCTTAGACCAGTACCAAGGAGGCCCTTTGTCCCCCTCCAGTGTTGTCCCCCGGCTGGAAGGCAGCAGGCTGCTACAACCGACCACAACACAGGCTTTCCAGCGTGCAGGAAACAGGTTTGTTTTTTGTTATCCGTTTGGCTTTCCTCCCACTTGAACAGCAACCAAGATTTTTTAAAACTTGGAGCGAGGCAAGGCCTCTTGCGTTTCCGCCCGGGAAATCCTCAGGCCTAATGGGGCGCACATGGCGGGTGCCACTGCGGCCTGCTGCCGGCACAGCCGTGGCCTGCGGTGGGTTCACCCTGCGGCTCCCTGTCACGGCCACCCCACGGCCTGGTGGAGCCGAGCTCCAGCCAGGTGGTTCAGAAGCCTCTGCTCACTGGCCAAATTTGTCATTATTTTTGCCTTGACTAAATTCCCAACAGGAAAAAGGGGGCAAGCCCAGAAGGCTGAGATGTTCTGTAGCTTGGCACTTCAGGTGCTGCTAAAAACAAGCGGTGTTTTTTTTTTTTTTTTTTTTTTTCCAACATTTCCAGAGAGCTCCTTTGGCTGTGCCTGTGGTCCCGGCCCACAAGGGCCTAGGCAGGGCTCCTCCCATGGTGTTCTACCTTCAAGGGGAGGAGAATTCACCCCACCAGAGATGTTCCCAGTGTGTCTGTGAGAAGCCAGGCATGAGCACACTGTTGCCCTGTCACACTCCTGTGAGCAGTTATTTCACACAGGGAAGAAAGAGGGAGCAGAGGGAAATAACTGTTTCAGCAAGAAATGTGTCTAATATTTCTAATCTGTGGGTCACCAAGGCTGGGTGTTTGCTGAAGGAAGGCAGCCACAAAATGTAGAGCAGGACAAGGAAGGACAAGACTTGGCTAAAAGCAAATCTGAACGTTTCATGCTGTAAATTTGGAGGAAGGAATGCAGTTCCCTCCCTCCTTCCCCACCACTCACATACACAAAACAACCTGAAGCTTGTAGTTAAGAAAATAAACTGCAGAGAAAGCCCCTGAAGGGCCTTGGCAGCAAGCATTTCTCACTAAATTGGGAATCTGCACACTCATAGTCTGAGATAAATTAAGATGCTGGGGGGTGGGGGGAGAAAGAAAGGAAGGGAGGGGGAGAAGACAGGGGAAAATCAACAGCTCTGGGGTGAAACACAGGTTGATGCTGCCTCATCATTTTTAAACCTAAAATAAAACAAGCAAATTTTCTTTAACTGCAGGTCAAAATAAAAGGGGAAAAAATCTTCCCTCATCTGTTCACGGTAATTACTAACAGAAAGCAGCCCCTGCCAGCTGCAGAGTTCATGGATAAATGGAGGGACACATTATTCTCTCTCTCTGGGATCAAAAACCCAAACTTTGTATCTCAATTTGCCTGTGGTATGTCTTTCATATACACTTGCAAAGTCATTTCACTGAGCTGTTCAGTCGGGACTTTTTCATCAGAGTAAAATTGTGATGTTTGCAGGCTTTCAAGTTTATTTTAAGTTTGCTTCTGAATGAGAAACATGACTCCTGCAATTTCCCAAACTTTTACTATGTCATTATAGTGTATTTATTATTGGATCTACCCACTTTCCTTGTTAGCAGCCAGTCACAGCAGAGTGAGTTCATACTCTAACCTACATCCACTGGCTTCTGTGGATGCAATAGGTTGTAGAAGTCCTCTGGAGGTACGAATGTAAACCACATGAATATTTGAAAGCGATGAGATTAGCACAAATTCACTGGAATATCCCGACTGTTTACTCTCTGATGCTAAAGCAAAGCAGTTAGTGATTTTTCTCAATATGTCACTTGCAAGATTCCATGGTATTGCAATCTCAGATTCATGTGCTGTTGTAGAAATGACAATGATAGACCTCCTGAAGCTTAGCATAGCTAGATGAAGAGTAAGGAGTGACAGACTATCCCTGGTATTTGTCATCAGCTGATTTTTAAGGCTCTTAGGATCCAAGCACTTTAAAAAGAGCAGCCCTGAGGTTTGTCTAAGTTGTCATGAAAAGTGAACTTGTAACAAAAATAGTAATTGGGGGAAATAAAGGTAGCTTAAAAGCCCTTGTGATTAAACAAGCTGATTGCACTGAAGAATCCATCATCTCTAAACATCTCAACATCCCCAAAGATCAAACAATCCTTCCATCACAGATAGTAATAAGCAATTAAGAGCCACAAATGGTGCATGTTTCTGTGTTTGCATGCTTTGTTTCAGGCAATACAGTGATGGGGCCGGTATTTTTGTGGTTTGTGGAACTAAAAGATAAGCCCTGCTCTTTGCAGATTGTTTAGTAAGACCTAGAAGGCATGTGATTTCATCATGATTTGGTGATCACAGGTAAAACTGATGATTTGCAGTATTTGTTGAACCCCTCTGGTATGTGAACATGGAGACCATTGCCTTTTCTGCTGTAGAAATAGTGGAGAGTGATTAACGAGAATTATGAGAGTTTTTGAGAAAGCTATGACACCATTTTTCAGACTAAGAGGCAGGGCATGAGAAGAGAAGAATAAACACAGGAGCAGAAATCAGGAGATCTAACTATTATCTGTCTCATAGTTGCTATGTGACCTTGGTCAGGGCCCTGTGTATCGGTTTCCTAGCCATAAAACAGACAGAGTTATCTTCTTTCACTACCTTTCAGGGCATCAGGAGGTTTAATTCATGCCTCCTTGCAAAACGCTTTGAGATCCTGGGGCTGAAATGTAAAGTCTTCTTTTTATGATTCAGGGTTTTATTCATTTTAATGTGGGATTTTGTTTGTGACATGTATTAAAGATACGGCACTGTAACTGGAAAGTTAACCAGTTGTGTGTGATGCTCCGTCCCAGGAAGTCAGCCTGGTGGACTGCAGTATTTCACTGATGCATTTTAATGTATACCTTTTATACCTTCACCACTCTGGAGTGGAAAACTGACATTATCTGTGCTGATCTCCTGCTTTCTCACTGGCTGATTACACAACAGAAGAGGCTAGGCCTAGGGCAGACCTATTTTCTACACCTATTATGCTGTTGCACAGTTGAAGTTCAGTTGTTAGCTGCTTTTAAAAACGACAAATGTGCTCTAATTTTAGAGCATCATAGCAATCATTGTTTTTATTTCAGTAGAGAGGAAAAGTGGAGGAAAAAAACAGCTTGGGACTTAATAAACACCTTAGCCTGCAGCCTTCGACTTTATTCATGAGGTTTTTTATCTTCTCTTCCACTCTCCATGCACTCACTGCATCTTCTTTACTGCACAGTCTTAAATTACCATTGCAAAGGTTATATGTTTATTTACAAAGAGCTGGCTATGAATGGTGATCCTAAAGGCGAGGAGGGTGTCTCATGGCAATAAACATCTCTTGCTCTCTTAAACACCAAGGCCAAATGAATAAGGTGATGTTTAGTGCCTCAGACATATTATGGTTTATGGCTTCATTAACTACCTGACCTGTATTGTGTGCAAATTTCATCAGTGAGATGCATATTTATTCCCTGAGGTGGGCTGGCTGATGATGTTCTTATTCTTAAAGGAACAGTGCAAGTAATTACTTATAATTAGCGCTGTGAAAGTAAGGGAATTTTGTGAAGCAAAGTAATTTCACGTACCTGAAATTTCACTTAACGGAAAAAAAGGCAGTGCAATGAATATTTATGCTTGAGTGAAACTGAAAATACATGAATATGGCTTCTGTTGACCCTTTGCAGCATATGGGATAGTTTTAGCCATTAAGGAATTAAAATAAAAAAAAACACACCACAACTCTTGGCCAAATTCTTGTCTGGTACAACATAGTTTCCCTCACCAGAGCTGAATCTAGTCTTTTAGATCACCTGAATGTGAAACATAAAGCATTCAGATTTCTCCCTTCCCTCTTCACATCCCTTCCCATTTTCTTCTTTCTCCATGTAGTCCAACTTAGTTATTATTAGGATCCGTGCTTTCCAAACAGGGTACTGGGTATATTGCTATCATTTTGTGCCTTTTTTTTTTTTTTATTATAATTGTGCATACAGACCCTTATGCCATACTGGGGTTATATTGAAAACTCTTGAATTTTTAGTCGGGTGTCTGAGCTTTCAGTCCAGCTTTCCTGGAGTATGAAGCATGTCATGGGCTGGTTTCATACAGGGATGCTGCGATTAGGATTCCATTGTTGTAAAGGAGGTTTAATACTGATGAAACCACTGCAGCTAATGCAAAATTATTTTGTGTTACTTACGGTTTGGAAGTGAGTTCACAGCCTTCTGTGCACACACCTTCCAATATGAAAGATAATCCATGACCACAGGAGTGTTTATTGTAGGATTCATAAAAAAGGATTCATCTGTCTTTAATGTAATGGAGGTGTTTCTTATAGCCTTGAGGGAGGGTTCCAGTGTTTGCAATGATCAGCTTTGAATTTACTAATAGGGTGAAGGTAGCTTAAGTGTATGTGGCCCTTCCACCCCAGGATCAGTCAAAACAGCATGCACTGTCTGTCCTGTAACATGAGCACAGCTCTCCAGCCCTTACATTTCCATTAGGGCTAAGCCTATTCCTCTGGTTGTTCCAAGTACTTATATTTTTAATTCTATCAGATGAGGAAAAAAAAGATGCTGGATACTAGTATATTCGCATGCTTAAAGGACAAGCTAGTAGCTGACTGTAGGAGAAAGCACTAAGAAGTCATGTAGAAAGGTCTTTCTGAGAGTTGCAATTAGAGTTTAACCATAAGTATATGATGTATTTTGCCATGTGCACTAACTTAACCAGAGAATGTCATGGAGCTAATTCTGAGCAATTGGATGTCTGTGGTCTAACCACTGGCAATAGCTGCAATGCATGATGAATGGCCTATGGTCAAAGAACATATCCTGAACACGGAGAAGCACGGTTTAAGCTGTTGTTCCTCCATGGTAATGTTGTTCTGTGGCACAAGAAAGTTTTCTTATCCTGTGAATGTTTGCTTTTCAGCTACTGTAAAAACAAAACTTTAGCAAATAACTGGAAACAAACAAACAAAAAAAAAAAGAAAAAGGAAGAGAGGGAGGAGAGGGAGGGAGGGAGGGAGGGAGGGAGGGACAGAGAAAGGAAAGAAGGGAGGAAAGAAAGAAGGAAGGAAGGAAAGAAAGGAAGGAAGGAAAAGAGGGGGGGGAGGGAGAAAAGCAAGTAATCTTTCTCAAGTGCCACCTTCCAGACCAAGGGGACCCACCTCTTCTGCTGCAGGTTCAGAACTAACTTTTTAGCAAAGCCAGGACATTCACTGCTGGTGCTTCAGTGAATGGATGTTCATGTTTGACATTCCTTGACAGTTTTCCAGGGTTCCAAACTCTGTACTCACGTAGGAGATTTTTTATATGGTCGTTAGATTTGAGCACTGTTAGCTCACCATATCGTTAGCAACAGCCAAACTGGCTCAGTCCCTTGTAGGAGTCTAAGTATGATTATTGACCAATGAGCAGGTAATCGGGGAAAACAAAATGAAAAAGGGAGGCCCACACATGGAAATTTTACTTGTATTTCTTGGAACCAAAAGCATCTGCAAACATCATTACATCAGTGTCTATCTGTCTTCAACCACTATTGCTTCATCACTCCTTTCTTTCTAGGCAAAGGACTTTAACAGATAAATATCTCTGACAATAGTCCTGGCTCTAGAGAACAAAGAAATACCCCTGATCTTGCTGGTATATGTGGAACCATTTTTTTCTGAACTTTATGATGTCCCTTTGGGAAACTTTCTGTACTTTGCTGGTGTTACCTTAACTTTATTTTTGTTTAGCTTTCATTCGATTGCTTCATGCCATTGAATAATAATAAAAGAAAACCTAACTAAGTCAGCTGTAGGATCTGTAATAGTTACAGAAATAATTCAGAACACTACCATATCCTTTACAGTTGGGCATTCATCTTTTTTCCATTTTATTAGAAAATAAGAAGACATACAACAACAAAGAGCCATGCAGAGGACAAAATTGCTCCTTGCTTAGAAAGAAAGTGATGGCATTTTCTCACAGTTAACATATACAAAAAGCGGAAATACTTTTTATTTATTTATTTATATATTTATTGGAATTGAGTTTAAAACCAATCTAAATATTGAATATATGGGAAGATTTATTTATTTATTTATTTATTTTCAAGGGCACAAGGATCAGAAACACCAGTGTGCTCTGTTTTACTGCAACATCTCCCAACATGGTTGAACTGGGGCAACAATATGCTAGATATTTTGTAGTCCCAAGTACCTACACTTTTAGCTGTAAGACATATATGCAAAATAAAGGCAAGGAGATTAAAAAATAAAGAACAAACAACTAAACAAGAAAAGGGATAAGTAATATGCTTAAGTAAAAAGATAAAGTTTTACAAGGACAAGGTTAAAATTGGAAACACAATGGAAGAAAAAATACATGACTGTCAAAAATATAATAGTACTGACCTGGCCACATAAGCAGGGGACAACTACATGTGAGTAATTGAGAGGTCCCAAACCTGGTAAGCTTCTTTCTCGAAAACTGCAGTTTCTTTCTTCCAACTTATTCAATCTTTCACCTGTTAGGCTTCTGCCCTCACCCTTAACCCCTGCTATTTGTGTAGCATGGTAGCAACTGAGGTTAGAAATCCAAAAAAGGGTAAGTAAAGGTAGATGGGAGAAAACTCCATAAGTCTGCAGAAACTTGGAAACTAGAAATACAAGCAGATTTTATTTTCCCACAATTATTTTTTAATCTGTATAAAAATAATGTTTGTAGTTCCTTACCAGCTTTGTTCGATCTGATTTAATGGTTTGTCAGTTAATAAAAGTGGGCTAGGCATGAGAGTTTGGCAAAATAAATAAATCAGATGTCGGGACTGTGATGGAAAAGGACACCAAAGAAAAAAAGAGGCACAAAGTTTGAAATCATGTTATGGTAAAAAATAACACCAATGGGAGGAATCTGATTTCCAAAGACTGATTTGTGATATGGGGAGAATCCACAGGATGTGTACCTCAGCTGGTTTAAATTGTCATCCATAGAGGATCTGATGCACTCAGTCTATTGGCCTGGGGATAATTCTCAAAGTTGTGGCTCACACTGCCTTTGTCAGAGGGAGCAAATTTGTAGAAGATCATTTATCAGGCAGCATTCACAAACAACGTTTTCCCCACAACTTAGTGTCATGCTGCCTTGTGTGTTTCATATTATTTACCAGGTAGCCTGTCTCTTCAGTTAGTGCGGTGGGACATGGCAGACAGCAGGACAGTGCCATGTGGGTATTTGAAGGAAGAGATACACAGAGGATTGCCTTGCAAGCTCTGGAAAAAGAGAGTGACTTTCCTCAATTTGCTACAGGGAGTCATCTAGGACAAATGTCCCATTTTTTCATCGAGTTCCCTACAGGTTCATATGTATACAGAGATGTACACAGTAGAAGGAAAAGTACTTAGATGTACTTCTGAATCTAAGTAATGCAATGGCGGTGGAGGTGATTGGAAGTTTGTCAGCAAATCCTCTTCTGTTCAACAGCTCTTTTTCTCTGAGATGCCAAAATATGCAAAGAAAAGGACTGATGAAACTGATAAACAATTCCACTTCAACACTTTCTCTAAATTCTTCCATTGCTTGGACCAAAATCTGTTGTTTTGTTTGCAATGTAAGTTAAGAGGAACTTCTGTGAAAGAAAATAGAGAAGAAATGCAACTGTTTGGAAAGAAAATGCTTCAAGTAGTCTAATCCTCTTTGGTGCACGTGTAGAATTTTAGTGTCTAAAAATTTTGGATATTTTTTTTCTTTTCATCTTGATTTGAGATAGGAACATTTTTTTAAAATGTCAGATGTACACATGGGAGGGGAAAACCATTTCCTGTCTTGATCTAAATTGTGAGTTATGTGTACGGAAATGTTGTGGGTACTTCTGTGGATTCTCTCTCCATTATAGCTGTGTGCATGATTTCTACATGACATCACAGGCTGGACACAGCATAGGCTAAGCCAGTCCCAGGAAAGAAAGTCCTACTGGATCATCTGAAGATTTTATAATATGCTAAAATACCCCCGGAGGGCTGATGAGACTTGGGAAAATTCATTCCTACTTTGGAACAAAGATTTCAAATTCAAACGACCACAAAATGAACTGGGGATTGCAGCCATCCAAGTTAGGCTTCTCTCCAGTAACCAGGAGATTGGATGAAGGGCTTTCAAATAAGGTCTCTCTTCCTTGCCAGTCATAGATTTTGTCTTGACTAAGATCTGAAGGTATTGTTGGAACATGCAAGCTCACACTTTTTGATTAAAAGCTTTGAGGTGAAGCGTTAGTTCCATTTAAAGTTAATGGCAAAATTCTCACTGACTTTTCTGGAACCAGGATGCAATGTCTTTGTGTGAAGAAAAGCACGCTTCTTACTTGTCCTCGCAAGATAGACTTTTAAATCAAGACTGTGCTTTACTGAATACATCAGCAGCCACACTAATGTGTATTTTTAAAATTTCAGCTCCATTCAAGGCATGCTGGTCACATCCTTTCTCCAACCTCCTACCCTAATACACAAGTACACGAATAAAAAAAAATAAAACAGTCAAACCTTCTGCAATGTGAGCAAGAAGTCTTGTAAATGATGGTTTATTGCAATCAGGCCCCATATTACCACTGACATCCAGCAAGCCAGTAAAACCAGTACAGAGAGTGAACTAAAAGAGTGCTTCTACCACGAAGAACAGGAAGCCATGATGGCATCCACGTGAATAAAGAGACCAGAACCAAATACAGGATTCTACTTCAGAAAGTAAAGAAACATCCAAGATGGTATCACATCCATAACTCAGGAGGTAATCAAAAGCATGGCAGAGATATTTGAAAATACTTATTGACACGTGTAAGCCCTATTTCAGGAAGGAGATCTGGATAATGCTCTGTGTGATATTTCTGTGTAACATTTCTAGCATATTAAAGTGATCACCTTGCACAATAAAGCTTTTAAAAAAGAACAGCTGCAGAGCAAATAATGGCATGTATTTAAAGTAAAAAGAAATAGAAAATGAGGCTGAGCAAAATCCAAAATTGAACTGGGAGCAGTGAGACTCTCCCTTCCCTTCCTCTCTTCGGACTAGGACCTGTATTTGAAGAAGGAAAGCTAACAGTTTAAATCTTACTGGTGCTAATAATGGCAGACCAATGTTATTTTATGTGGTGTTAGAATCACATAATTGGGTGAGAGCGAGCAGGAGGCCAGCTGAACAGGCAGCAGCATGGGATGGCCGCTGCCAAGTGGAGGCACGGGGATTTTGGTGCAGCCTGTGGCCACATCTGCCCCAGCATCCATGCTAGTCAAGGATAAGTCATCTCCTGCAGATACTGTTTAACAGTGTCCGGAGAGGGAACGTGGACCGTACCAGAGGCAGGGAAATCCCCACTTCAAATCAAAGGCTGGTGTGATGCCAAAAATGTCTTTGAGATTTTATAAAGGTGAAGGGAATCAAACAAAAATAAACAACGTCTAGGGAGCGTTACGCATCCCTCTGCCTGCGGTCTCCAGATGCCGGCGGGCCTGAGTCACACATGCCGAGGTGGATCCGCTGGAAAGCCGAAGCAACGTCTCAGCAGAGCTGGAAGGTGTCTGGGTTTGGTTTTTGCGATTCCTGCAGCTAATTTAGAATAAGACAGTCCCTCCTCGGTAGACGGGGTGACACAGTCCAGAACCGAAACATTTTTCTGCAGATGAACTCTGCAGGTCTGCAGTGCATCATCTGGCAGAAGGAGAGGTAAGATGTTACAGGCAAAAATCAAACACCACATGGGGCTGAGCGGAAGGAGAAGGAGCTGTCTTGCGAGTGCTGAGAAACACTGACAGCTCACACTGCTGGGTGAAGCTGCCCCATCCGACAGCACCTGGACCTTAGCTGCCTGGTGTGGCTCATCCAAACTTTCCCTGGAAGCCCTCTTTTCCTTCCTCTCATTCAACAGGAGTGTTTTTTGAACTGAGCGAGGCTCACGTTTGCACCTCCAAAGAAATAAACAAAGAAAGCAAGGGTGATGCTCTGTTCGGCAACCCTGCGCTGCCATCAGGACTGGGCTTTTCCCTGGGCTGGCTGGGGAGTGCCCCTCAGCCCCTCCAGCCCTACCCCCTTCACTTTTTGTTGCTGTTCTCAGAGAGAAAAGTGAATTTTGGAGTGTCAGAATAGTGTAAATGCTGATATATAGGCCACAGTTGTTTGAGGGCCTTTTGAGAGACAGACTCCTCCCCTCTCCTCTGTTCCCTTCAAGTTGGGAATGATTCATCAGCTGGCCTTTAGCAAGAAAAGAGCCCTGCCCTGGGTCTAGGGCCTTTGACCTGGGTGAAGAGAGGGGTCAGACTGGGAGCAACTGTGCAAGCGCCGCTCGGCAGCTACGGGTCTCGGGGACACAAGGGAGAGGGGACTGAAAGAATGGAGTGGGATGGTGGGAAAAAGTGGGAATTTATAAAAGTTAAGAGTATATTTCTAAGAGTCTCAGCAGATCAGCTGACAACTGGGGTCAGGGGTCGTATTTATGCTTGATTCCCTGGGCATGTTACAGTAACATCTGCTTGTTAAGGGTCTGTGGGGACCAAATGTTCCTGACCTTTGCCTATGGAAAGGGACAAACCGGGAGATTAGGGGTGTTCAT
Organism: Anser anser; assembly: GCF_964211835.1. Lineage (NCBI taxonomy): Eukaryota > Metazoa > Chordata > Aves > Anseriformes > Anatidae > Anser > Anser anser. The sequence goes on from NC_139730.1 coordinate 5,551,918, forward strand.
ATTAACGTTTGTGTTTGACTTGAAGGTTTCCCCTTATCTGAGCCTGGTTTGTCAGTTTTGCTGAAATTCTTTTATGCTCTACCCAAATAAACAGGTCAACCATGCCGACAGTCTGGCCAGGATTTGAGGTCACAAGGTGTTTGACGTCACTTGACTCCTAGCAAGGAGAATGGGAAGGGTGGAAACTGCTGCTCTGGGAGGTGAGGCTCAGTCCACCCCTTGGCCTGAGCCCACCATCAGTCATGAGCGTCTGGAGAAGGATTCCTGGTCCCTGTCTGCATCTATATTTAGTAAAGAAAGAGCTAATGCCAAGATGTAACCAGAAGCTTACAAAAAGGGTAGGACCTCACGAACTTCTGTGGTAGATTTTGTGACTACTGGCTATATCAGAAAACTCCACATATGGAAATTCCTTATTATACACAGTAGGAGTTAATGTCCCCACACAGCTGTATTTGAAATTCATTTTGAGAAGCAATAACTAGAAATGACATCATTTTATGAACTATAATCCCAGAACCTTTTGCTATTCCTACTAACTAGAAGGAGCTTGGGTAACAGGGCACAGTTTTACTGAAAGAAGGATGAAGAAACAGTTGTGGATGTTTTTCTGAGTCCCAGAAGCTTTGACAAGATCGAAGGCTTTGTTCTCATGTTGATCTCACTAGACAACAACTCACTGGCTTTTTCAATTAATTAGGAAGTTCCTTTTAATACCTGACTTTAGAACCAATGCTCAATTAACGACTGAGTATCTATGAACATACAGCAAGTAGGTGGGTGCTCTTCTGGACCTGGGAAAATAGGACTGCTGATTTGTAGCTTGTTTACAGACACTGTTTGTCACACCTGTGGTATTCCACTTCTGTCCATAGTTAGTCACAGCTCAAACCCCAGAGACCATGTGAAGTTTTATTTTGGCTAAAAATAGCTTCAACACTGGAAACTTTTTGTTTTTAGGTGTGTATTTTGGCTATTTTTATCCAGCAGCAGCTACAAATTATCTCATATCGTGCTATCACTTGTGTTGCCCTGTCCTTGGGTCCAAAGTCAACAGCAGCTAAATTTGTATTGTGCAATCCAGTTTTTAACTGTATAAAAGACAAAGAGTGACTGGTACAAAGGAGAGAACCTGGCTGAGGCCCAGGACCTGGAGAAGAACTGAAGCAAACTGGATCTAGGGATCAGGGGTGGTTTAAAGTTGGGGTCTCAGAGTGAGGAGACTGGGGAAGGAGAGGAATGTACACCATTCAAATCCACCTTTGTGATTATAAATAATAAAAAATTTCATTCGGAAGTGCATTCTACCAGACTTCACAATAAACCTCCTAGCTGGTCATTGAAATTCTCTTAATCAGGGTCAGAACCCACAAGCTGGGGTCTGCCCTGTGAGTTCAGTGGGAAAAATATTCCTCTTTCCAAATAGTTTTTTTTTTCCTCTTTCCTTTTCTCTTTCAGTTGGAAGGGACCCCCACATAAACATGCAGAGCAATTTTCCAGTACATTAACCCGGGAGGGGGGAATCCTTACTAGAAACACAACGGGTAGCCGAAAAAAAAAAAAAATGGAGCAACCGGGTGAGCTGAAGATGGATGAGCCTGGGATATAAGACAGGGTAGTTTTTCCACTGTCCTGCCCTATACACCTAGGACAAAGGCTTCATTGAGTGAGATGCTTGACATCAGCCTCATAAACTAGTAGTTGGGCACAAAAGGTCTGACACTTGAAAGTACCAGTCCCTGCCCTTTTTGCATTGCAGCTGCACAGAGGGGCTGGGTCTAACAGTTGTGTCCCTTTGTCGTCCCGTAGGACAAGAGGTGAAGATAAATAGTGTTGACTTTAATGCAGTCACACAATTTTGCGTTTTCCCAAAAGACAACATTTCCTCCCAGGCCTTACTTTATTACCTCGGGCAGCTAGAACCATCTTCCTTCTCTTGGGGGTGGGGATGGGCTAGAGGTAGTAGAGGGCAAAGGGAGGAGAGGTGAAACCCAAGCCCTGGTACCTCTTGCCCAGCAACGAGACGGGCTGTGGTTTTCTCCAGCTTTGTTGTGGTGGCTTTCTTTTCTTTTTCGTGGGAAAGCTGGAAATGGCCTGAAAAGCTTGGAAAAAAAGCTGACAAATTTACAAATTTCTATGACGTAGAAAAGCATCAACTATTAAAAAAAATGCTCCCAAAAGATCTATACCAGGCAGAAATATTGAATTTTCTGTGGCATTCCTCTGCTTCCTCTGGGAAGCAGAAAAGCTTCCCAGAATGTGTTGGCATCCAATTCCCTTGCAAAATGGTCACCCATGAATTCCTGAAATGTCTTTTAACCAGAACAATGAGTATTTCACCTGGAAAAGTTGACAGAATCAAAGTGTTTCCAGGACACAGCATGGAAATAGTAGAGACCAATGCAGACAGTGGGGGAGGAAATTCATCAGTGATGGACTTCGATCACATCTGAACTTGGTGGGCCATAGCCAAGTTCAGCTGTCTAGAAAATGGTCTGCCTGGCATTGTGCTCACTGGCTGAAGAGTGGCTTTTTGGATGCATCCATTTCATCTTGTGTAGGGACTCATTAGATGATGAGGAGAACACTGCGAGTAATTCATACTTGTCCAGCTTGACCCTTCTTATTCCTTCTCCGCAGTGGACTTGTGGTAACGACACCACAGAGGATGAATGAGCTAATTAAAAATGTATTAAGGAGAATTCTATAGTTGTAAGAAAAATAATGTTAGACCTGGGACATGAGGGCTGAGGAGAAACAAAATAATCTAGCCTATGATCTATACTGCTGTGGCTAGATTGCTTTTAGTATTCAAGTGAGGCTGCTCAAAGCTGGACAAGCTACCTCTTCCATGCACAAGTGTCAAAAGCACAGGAGCACCTGTGGCTGCTTTTTTGTACGGAAGTATGCTGGAGGAAGGCTTCACGGAAAAGATCCTGCCTGACTGATTACTTCCATTTTCCAAGTTAACAATATTGTTAGTTTTTCAGGCCTTGTAGTCTAGTCAAGTTTGTTTCTTGGCTTCTCATTGACCTGTGATCTTGGAAAAACTTGAAAGGAAATCTTATATGCTTAAATAGTGTAGTTTGTATCTATTTGATAAGTTGTCGGCAAATCTAAGAGAATAAAGACAGGCAAGTTCTCAGGCTGTTTTCAGTCCTATCAGCCCTTAGGACTTGGCAACTAAACAGAAGATGAGAATTTATGTTTCTGAAAAATAAATTCAGTTCTGTGAGATACCAGGGACAGGCAGAAAAAGATTTTTCTTCAGCATTGTCTTCTGCAAATGGTATAACTGTCTACCCCATCACTATGTTATGCATTTCAATAGAAAGAAAAAAATTGCCCAGTGGATTTGACAGCTGTCTGGCAGCAAGAAAAGTCCTGGGCAAAACTACTAACTCCAGGGAGTCAATGACAAAGTCCAATTGACTGTGTTGGGGCAGAACTTGTCCCCTGGGAACAGTCCTGGCCAATTTGGCCAGGAACTAATTTCTTGCTTTCCCAAGTCACCCCAGCAAACACTGCTCACTTCTTTCTGTGCCTGCATTTTTAAGTGACCCTCCTGAGCACTGAGTGACCTAATTTCTGGGGCACTGAACATCATCCAAAGTCAAAGGCTGCTGAGGGTGCTCCTTGCTGACTTACGCTTCCAGAAATCAACTGATATTTATTTCTGTGTCAGCCAAATCAAATCAGGCTACTGAAGTCTAATTTTCAAAGTTGTTTTTAGCCATCGAAATTAGAGAATGAAGCAGCTTAGGAAACTATTTTTTACCTATCTGCATCTTTATGTGAGTAAGTGTCTTTAAAAATCTGACTCCATCTCCTTATACTTAGTATTATTATTTTTTTTCTTTCCAGGGTGCCCATACACCTATGACCTCACTGAAAGGAGAGGCACTAAAATTGTATGGCAGGTCTTATACATGTAGAGAGACATCTCAGTGTATGTAAATGCATGCCTCAGCTCTGGAAAGAGATCAAGTCTTTCACTGGGCTGAGGGCCAAATAGGTGCTGGAATTAGAGCAGTGTAAAGATTATGTTGGGGAGGGGAGGCACTGAGTTGTTTAGGAGGTGGTGGTGTACACAGAGATGGTACACTGGGTGCAGGGGTATGCAGTTCCCCCATACAGACCAAGGCAGAGGCAGCCCCTTGGAAAGGACCACCTCTCAGTATGTACTGATCTGCACAGTAGCGTATACAGAAAGCTGGAGATAGGATCTTCCTTTCATCCTCATCTAACTCATCTCTTCAACCCCTGTGGAGATCTGCTGCCTGATGTGCAGAGAGCTCCTATGCTCAAAATCATAGCAAGGATAAGATAGGTTTACTCTGCTCCACTCTGCTTCTCTCTGGGCTCCCCAAATACTGACTATTATTGTTGTTTTTTCCTTTTTTTTTTTTTTTTTCCCCAACAGTTTAAGAAATGCTCAGTAGCAAAATAGAAGAACTTGGGCAGAGCCCTTCTTCAAGGAGGGTAAAATGGTACCAACCAGCCAAAACAAGAGTCCTTGCTCACAGAGGTGTCTTTGTGCAGTATAAAACTAGCAGAGCTGGGTCTGTGCCATGTTTTCCTTGCCCTGTAAAGAGTGGAAGGCCGAGAGCATGGCTGAAAAAGGCTCAGGACATTCTCACAGTCAGGGCTGGCAGGACTTGTTGGAAGGCTGTTCCAGCTGGCTGGGATCAGAGCATCCCCAGGGGTGTGACAGATTCCCCCAAGAATGAACAAGCAGACTGAGGAACATGAAGATGCGTCTCCTTTCTCCCATCCCCTGCTCTGATCCCAAACCCAGGTCAAAACCAGCTCATTTCAGCCCAAAAAATAGCCCTTTGATTCCCTTTCCAGAGCCAGTCTTTTTCCAGTAGTTAGTTAAAATACTGCAAGTTTCTGCCATCAAGATTTTCCTTCTAGGTGCCTGGGGAAAATCATTGATACTGAGCTTAAATAGGCATCCTCTTCTGTGTGATTCTTTCCTCTAAACAAATTAGCATATGTTGGAAAACTGTCTTGGAAATGAGACAAACAATGACTCGATCTGAACTGTTTATGTTGGCTGAACATTATGACACTGGGAAAGTCCAATGCTGGTCAATATTCTTTTTCTTGGGAATTGACAGTAATAGCTCACTCAGAAGAAATGCAGCATCTTGCACACTACCGATACCAAGGCTGGAATTGCTGGCAGAGTCTTCTGTTATTTTAAGGATGCTTTACTGTAATTTTTCATTTTGAGGAGTTGCTTGATTGCATTATTTCCAGTATATGCTTTATTCCAAAGAAGCGGCTAGGATTCTTACCAGTACACAGCTGTCTTGGCATTGTGAACTCTTTTCCTGAATTGTTGCCTTGTAAAAACTCCCATTGATTTTGAAGTTCTCTGACTTACATTTAAGTCTTAACTGTCTGAGGTCCAACATACCTAACCAATTTTCTTTTACTTCGTATTATATGCTTAGCTATCAAACAGAATTGACTATACTGGTTGTAATACCATGACATATGGGGAGAACGGTGAAACGCTGTGTGTAGGATAGTTGAGATTGTCCTGTCCTTCCACTGCAGGCAGAAACCCACCACATGTGAGAGCTTGCTTGGAGCTGACATCTGCAGCACACAGACAAGGAACAGAAAATATTTTGGAAAAAAATGCAAATGACTTCTGATGAGTATTTTGAATGATGAAATGTTTTGACTATCTCATAAAATGGATGAAAAAGGAAAGACAAAAACAATTAATGAAAATTTTGCAATTTTATTTTTTTCATCCATCTTACCCATAAAAAGGTACTTTTGAAGCTTTCATGTGGGATTTTTTTTTTTTTTTTTTAATTTGCAGATTTCAAGATGTTTCAAAGAAATGTGATAACATTTGTATCCCCATTTTACAGATGGTTTGACTGAGGCACAGGGACAAAAATATTCCTTGCATCCATCTTATACAAACTCTGTAGTCTAATAAAATCTGACACCAGTAAGACCAGTGCTGACTGGTCTTAAGTCTGCCTTGTAACACCCAAGACGTATAAGTTGTTAGGTTCCTCTTCTTTTAGCTCATTCTCCACAGCACTGAAAGTGAGTTAGATTAATCTCCTCGAGTGGTGGACTATTGTTTTCTGAAACATTTTCATTCAGGTAACGGAGCTTGTAAATATTGGACTTTGCATTTGTTTCTTTGAAGGACCTCCACAGGAAAAAAAGGAGCAGAAAAAATGTTTATATTCTTCAACCAATGAGCTGAGATAATGTGTATTGACTTGAATGGTCTTGAATGATTTCAGGAAAACTAATCTGTGCTTAGATGCATATTTAAATACATAGCTAAATCAAGATACTATTAAGTTCCTGTGTCAAGAAAAAGAGCATCTCCAACTTAAAGTATATTTTTTAACAGAACTACACAGAGAATAAAGTTCTGTTAAAGCTACCTTTCCTGTTGAAGCTAGAAAGAAAAAATATCATAATTTTATGGGCTTGTGAAAAAAATAAAATTCCGTTATTTGAAACCTGAATTTTTTCAAAGTAGATAAAAACAGTCATCTTTAAAGAAAACTTATTGGATCAAAAAGAGTAAAAAAAAAAAAAAAGAAAGAATAAAATGTCTGGAGCCATATTGATCCTTAAGAAAATGTTGGATTGGACCGTAGCTCAATTTAAAAGCTGCCAGCACCTGAAGAAAATACATTTTCATCCTGAAAGCTTGTGTGTATTATTTCTAACCGATTTGTTAGTCCAATAAAAGGTTGCACTTTAACTATCTTGGCTCACTTGAGAATAATTGGCATTTCTTTCATTTTATAGCATCATTTAAGTTTTAAAATGGATTATTTGCTTGCATATTCCTGCCTTTTGCTGCTGCTGATAGATGAGTTCCCACTCAGCGGGAACTCTCCAATTTCTCTTTTTGAGCTATATACTGTGCAGCTACTGTGAAATCTTCTATTAGGCTGAAATCCAGCCTGGTGCAATGGGCTGGACGAAGTGCCTTTCCATGACTCCTGCCCTGTAGCAAGGTGTTCAAGAGAGCTGAAACATTGGGTTACAGGTCAAAGACAAGGTTGTGTTCCCTAGGGAATTAAAACAAACCAAAGTAGGAAGGATGCACAATGATGCAGGGAGAACTATGTTGCTGCAGCACCAAAGGTAAAAAAAAAAAATGTTCTCTCTATGTGTGTGTATTCTGACCCACTGACCACTGATATCAATGGATTAACCCTTCTGGGACTTCAATATCCTCTGGATTAGCCTTGTGGAGCATCAGTGACTGCTATTGCTGTCTGTACTCCAGGGGAATAGCTGTGAACAGGCTGTTTTGTGGCCCTGCGAATCCATGGCTAAGGGATATAAATTCCATCTTCCTCTTACAGAGTGTGGAGTTGTTTTTTATGTGAAAAAAGTGGGGATTTTGCCCTCAGTGAATTCTTGCTTGCTGCACACAAAATGTCCTGTATGAGGGAATTCACTCTATCAAAAGAGAGCCATTTTCATCCTGATTTGTGTCTGAAACATGAAAACAACATAACAGCTGCATGCTGCATTGAATAAAGAACATACACATGCATTTAAATCACTTATATCTTACTTTTTTATGATGCAATTGTGAATTATGTTCTTTTTGCATCTGTAATTAGAGGGCAGAACAGATGGTGAAGGCTTCGTTTAAAGTGATGTGTCCATTAAAATAACCTATGCTGCCAAATGATTGTTCACTATAACAGAGTATTCATTCACTAGAGCAGGCATTTTGCTCTGTTGAAATACATTCAGAAGGTCTCTGGACTTTACAAAATCCTTGTTAATTTTAGAGCTTCCCTATAAAAAGACTGACTGTAGAGGGTTAGCACTAAACCCCCAAAGCATATGTTTTACTGTATCTTTATAATTTTAGGATGACCTTGTTTATAATGAAAGAATGGCTGTAAATAAAGGAAAATGAAAAAAAAAAAAGAAAAAAAAAAGAAAGAAAAGGATCATGCATTAATTTATTTTAAACACAATTATCTTGTGGTTTTTAATTAATTTCCAGGATCTTTGAGCCATTCTATCCAATCTGGAGCAGAGTGGCTTGTTCTCAGGAAAGGGTCTGTTCTGGTGCTCAGTGTAGCAGTGATGAAAGTTCACTGCTCTAGAAATGTTTACACTAATCAGAGAATTCACACACAATGGTTACATGAAGACTAGTATTTCTGAGTCTGATGAGGTGGGAAAACCCTGAATATTTCCCTTTCAATTCCTATCCCACTTCTTGGGATATCACTCACTATCAAGACAATTATCCCACATTAAGAGAGTGGAAAAACAAAGAAATTGCTTTTGCTCTGTTTTCTTCTGGGTAAGGAAACAGATAGAGAAATTGGGCTCTCACTCTTAAAAAATTTGCCTTAAGGAATAAAACCTTTGAATATTGGGGTGAAGCCAACTTTGGCCAGTTGCGATTGGAGTGTATTGCCAAAGTCAGCTGGGAAACCTATGAAAACTCAGTCGTCAGTCTTAATACAAGTTCTTAGTCCAGATGTATTTTAATAATATAATTTGGTTTTATGTGTGCATGTGTGTGTTCTCAACAGGGAGGTCAATGACTAAGTGGAAAATGAGAAGCGTTTTTAATGGATATTCCTCCAATATGGCATAACGCTATAACGAGACAATAGCAATGGCAAGGTATGTGCAGTACTGAATAATTTCAGCTGTGGTATGGAGAATGTTCATCAGGATTGTCCCACAGTCCTTCTGATGAACACTGGAACATACCTATGGTGTATGGATGCAACATAAACTCAAAAGTCCAGATTAAGCTTGTTTAGCTTAATTTATTGTGTAGACAAAAAGTCAACATCTTTGGTGCGTCAAGTGAGTAAAAAAAAAATCTGTGAAATAAAGAAGGCTATTTCCATTAAAAATGTGAAGACAGCTGAATTCTTTGCATGTTGACATGTGATTTTCATTTATGGACAACAGGCAAATGATTTGCGTGTTAAACCACCCCATGGCATTGTGCAACAGCAAGACTTCCTTGGGCACATAAGCTAGAATTTATAAAATTGCCTGATTTAGGTAAGTCAGAAGGAGCACAACTCTCTGTGACACATTCATTAGTGGCATGATGTGTATGTCCCTAATGTAGTGAGCAACTGACAGATGAACAGATTACATCACAGGCTGAAAGGAAAATAAAATGTGGTGGCTAAACACAACCTTTTTAATTGACGTTTGCACTGTATTCTATCTAAATATATTTTTGAAGGGAGGGGACTCTGTCAGCACTTGAGTAGATTCACATGCTGCCTATTTGTGCTCTCTAGGCTGCAAACCAGCTCTTCAGTGATCAAGCAGATTTCAGAGTGGATCTATTATTCAGAGCAGGATTCGGATATACTCTTTTTTTCAACATGCCTATGACTATTGTGTTTCCATACCTGCTATTGATCATCATTTCCCAATTATTGCAACATGAGAAGCACACATGGTTTCCAGACTGCACTTCTGATCTCTTCCAGTCCACAGCTGTTTGCTTAATGAAGGCTTGTGGTTTGTTTCCATTTCCCTGGAATTATAAAAAAAGAGAGAGAAGAGGAAAAGGGGGAGGGAGGCCACAGATCAGAGAAGAATTTGCTAATTTAAATGTTGATTATGGCACTGTTTAAAGCCCAAGTAGTCTCCAAGATTGTACCCGTGCATATGAGTTTCATTCCAATAAGGTCAAAAGAAGCTTTATGAGGTCACCCCAAAACTTGTACGAGTGTGTATATGGGAGATGAGACCTTCAGCATTGTTAAATAAGCCTGTATGAGGAGGTGGTGAGTGACATGCTTTTACGGAGGATGGTTTTCAGGTCTAGAAGAAACCTTTCTGGAATAAACATGTCCCAGTTAATGGTATTAAAACAGGGCAAAAGCAACATCAGTGCAAAAATGCCAGCAGTCTGAGACATTCTGCTGGGGCAGCAAGCAAACAATGGGTGCCAACCGTCTAAGGCACTGTGTTAAGATAACAATAACCCTTAATGGTAACTGTAAAATGATGCATTATGTTTGCCAACAGAAAGGAAAATGCAAATTGACTCTTTTTGTTTATATTTAAGTGCCTATCAAGGTCTGTAGGTAGATCTACAGGTATACTCATCTGTCAGACTAGAGGTATTTATTTTATTCCCATAAATGTAAAAGGTTATATATATATATATATATATATTGTGTGTATGTTTGTGCTTTATTTTTTTCCCCCTCTGTCTCTCCCCCAGCTTTGTCTTCTCCCCCCTCCCCTTCATTCCCTGTATTCTGTAATACAGACAGAGTTTTTAAGTCTGGTCTCTTCATATTCCCCTGTCGACACACCTCTGAGCCAGGCTGATGGACAAAACGCATCTCTGAGCTGAAGCCTTTCAGAAATGATATACAGGAATTAGTGCTGGTATGTGCTTATGTGGAGCTCTACTTTTGTTTCTTGAATGGCTGGGGAAATTGATCCAGGCCAAACTTTGGAAATCTTTTACAGCCATCTGATGCAAAGTGATTTCTAGCTTTCTATCACCTTTGACACAAGAACACTGGCATAATTTTTGTACTACTGTGGTCCTTGCCAGGGGCAGTTCATCAGATAGCAGGGATTAGGGACAAGTGAGCTAGTTCAGCTGGAATTCCTGCCCAGCTCCCCTTTCACCCCTGTGGCCTATTCTGTGATATGTACTAAATCTGAACCATATACATTACTTTCTACTATCACCATCCTGTGTAACTCCTCTTTAATCTCTTGCTGCCATTGAATAGTGTGGAGCCAGTACTTCTAAATTTCATGACGCCATTGAATTCCATGGGGGCAATCTGGGCTCTATTGAAGGCAACAGCAAAACTCTCATGGGTGGTCAGGTTTTTACCCAGTGCCTCAACTTCCAATATTCTCAACAAGAGAAAGCCTGATTTCAAACTAGCTAGAATTTTTGTCAAAATAATTCTGGAGACTACAAATGCAACTTAAAAAAGAAAATAAATCACTATTTTAGAGCAGAACATCCATTTGAACGACGTTGGATTTTGTAATACAATGAAGTGAAGTAATTCAGTAATGTTGAAATATCATATGCCTATACAGAAGCATAGACTAAGTTTTCATGTCAAGTGGCTTTTATGAAAGAAAAGTATTTATTGTGCAATTCTTTCAAGTATAAAAGGTCACTGTGTGAATAAATACTCTGATGTTACACAGATGAAATATTTTATTTTGACTCATAATAAAACTTTATTTTGAAATTTCAGTTTATGTTAAATTTGCTTTGAAATAGGAAAAAGACCACCACTAACAACAACAAAAAAATATTAGCACTTCCTTAGTATGAGAAATCTTCCTGCACAAATCCACATACCTTTTATAATTTTTTTTGGAAAAGCTTGGGTTACGTGTTCAAGTGGGCATCCTCATTAGCTTGGGAACTCCATGGGAAAAGAGCAACTGTTATGGAGAAGATTATTTCTTGGCAGGTTTAACTCAGATCATAATGGTGGGGAAATATTTCCAATATTATAACTCTGCATATTTTCTTATTTCTATCACCACTGTTTCTGCATACTGCCTTTCAATGAGATGTGTCTTAAAGAAGTGATTCATGTACCTGCTGACAGTGAGGAAGATAACCGATAAGCATTGTTTCATAAGCTGTTATGCAGATGCAAAACGTTCACTCCACTGACATAAAAAATCAGATAAAAGGGACTCAAACAAAGTACATCAAACAAAATACATAAATTACCTTTTGTAAAATCCTCCACTCATTTGCAGAATTGAGGAATACAAATTGTTGCTTGTAACAGGAAATAGGTATCTTTAATCAAAAGTTCATTGATCTGCATATCACATTTTTCTTAGATTTTTCTGCTCCTGGTCTAACTTTAGACAATGATGTATCAATTTTTCAATATGTCTCACTATTTCTTGGAAGAGAACGTCGAGGCCAGATCCTCATCAGAGATTCATCGGTTTAAATTTGAAGTAACTCCATTAACTTCAAGAGGGAATTTAGCCTGTTGCATCTGGCTCACATCTTTCCCTTTCATTCAATTAGTGTTTGGCACAAACATACAGCTACTTAAAAGCTTTCGATCTGGTTGAGAAAAATCCTTATGGCAAAAGACAACAGAAAGAGCAATCCAGTGACCTGCAAGCTTAGGTGACTGAAGCCAGATGTGTTCAGCTGTTTAGCAGTCTTAAAGCCACTTGTTAGGCAAGGCAGCAGCAGAACAGCATCTAACATTGCAGAAACCTTTTATGTTTCTTTGATGGCAACACTTCAATATGAATCTTAAAACTAAACTTTTTCTAATGTCCCCAGGAGAAATGACCTGGGACAGTCAGTCAATTATGGTACAGCATTTGTTATATGTGTTAGAAAATTGATACAGAAGAGAAGGTTCTTATGAATGCTACTGTTTTAAATTGCAGGATTTTAGGCAAAAGTTTGTGTGGCTTTGGGATAAAAAATTAAGCGAGTAAAATGAGTACTTGCACCGGGATAAATCTGGGGAAAATTCAAAATTCTGGTAACCATCAGTGCAACAGGTTAATAAGACACTGGTGGGAATTGGAGTGGGAATTGAATTAGGAAAAGAATGGAAAAATAAAAAAATAAAAACAACAACAACAAAAACCACACTAGAATTCTGGTCATTTCTACTATCCCAGATGGACATTCTTAGATAATGAACAGAACAGGACAGGTTCTGTAGAGCACATCCAACATATGTTTTCCAATGTGCCTTAACCCTGACCTAGAAAGACCATTTTTATGAGGTAGAGGTTGGCTTGGGTTTGAAGACTGTTATGCAGTCCTTGGTCTTTCTGCTGAGTTTGCCAGATAATGGTATTTTTAGAAGCGGTTCCTCATTTTGTGTGTACTTACAAAATTACAGACATTATTTTGCCTAAGCTTACTGTTGTTACAGCCTGGATTCAGATCAATGACCAAGTGTTAAGGAGCTTTTTGGTCTGTATGCAGTTTTGCAAGTCATCCAGCCCTACCAGAACAGGCTGCAGTCTTGAGAGAAATGGTGACTTTAACATTAAAACTGGCTGGGATGAGGAAGAGTGATGCAATCTGTAACGGGCCATCTTTTCACAACACACGCACCAAACAAAAACAAAAATACAAAACTCAGCACGTTATAAATGACATAGGAAATGAAAACTCCCAACCACTGTTCAAGGGAAATAGAGAAAAGACAGAGATAAGCAATCATTATAGTGCAGTCTTTTTCTGCTCAATAATATTCAGTGTGGGCAAAAGTAGAAGGGTCCACATCCTCAGACAAGGAAAAATGTTTTTCATTCTCTTTAAATTCAATCTTTCATCCCTTTCTTCTTATTTATTTGACTTGTGAGATGCTATGTTCATTCAGGAGCTAAGCTCCCATGGGGCTTGATTGGAATTAGCTTGGGATGTAGGAAGCTGGAAATTCTGAGCAAAACAAACCTTTGCAACAACCCCTATGAAACTAAATTAAGTAGTTAGCTCATCTCTGCTCACAGTGTCTTACCCTGCAATAGAACAAAGGGCCAAATTTAACCCTGCTGTAAGAGGTCAAAACAGTTAAGAATTAAACCAATAGGAAATTTTCTCTTTATTTGACTAACAAGAGAAAGCCTTCTGTATAAACAGGCATCCTCCTCCTCTTCCTAATCTCTTAAACATCCGGCCAGGATTAGGGTCCTGTTGCACTAACTGCTATATAAACTCAGAGGACAGAGCAGTTCTTCTGCAAAGGCTCTTTATTTTCAATGGACACAAGGAAAAGGACAGAGAGAAAGAGATACCGTACTCAAAAAGAATTAAGTTTGTGAGAAATCCACTCAGATCCTGACATCAGAGAAACAGCTGTAATAAGAGCATTTCCAGGCAAAGTATCACACTCACACCCAAAATCACTAACCCTAACTGGTGTTTATGTAAGAGAGAAATAAATGAATGTAAATGCCACCTTTGCTTCACAGCTCTATTTTCCGTTACAGGTCAAGCTTTATCAAAACAGATGACTGCTAATCCTTGCCCGGAAAGATGTGGATGCAGTTGTTTTATTAGGAGATTGTTTCACAGCATTAATCTGATCGCCAAATTTGAGAGTGGGAAAGACTTTTGGAGGTTTATCATTCTTGTGCCTTTTGACATATGGATAGTATATTAGGGTCCCCTGTTATCAATTTCTTGTGGCTTCAGGATACCAGCCAACACAGACCTCTGAGCTTCCTATCTTTTATCTTGTGTCTGCGGTGACTTTTCTTCTGCAGTAAGGCATTAGATCAACTCCGTCGTCAGCTTAGGGGAAATCCATCAGTTAGCATCAGCAGAGGAATGAAGAAGAATGACCTGGCAAGAGGCAGAGTAACCTCAAACTTGAGCCAAGGGATTGTCAGAGAGCATAACTGCATCACCCAGTTTTCTGTGGGTGATGAGAGAAAAACTACGGAGGGTGACCGCCACGGTGAGCAGGATCCACACCCTCTCTGCAAACAAACACCAGCTTCAATAAGTGCCTTTTTAATGTGCATTGAGTCTTTGTGTAGGAAAAGGATGTGCAGTTGGCAAGTACAGAGCTGTAAGGGGATAGTTTGAACATGCTGATAAAACGTCTAACTTTACTCCAGAGTTGACTTTATCATTTACCCAGGGATATTGTTAGTAGAAGATGATAGCCATGCTCCAACAAGAGGCAGACAGTGAAATGTATATGAACAAAACAGTCATTGTGGTGAATTCTATCCTGTTTGTGTGGTGACTTCTCTATCCATAATCACACAACTTTACAGGCAGAGATAAAACACAAAGCAGACGGGCACAGAGGTGGGGGGGTCAAGAAAGTGAAAAGAGAGCACACCAAGATCGAGAGGCTCTTCTGAGGAAGACAGGTGCTACCCCTCTCAAAGCCTCAATGCTGAGAAAGGGAAGGAAGAGAAAAGAGAAAGAAATCTCCTGTCCTGGTGTCCTCTGGCAGAGGGACGGCGGCTGGGGCGGCGGGGTGAGGTGTGCACTTTGGAAAATGAGGTTAGCCAGTTCACTTGTGCCAGATGGTCTGCAGAAGCTGCCTGAGCATGGTGGCAGCAAAAAGTCAACGCCATGAATGGAAAGAATGGCTTTCCTGCCCTCAGGAGGAGCTGTGGAGACTATGGAAACTAGAGCTGCCCTCACACTGCAAACTTTTTCCCCTGAGCGTTCACTTGCAGTGAAAGGAAAACAAATTTGCGCCCTTGTGTTTGTGCCTCTATTGTATTTGCCTTCCATGGGTCTCTCCACCCCCTGAGTTTTACTAGTCTGATGAATACTTGAGGGCTGTGAATTTTTAGCTCCCATGTCTGACAATTCCTGTCTGAAGTGGTATATTTCATTGTATTTATTATTTCTGTTGATTTAAATCAATATAATAAATTCCTATTCAAGAAGCCTCAGCGGGGCTTTAATTACAAATGATGGACACCCTGTGAATGAAAATAATCCTAAGGAAATAATGCAGATCAAACTGACACTGCCTTCCCCAGAGTCTGGCCACCAAGACCATGCGTTGAGCTGCGGAAGAATCTTACCACAACCTTTGCAGATAGGACCTAGGCCACACCAGTGGCTAAAGGCTTTGCAAAATTCCCTTCCCAGGAAAGTGTTTTTAGTAGGTAGCATAGAGTCAGGCTTACCCCAGACCCTGCCAGAGAGGCAGCGATGAAGATTAAACAATAACCTGACTGCAGGATTTTCCTCCGAGACCAAGGTTTACATACAAACAGCCACGTCGTGACAAAAGTCCCTTGAAATGACTTAGCCTCGGTCTGACAGTGCGTATTTTCCCCTGAATGAACGAGGATGAAATGTGCTGTACTTTCAAACGCTCAGCTCATGGAGGCGGCTTCCTCTGTGCAATATGTTCTGCCTTGAACTTTGCCTCTCTGCTTGGGAGTTCACAGCCTGAAGGCGCTGACTCACAAACTCCGGTGGTCTCAGCTGCCGGAGGTTACTGCTTTTCTGCCAGAGGTTACTGCAGGGGTGGCAGAAGGTACGTCCGCAGCCACTTTGCAGTCACACGCATTAGTTCAGACTAGTGGAGAGAGGAAGGGGAATGATGGAGTTCACCACTGCTAAATCCACCAGAGCCCTATGACTCAGAGCTCCAGAAGTGAACAGGTCCATGCAATTACTTTGAGTATGTGTGGGAAGCAAAAAGTCTTTTAAACTCTCTTGATATTGAAAATAAGGGCAGTGAGGTTTTTCTTCTTCTTTGAAGCAGATGCCAGTAGGAATAAAGAGCTCGTCTCCACAATTCAGTGTAGCTGCTTATCTCCTGCTCCACCCTGAAAGAGAGCCAAAGCCTGGCAGCATCTCCTGGTGCCTCCCCTGGTTTTGGTGCACCTCTGAGACTCACTGAAGGCAAAGGGTGTGCTTCCATAGGCTTATCTGGTCGGGATGGAAAGCCAATCCCTCCTTTATTAGATGAAATAAACAGCACAACAAAGATTGGTTATAATTCATTATCAGTATATTGTTAAAAACACTCTGAGTATTTTTAGTTAGTTATCATAATGTGCTTGGAAGATATTTTTATTGGGAGCTTGTACCAGGCCTTCAGACGTATTTTGAATGAATGAGTTGCTGCACTGTAATCGAGAGTTGGGTTCGGTTTTCAGGGCCATTGGTGCAAAGTTGGTCGCACGCTTTGAACATCTATCCATCTGGAAGAGTCACAGCTCATTCCACAGAGACCATCAAAGAGCCAAGAGATAATAACACATTTGTTTTCAACTGATAAAGGCCAAACTGGAACCATAAATTCAGCAGTAATAGTTTGTTACCAGTTGTTTGATAGATTTACCACTCTGTGCCATTGTATGCTGAGCTATAAGTTCATACTTTATTTTCATGATTTTTTTTTTTTTTAGTGCGTGTGGCTCTGTTATCCCTGCTTAGATGTATTAATATGAAAATGTCTGAACAGTGAGGTGTGTGTGGAGTCATGTCTCCAAGGAACAGTGTAACCTTGTCTTTTTAAAACCGGACTGCCCAAAATGTGCTGCAGGGAAAAAACATACTGCATTAGCAGGGAAATGGACTACTATAAGTGACCTAATAGGTGTTCTCCAATGCTAACTTTTATAGTTCCATAATAAGAAAATATTGATTTAATGAGCCAAAAGAAGGCCAAAAGAAGAAACTTCTCGGGGAAGAGATGAATTACGTGATGATTCATTCTTTCTTTCTTTCCTTTATTATTTTTTTTTTTTGTATCATGAAAAAGAGTGTTTCTAACCCACACCTTGCAGGCAAACCCAGAAGCTATCATTTGTCAGCAAATAATAATGCATGGGGTGCATCCTTTTTCTTTATGAAAACAGCATAAATCTGAAATTCTTCCCCGCTGGAAAGAAATTTAATATTTAAAGGTAATTTGACCTGTACATGTGTGTGCCATGAATCTTTTATGTGACCTACAGCAAATGTATTTATATAGTATTATTCTGAGGATAGTTATCTCTTATTCATTTTCTGGGATATTATTTTTCTTTCTTTGACTAATGTACATTTGGTCTTCTCATTTCCCCACTCAGCCAGAACTGCTTTAGCCTTCCTATTTGTGCCTTTTTTCCCAGTTTTCAAGGTCTGGTGACTGACACTGGACTATATGTGGCTAATATTATGATAGCACTGTTCTTTTTGCTAACATAAAAGATACGTTCAGCTTATTTTTTTCATACTCGCTATTTCTATTGTTGCTGTTCCCATTACATAATTGAGTCAACAGTGATGTGTCCGGTGAAGAGGAAAACAATGAGAGAGTAGAAAAGAGTTTTTTTTTTTTTTTTAATCATTTCACTTTAATTTCCATTCCTTTGTAGAAAAAAAATTGTGGGAGGTTCAGATGGTTTTGGGTAACACATTATCTCTGACCAGATCTCTTTGTAAAGGACAGACCTCTTGGACTGAAATTCTACACAGAGGTCAGTGCAGCAAATACATCCCCCTTACAACCCACTTAGCCGTATTTTGAAGTAAGTCTGCATGAACTCAGAGAGCTTGTCATATCTCTCGACAACAGTGAATTTCGTACGCTGAAATCCTGATGTGTAGGTCTGTTGTGAAGGCTTTGATTGACAAGATGGCTTCACTTGGGACATCAGATGAGGCTACTGCCTCCAGCCCTGCCTCTGCTGCACAGATATCTGTACTGCTTGTCAGTCAGTCCCTGACACACTGCCATTTACAGCATAGCATTTTATGGTAAATCGTCACCAATTTCATCTGGCTTTCAAAGAGTGCACGGTGAACTGCAGTGGTTCAGGAGCTGATTGACTCCGTGGCTCACCCGATTGTGGAAGGGTTGGTAGGAGGGGCCATTGGGACACCAAACTCATCAGATGTTCCCAATGAAGCCTGTCCCTCCTCATCAGTCAAAACTTTCCATTGCAACTTTGAGTTCAATAGATCTGACCTTTAATTGATTTTAATCCTATGTGTTGAACTCCTTTCGTTACGCTGGACCAAAACCTAAATTAGGCACTTTCTCTCCTATTTGTTCCCAGCAGTCGGATGAGCAGGCCACTTATCATCTTCACTGTGGCAGCTTAAGGCAGCATTTACTGCGTTCTCATAATAGGCCTCGTGCTTCCAAAAAGTACTGGTTTAACTGCACACAATGCTCTTTATAAGCTTAGCATCTCTTGTTGCTGTAGCAATGCTTATACCTGCTTTGCACAAATGCAAGATCTAGGAATGGGTATATCCCATACTCAAGAGTGCACAGTTGCTCCTCAAAGCAGCTTGCATTCTGGTCTCTATTTGGGTAACCTTTTCTAAGTGTCCTTGCTTCATTAGGGCCATAGATATACACTAGTAATAAAACAGGGGACAGCTCAAGGGACATCTACAGAAATGACTAATGCTGCTGTCCACAGCTCACCCATCCTCTGTGTGCTCTTCAACTGTCCTTAGAAAAAAGGTTAGAAGGAAGGGGTCACAGTCTTGGTGCATGGTCCCAGAGAAGGGCAGGGAGGAGCTGCAGATGGGCCTTTTCCTGCTGGTTGTCTTTCTGTAACAGTTGTGGTTCTGTTTCTGTGTTTCAGGATATGTTAAAATTTGAGATTGGGAAAGAGGAATTTTTCCATAGGTTATTATTACATTTTTCTGATGCCATGAAAATATAAACAGTTCTTATTAAATCCTGTTATTTAATACAAAACACAAGGTTTGGGACTAAACTCTTTGGCAGGATTCTTCAAATATCACACTGGCAGAAGCACAGAGAAGAAATTCATATCTATGAATTGTCTGTATTACTTGACACATTTTTGTTGGGAAAGCCAGTTTGGTTCAGACATAGTGTAATCATACCAGACCGTTTACCCTTTCCCGAGTCTCCCATTGACCTTCATACTCCAGTGAATCTTAATTTTTAAGCTTAGGGAAAGATAGCCTGTTGCTTCAGGATGTTGCTTCAAGCCTCTAGCGGCATGAAATGTATTGTTTAAAATCTCCTAACACTGTAAATCAAATTGTGCCTCTCACACACTTGAAACTGAGGCATCTAGTGGGCTGAAGAGAAAAGAAAGCAAGTGAAGGGAAATGGTAATTAAGCACAAAAAAATCTGAAACAAAAGGCTGAAGTACAAAATACAGAAGTGTATGCCCGTGTATAGACACACGTGCATAGACGAGTGTTCATGTGTTCATGTGTGCATGCACTCACACATACACATGGAGTAACATTACCCAAGGTCTGATAGCAACTGGAGAGCAAAGAGACTCAAATGCAAGTATTCTTTTTTTTTTTTTTTTTTATTCTGTCACGAAGATTTGTGGCTAGGATTTACAACTGTTACATTATTTGTCTGAATGAAGTATGTTGGCGTTATGTCTGGCTACGTGTATGTAACTAGGTGTTTCTATGTATGCACATAGTTTTGTTTCATCCATGAGTTTATTTTTCTTGTCTCCACATGTGAAGATCAGAGTATGAATGTAAAAAGATGCAACTGTGATAAGCTGGTAGTCATTCAAATTACGAAGATTATCTGAGGGTTGTCTCAGTGAAGGCACTAAATGATGAAAAAAAACGTTTCAAAACCTCGTAGGGACCAGACATCTCTTGCAATATTTCAAATGGAGTCATTGGCTTGGACTGAGAAATTTGAGTTGCTTGAGAAAATATAAAAAGGAAAAATTAAAAAAAAAAAAAGGCAGATCTATTTGAACTTCCAAAAGAATTCAGATCAACCAGTCACATAAGACTTTTACTAAAGTCATAGGGTCCTTGCTTTCAAGCTGACATTTATGTTAGAGAACTGTTTTGTACAGAAGGTCCCCAGGAATTTCAATCTGTGGCCTTGTAATTTGGCTTCCTGTGCTGGACAGAAGAAAAGGGCACTTTGATCTTATCTTTAGCAGTGGACATATGGGAAATTCTTAAATTTGTCCACATGGCATGAGAAAAAGAAAAAGAGTTCTCACCATAGCAGAAACTAAACTTGGCCTTTTGTGTGGTAGAGATTATATTGCAGAATATAAACTGTCCACAAGCCCTAGATAAGAAGAAACCTAGATCTGTGCTGGCCCAGATATATATATTATTCCTCCAGGTAAGACACACTGTAAATACACATAGAAGTAACATAATGAAAAAATCTTGTTTGCACTGTTTCTTTAGCGTGCTTTATCTGAAGAGGACAGCAGAGCAGCTCACAGCCTTATAGTCCAGGATTTATTCTAGATTTTTTAATACTTCCACAGTGTTGTGTTTCTCGTGTGGTCTTTCAGTTCAACATGTTTCGCAGCCACTTGCTGCTTCCTGGAAAAAGGAAATTCTCAGCCTAAGAGACTGATGAACACTTCAACGTCCTCGAGGCACACAGCATAAGACACCTCCCAGAAGTAAATTTTCCCACATGTGCGAAATATGAAACTTCCAATTTATGGAGGAGGGATTTTTGGAGTTGAGAGTAGGCAGTGGTAATTAGTCCTGTGGGGATTTTGTTATGCAGGGACAGACAACCTGATTTTGTCTTCACTGTAGGATACAAGATGTCTCAGAAACTGATTAAGTCAGCAGCTAATCTGGGTCCAGCTCTCTCCAGTCTTGTGTTGCTTTATGAATCCTGGAAAGAACAGGCACTGTGAGCAGTTCACTGCACTGACCAAGGGCATCTGGTGGTGTTTCTGATTCCCAGAACTCCATGATTTTGTGAAATATCATGTCAGGGAATATAAATACTTCAGGCCAAATCTTTGTCATTCAGACTTGACAAAATCAGCATTGTTGTAATACTTGCAGATCGCTCAGGAGCAGGTCAGTTAAATTGCCCAAACCACCTCATTTTGGCCAGAGAAGGATTCACCAGGCTCCAGATGAGTCTTTAGAAAACACGGTTTCAAGAGGTACCTGTTAATATTCCCTTTGTTAGCTGAAACTGAGAAATGTAGAGAGAGAACAAGTGTGCCTAGCAGAGCCATGACACCCCTTGCTCAGATGACTCACAGCAAATTGTCTCCTATGTGGACCTACATCTGTGGAACCTTGGGGAGATCTGAATCTGTTTTCATTGCGTGCTCACTCAGATACCAAAAATCACATGCACTTTCCTCTGAGGGCAGCTGAATGATGTGCAGGCAATATAAACCCTTCAAGAGGCATGACATGGCAGCTAGTTCTTTCATCCACTACCCCACAACAAAATATTCTAATGGATTTTACGAGATTCTGTCAGGTGGGGAAAAGGGAAAGATGGTCAAACATCCAAGTACCTTTTTTTTTTCCTCCTATTTTATTATTCTCTCTTTTTTATTTCTTATTTTCCAGTCAACCTGACTTCAAAACAGAGCAAGCAGACTTGATCTCACCATGCCTTGGCTGTCCTGGGGATCGAAATTGCACTGAGCCCAGAATAAATGTGCATGGAAATTGCACATTTTAAACTGATGGCTGCACAAGATCAGAAACCGTGGCAATGCTGACACTTTTGGCCTGGAACTTGGCAGGGCTGTGAAAGAATGTGGAGCTGTTGTTGCAAACAGCTCATTTTGTGACTTGAAAGGGAATGGCTTGTAGTTTCCGATGTACCACTTCTGCAGATCAGTGACAAGGAGGAGACTTTGGTATCAGTCCACTAGCATATCTCTTGAAAGCTGAGAGAAGTTAATATGAAGCATTGTAATCGCTTTCACAGCCTCCAAGACTCATAAGACACCATAAGAAGAAGTTTCTCAAGCTTAAAGTGGTCTATAAGATACTAAATCTTAAGTCTCCTGGAGGCCACTGGGGAAATGAAAAGGTATAGTTGTCACATTTTGCCAAAGTATAACATCTAGATAATAACCCATTTAGCTCTCCTTTTTCAGACCCAGCCCAGCTTCATGTACTATGTCCATGCTCATTGTTTTCTAGTTTTATTGATGGTGTTTTTTGTTTGTTTGTTTTTAATCAAAGCAAAATAAAGGTAAGTTTGTGCCAGATTCTCAGATGCTTTAAATTGCTGTTGCTCCACTTTGGCTGATGGGACTCATTTATTTCAGCTGGGGAGCTGGCTCTTGAATTATTTCTCATTCTCAGTTTTGTTCTATCATCTCTTTAGTGTGTTATCTTTGGTTTCTGCACCTTTGTTTTTGCTTAACTATAGCAAAAGACTTCAAAAATTTTTGCCTTTATCCTCAAGTCTGAGCAAATGAAGCTCAGTTATAAATTAGATGAGCAAATGGGTAATTGATAGATGTTTGTTTGCTCTGCAGGCTTTGGTTTCTACGAAGAAGAAACAGACTATCTAAGATAGGACCTCTGAAGAAGAAGTAAAACCAAAGGAGGACATGCTAACACTAAACAAAGGTAAATCAGGTTTGACAAGAGATCAGCAGAAGAAATGAACAAATAGATTAAGTGTGGAGAGGAGACTGGTTTTTGTAGTGATTTCCAGGTCACTCTAGGTAGAGCTATGAAGAGAATGAATCTTGAGGTGATACAGCAAGCATGAAACATTGAGAAGTAGGAGAGGGGAAAAAATGGCATGACAGAGCAGGAAATAAAGCTCCAAAGAGGAATGGACACTTATATGGTAACTTACTAATTAGCCCTTGGTTTATATTCCCTGCCTCAGGAATTGGTGCTTCTAATTATCTTTTCACCTTTAGTTATTAACTGCAATCACAGAAAAGTAATGATCACCAACCTTGCTTCAAAATATTCACTGGGTAGTGCCTAAGATCATAATAGTTATCTTAATTTGACCATATAAATGGGAATAACTAAGAACTTAAATAAAAGAAAAATAGTCATGGGCTTGAGTCAAATGTCTTTCAACTATTTAAGTTTCTATAGTAAGAACAAGGTTAACTGCTGGATTCCTTGACAGTCACACATGCCTGATATGTTTAGTATCTTAGATGCAATTTTCCTTTCCCCTCTCTCCCTATTTCTTTTTTTATCCTGTGGAAGCTAAAACTTTATTATAAAATTGAAGATAAGTATATCAGTTTGTTGGATGCTGGCAGAGCAGAACACAAGCAATGAGAAGATAAGGGAATTTGGTCAAATACAAAAAATACCATGGAACCTAAACCAAATGACATCAGATAAGACCTCCACTGACTTTCTATTAAAAATGTAATAAATAAGGATCACAGAAAAATTCCTTTTTTTTTTTTTTTTGCCTAGCCTATTTTTTTTGTTGTTGTTGTTGTTATTGTCTCTAGTGTTTCAGAAGTGTACGTATATTCATGCTGTTTTTCCATTCCCATTAAAGCCAATAAATGCAGGTCAGATTATATTGAAGTTCTGGTGGGTCCAGATTAATGATGAGACTTTTTCAATATATGTGCTTTTAATTTATAGACTTAATTGTACTCTTGTGGGACAGCTTTACTGGCTTGCTTATGGACTTAGCAGTAGTATTAGCAAAAGTCAGTGAATCCTGAAATCTTGAGCAGTGAGTCTGAGACCATGATGAAGATTGGTAGCTGGTGAATTGGATGAAAATTGACTGAAAATCAGTATAAATGTTACTATGATCAATATCATTGATGTTTGGGTTTGGGTGAGTATTCAGCTTCCCAGATGTTCAGTGTAAGGCTTTCAGCTGATGGTAATAGTGCGGCGTATTGAATTAGTTTGTGGAGCATAGTGTGAAATGGTTCAGCTACATGGACTGGTGTTATTCTTGGCTGTTGCGGAAGTCTGCTGCTTAGGCTGATGCTTCACCAAAAGGGGAGAGAGGAATTGCTTAAAAAAAGAAAAGAAAGAGAGAGAGAGAGCAGAATTCTCTCTTGAGATCTGTTATTCATTCTAAAATCTCTTTCATTCACCACAGACTTCTAAAAATATAGTTTGTCTACTACGTCTGTAGGATGTCACCAATGATGAGAGACAGCTGCAGATAGCTTTACTATTCTGCTTTCTTCACCCATCTTAGATGCTTTCCTGTGCTGATGCAATTATCCCTAGCTGGCAACTTAGGTGGAACAAAGTCAATTTAGTAGTATAGTGACAGAGAATGGGGCCATGAATTTCAAACAACACATTTAATTGCCAGCTTGTCCAGGATTTGACTGCATCTAGATCCTGGCATTACCTTGCTAGGGACTTGGGTAAGTGTTACATCATTGTATAGGAGTATAAAAATAATAAAATATATCCTGATTCATGGCATAGCCTGCTGGAGAGAGATAGGGGAATTGAGGCTGCTCTTAACAGCAACCCTCTCCTCATTTCATTTCCTATGATACCTACAAACAGAAAACGGTCACAGTTTCAGACAAGAGAGCATTAGAAATAAGGCAAAGAATGGATAATTTTGGTCTTGAAAGCATCACAGAGTTGTTTTATTTCTGAGGAAATTTCTGTAGGCTGTTTCCATCCTGGAATATTTTAACTTTTCCTGATGAACGTTCTCAACTACCTGTACAGTTCAAGCCTGACTATTTCTTGGGCTTTGGCAGGGCTGAACTTTGAGTGACAGGGAAAATATATTTTTTTGAGTCTGGAAAAGGGAGCATGTTTTTGACGGGAGAGGAATCCCCTTTGGGCTTGATGCTTGCCTGTGGCTGTAGGTGAGGTTTGCTTTAGCAGTGTCTGCTCTGTCTCCGGTGGACAATAGTCTGTGCCATAAAAGGACTTCGTGCATAATACGGCATATTTGTTGGCCTCAGCCTTGAAGAAAACCAGATGAGAGCTGTTTATATCCATCTAGGGACAATCTCCAGTAGGAAGATAGTACTCTTTGGCTGGCAGATATCTATGCCATTTCATTTTATTTTACCTTTCAGTCTTATGGATCTTTTTCCTCTGCTTCCACCCCCCCCCCCCGCCCTTCTCCCCCCTCCTATACATTTTTTACATTTAACTGAGATGTGAGGAGTTTTAAGTATGTATAACTTCCTTGAAAAATGAAAATAGTGAAAATGATCAATGTTCATCATACACTTTAATTAAATTTAATTAAAGGATGTTAAGCACAATATATATGAGTGGGTCCAGATAAACCGCGTTGGTATAATTCTTTCCTCTCTACTCTTCAAGCTCTCAGTTCTTAGGCAAAATCAGGTCCATAAAAAGTTAAGAGTCAACAGTAAAAATCAAATCTCAGAGAAAATGTACTGGGAAAAGAAAAACAAGCAAACACCCCACCCCCCCACCCCCACCAAACATACACATTCATGCTGTCTGCCTGACAATAGTAATCTTTTTCCCTTACAGTACCACATGCTGTAGGCTTACAACAAGGTATTTCACCACTGCTAGGCTCAATTTAGGGTACAGAAATGCACACACATACAAGTGCATCCCCTAGCAGACACGAGAGAGTCAGTAAGAGAGAGAAAGTGTGTCACACCCTTTAAATTCAGGTGGCCTCAAGCAGTGCCATATAATCCCAGCCTCAATTAAACTTTCCAAGGTCAGTGGTATCCTACCAGGTCAGACATAAATAAGTCAGGTGAGAGTCCTAGGGCACTGAAAAGCCATATTTATTCTTTATCCACAGTTCATAGCTATCAAATGAAGCCTAACAGAGAGCAGGAGTGTGAGTGTGTGTGAGTGCAGCTCTTGAAGCTGCTCCTATTATAAGTACAATGTTTTTTTTGGTTTTGTTTTTTTAAAAAAAAAAAAAAACACAATTCCATCCCACCCCGCCTTAAAATTGCAGAAAGCTAGTCTTTTACTGTGGAAGGCTCAGGGAGAAAAAGGAAGAGATTTAATGATTTAATTCAGCAACATTATGTTTAATGACTAATTTATTTGAGTGAAAGTATCCTGTTCACTCTGATTTTTTTTTTTTTAAGAGGGAGTTCTTATCTCTTTAAAATTAAGTTTTGTCTATAGCTGGATCTTTACCGCACAGAGTCTGAGACCAGATGCCAACATAAACCCCTCTTGAATTCAGACATACAGATCTCATGACCTGATTCAGCCAGTAATGGAAATGGGCCAATATTGCACAGTCTAGTGGGCTAGTAAACAGCATATTTAATTTTCTCTCGATTTGGGGAGGCAGAAGAAAGAATGGGGAGAATAATGATGTCTATATCTCAGCCCAGAAGTATTAAAGACAATGGACTTATATTGGCTTCAGACCCACTGAGAAGAGATCACATTCAGAGAAAGTAATTAAGGACAGTTGAGGTCCACTGACTTCTGTACTGTCTGAAGAATTAAGTGAATTTTCTGGGCCACTATGACTAATAACAAAATTAATATATAGATATTTTTAATAAACCGACATACCACAAGCCTTAGTGGAAACTGCCTTGCTGTGCTGCATAATATTTTAAAGGAAGAATTTTGACATGTAGAGTTAGACCTTTCTTATATTGTTTAATAAGGGGGAAAAATTAGATGATGACTATTTTAGGCAAAATTAAAAAAAAAAAAAGAAAAAAAAAGAAAATCAAACAAAAGCCTTAAAAGCCTTGTCCAAAACTCTCTCTCTTTTTCTCTGTCTCAAAAAAAAAAAAAAGTACACCAATGTTGTGAGATTGCTATAAGCAGAATGTGTAAGTATTATTTTTCTAAGAAAGCCTCAGATCTCTGAAACTGGTTTTGTTCTGTTGACCTAACTTGATTTGCACCAATTTACACAGGTGAGAAATTGATACATTAATACTGCTGGGAAAGTTGTCTCATACCTTTTGTTTGTTTTTCCTTATTTAATCCTTTTTTTTTTTTTCAATTAAGATATGGCAATCTATTAAGTATGATAAGTTATATATATATTTGTTTTCTAATGACTTTCACTCTTCTGTTGTGAAATATTTTTTAAAAATCAGTTGAGTAATAACAAAAATAAATTTCCAGATATCTTTGTGCCAGCTTTTATTTCATGTATATGAGATCACATCATCAATTATTGAGAATAATCGGACAGTGGATGCTTATAGGTACGGTTTTGAATCTCTGAGTATATACAGTTATTGTTAAGAGTAACTTTTAATCTGAGTAATATTCAAAGATATGCATAATCACACATTTATCTTCCTTGCAATAGCTTAAAGGCTCCCAATCAGGGAATGGAAAAAAATACTGTGTGATTAGCATGGCCAGGCACATAATGGCGAGTGTTGAGTAGTTAAAGTGAGCACTTTCTAAACAAAGCAAACTATCTGTCAAAGCTGTTACACGATTTTGGATAGATTTGCTATATTCATCATCAAGTGGCTGCATCAGTGATTCTGATTCTGAAAAATTGATGATAAAGATAATTTTGAAAAGAACAGGCTTTAGGGAGAGCTTATGGGGGAAAAAGTGTCATAGAAAGTTTACAGAAATATCAGTTTTATTTTATAGGCATTCACATTAGAAGTCATGTTAGTACCTGGCATCCATTAACATAGATGTTAGAGCTCTCTGCTTCTGTGCCTCTGGTTTTAACATCTGTAAGTATAAGGGAAAATCCTGACAAATGTTTCTGAAGGTTTTATGTGCTCTTTATCCCTATGCTAGATTGCAATCCACGTTATGCCCAGCACAATAACAGGAGAATTGAGATCAGATGACCGGTACTGCAGATTAGATGTGAAAAAAGGGTGTTACAACAACATAGCGGTTTCTGCTCAGGTTTTAACCACTTCTGTGAGAGGACAAGGCGGGGGGGGGAGGGGAAGGAAAACTTATCTTTTCCTTATATTTGTTTCTACCATGTTTTCGCTGTATCTTAGTAGCGAATATGTTATATGACTCATTTTTGAAGGAAGATATTAAAACAAGTTTCAAAAAATCTGTGACATAAGAAATTTCATTAAAAGCTGGAAAAAGAGGTGATTAAATGAAACTGAATCCAAGAACATATTTTTTTTCCTTCCTTTTTTTTTTTTTTCTTTTTTCCCTGAGAGGAAAAGATAGAATGTCCCTTCAAGGCTAAGTGGATATAAATGTATATAGAATTTTTAAATATAATTCCCACCTCACCAAAGCACTCACTCTTAAATATTGTCATGTAGGAAGGCCATGGAAACTCCTTCAGATAGAGGGTCCCATCCCTCACTTGACAGACTTTTTGATAATTTACACTCTTCTCCACCATCCTAGAGACACGAATTAAGGGATATGAGCCGAGTGCTTTTTCCAGGTCCAAGTTAGATTAGTTACAACACAAGTTATTAATTAACTTGGAAAGAAAAGGGGAGGATGGTAAAGAGGATGCTATATAGCTCAACATTTTGGAGAGCAATCAGATTTTTGATTTTTCTGGTTCACTGTTTATTTGGAATAAGCACTTAAAGTCAGTGGCTGAAAAGAAAGTAAGTTATGAAGTTGTCTAAGTTGATTCTTATCCCAGGGAAACAGCACCATAGCAGACAAACTAACCATCTCTTTATCTTTCATGGGTATGAGTAAAGTCACTTTGGAGGGAGGGGATAATGGGGAAACACATATAGTTTTAACTGTCTGGAAACATGGAAATGTAGTAAGGACACATTTGTAGTCATCAGAAAAAGGTTCCCTTAGATCTCAGTGCCTCATTTTCCCCATCTCCCAAATATGACTAATGATTTACTCTTAGTCTAGCTTAGCGTGAGGAAGAAATTGGTACTGAATTGTCTTTTCCCATTCTCCAGAGTGTTGTAGCCTGAAAAGTCCCAGATGTTGCTCTAGGTTCACCCTGCCACAGAGATCCCCACAGAGATTGCTCTATTGGGAAAAATCTTTGCCCTAGCTTCCTCTTTTCCTCAGGATTTTTTTTTTTCCTGTGATCATGAGCAGGAGTACAAAGTATGCACAGTGGAAATTGTTTAGTGCTTCAGCAGAGCAGCCAGGCTGCAGTGCAACTTTTTGGCTACTTTGATTACACAGTCAATATGAAACAGTACTGGAGTCAAATGGCTCTGAAAACATAAGCCACTGTCTCTAATCTTCTTTGAGATGCCCTCAGACAAGGTTCTGTCAAAAAGTAAAACTACTTTGTTATTGTTATTTCTATAGATTTTTATACATTGAGAGTTCACAGTGGGGGATAAAGTTATCAACCTTTTAACTTTCATGTATACTATTGATAAAAGCCAATGATGATGTTAACGTTATATAAACGTTTTGTAGGTCTATAATGATTCATGACTTTCTGTACAGTAGCAATGTTCCTGATGTTGTTGCACTGTCTGGAGCTAATGTCCTGATTAATGCATGTTTTCCTTCCTGAATTAAGAAATAGCTTATGGCTAAAAATCCTTGGATGTTCTTTGATTTATTACATCTTTTTCTTTTTTTTCCCCACTTTCTTTCCAGCTTTTTATAAATGCCTGTATGTATAGTATAAATATACGTATCTGTAAACATGTCAGCCTTAGTGATATCCCCGTATTCTTATGAATTGTCTAAAGACTGATATTTTTGTTGAAAAAGAATTTTGTTAGACTATGCCTGCAAATTTATCATCTTATTGGGATACTAAAATCAGTGTCTGATTTTGTTAAAACAACACCAAATGAATGTGGTCACATCATTTGCTGGCTTGTGGGGTGCAGATTTGACCTAAAGAGCAGGGTGAAGAGCCAGGGTGACTTATCACAGTTATGATCTAGAAGCGTCATATAAGCGTATGCACCCCAGCTTGTGTCCCAGGCCCAGGGGGATACGTTTGGGAAAGCAGGGGTGTGATGGGCTGCAGCTTGTGCTAACCAGCTCAGTGGTCTCCAGAGAGCAACCTTCAGGAACATTACTTAGCTCAGTCCTGTGGTCCAGGCAGTGCTGAGGTCTGAGCACCATGATCGAGCAGCGGAGGGTTGGCGTACAGTACTGTAGTATTTCATAGAGCTGATTAGGTAAAGGACAGGCTTGTAAAATGTTGTCCAGAAACAGAAGTAGTTTCATGGTTTGTGGCCCCTCCTTGGGTGACAGTCAATAGAAAGTACTATGCTTCAACAGAGCAGTCAGACTTTGATTTTTTTTTTCCCTTTGAATTTCCTCATACTCTAAAATCTAAGCATTTATAGCAACATCTGTGTTGATTCCTTTAGTCCTAACTCAGAAAGCACCGAAGTCAAGAAGAGTCTTCTCAAAACATTTTTGCCAGCAGAGGTATTTGTTAAGGACAAGACGAACATATTTTCTCTGCTGCAGGAACTACCCACAAACTAAATATAATAAAGTTTAGGTCTATTTACTAGAAGCCTACTGTTTGCCAGTTAGCCCCCTGGTCCTTTAGCCTAAACTTGCTGAAGGAATGATGTGCCAAAGAAAGTATCCACTTTGTTTTTATCCACCACGCTGTAAACCACCTACTTGTGTCCTTTTGTATCTTTTGTGGAGCCTGTTAAAAGCTGTTACCGCTAATTGCTGGGCTTAGCTTGCTGTGTTCTTCTATGGGCAGGAGCAGGGAGATCAAAGGGCAGCATACTCCATAAAGTCCTGCAGTGTTCATTCTGCAGCTAATTTACCTGTTCGTGGCTGAGGTACTACACTGAGGGATGGCACAGAGCATCTGAAAACAGATGGAGAGAGAAAAATAGGTTTTATTTCACTCAGACTTCTGGACTGCTTCAGCTGTAGGCTCAAAATGCACTGTTTTGCACTGCTTCGAGGCAGCACCGTGCCTTTTGAGGCTATCCCAAGGCTTCTTTTCATCTGAAGCAGTCTATTACGGTGATGTATTTTTCTTCTTCTTACAGAAGTTGCACAGAAACATAGGGCAAAACCTCATGAGTCATGAAGTTTCATTCCTTCAGTAATGTTTAAGATCCATAAAACATTTGTTCTATTTCCACAAGAGTATAACAAAACTAAGACCTTTATTGTAAGGGACCTAAAAACTTAAAACTGTACATTGTGCCACAAAATAAGAGCTGAAGGATCAAGAGCCTTCTCAGCATCCAGAGTGTCTCAAATTACAACTGCCTTGGAGGTGAAAATGCTCACCTAGGCCTACAGAGGCCTAGACTAGGCCTACACTCTGATGTTACAGTGGAAACTGGCTTCATCCACCTCCCCTTGACTTAGAAGCGGGGGCCCTGATTAGCATTATTATAAAAATTTCGAAGGGTTGCAGATATTCTCAAACACAAAAAGATCTCCTTGAGGTTTCAGACTTGGCCTTGGACTCTGACATGAGACACACCGATATTACTAAGTTGCATTGTCTACCTGCAGTCCTTTGAAGGAGAAATGATTGCAAAGGCAGTATTTTTTAGCTGGAGACGCTCGGGGCATCATCAATGGTTTGGGTAGCTTCTAACTTGGAATCCACCCCTCTGTGGAGCAGAGAATGTATTTTGTCATTTGGTCCTTCAATGATTTCAGGTAGATAATATCAATCATGCCACCAGTTTAGGCACAGCTATGGACTCCACTGGGATTGAAATGACACAACTATTTTGCTCAGTCTCACCAATTCCTGTAAGAAAGAGCTAATTTTATGTTCTTGAACAAAATACATTAAGAATCTAAGTTTGGTATCTTCCAGTGCTCTGTCTTGCTTTATATTATCCACCAGACCCCTGGCATATTATTATGGGTTCCCTGCTTGTGTAAACTGTGGATTTTTCTCTGCTCCGATGGATTGTTGATATAAAGTTACCAGCTGATGTTTATCCACAGTCATAGAAATAACAGTATTATTAACTATTTCTATATATTTTTTGTCATTATGACTGTAAGGACTTGTCTGAATAATAAAGATTCCCTTGAGTGGGACTCACTAGGGGAAATAACTGTTTAATAAAGACAGATAATGTAGATGAATCATTTTGACTACTTAGAGGAGCAATTGTGCTAAAACTCCTGAACTTACACAAAGTCCTTCTGAACACATTAGGGGGTCAGATCCTGCCCCTTGAAATCATTGTTATACTGCTGCTGATTGGAAAAGAGCTGAAGTCTTTGGGATCAGGGACAAACTTTTTACAGTGTGAATTTAATTCATTTACATGGGTGAAACTTAGATGTTATCTTTATTTTTTAAACTCTAAGACTGTAAGTAGTGTAAAAACTTGCTCACAAAAATGTCTATATTACATCTTCATATGTTGAAAAATGTGTTTAAAACAGATTTCTTCTAAATTATATGGCTTAGTTTTCTCTTTTCCTCATGATGTGATACTTCATGTTACACTGAAAGAATAAGAATATGAGTTTATTAAGTTTACTCAGAAAACTATTCAGTCATCTGTATGAGCTCTTGGAGCTATGTCAACATTTTCTTGAAAGATATCTGAGATTATTTGATGTTTACTTTTTTAAGTACAGTATTTGTGAGTAAAAGTGCACAAGAACATTTTATTACATTTTAAATGTAATTCCTGATCCCAAGGTGCTGTCTATATAAATCTGAACAAACCTACGAAATCACTATCTATATTAGATCAGCAAATCCTCTCAGTCCCAGAACTGGCCACTGTGTTAAGAATAAGAGGCAAAAGTGAAATTCCTTGGTAATAAAACTTCTGAGCCTTGACAACTGTGAGGTAATGCCATTTCTTGCAGCATTGCCTAGACCTTTCAAAGTACACTACTCTTTATTATATGCCTTTCCTCTGCCCCTAAACCTTCACTTCTAAAATGCACATCTCACAGGTAACTACTATATAATGTACTTTTCAATCAACCTCCTAATTCACTCAATGCAGCATGAGTTTTAGATAAACCAGGAAGATGTGAAATGCAGAATAAAAGGCTTAGGTTGTACAATATGACTCACCTGTTTTAAATCTTTTGCTATCTATGGAAAAAATACCGACAGAGCTCTTCTCCAGGGTAATTCATGGTGGCCCAGCTCTTCTCCCAGGTAGCGAGGACACTGCCTCGCTGCATCCCCACAAGCTCCTGCCCCAATCTTTTTGGAGGATTTACATTTTCTTTCAGCTCATTTTCACTGAGTCTTTTGTCAGGCCATGTGTAAGCAACAGAATGATGATTCCCTTAGATCCACCAGCTCTGCAGGGGGAATTTTGCCCAGTAAGCCCCAGTGCCTATGCTGGTATTCTCACTCTAATATGCTTCCCTGTTTCAGCCAGCAGTGGAACTGGACAGCACTGGAAGGACTTAGATGTTTTTGCTTTTTTGCTGTCTTTGGTTTCAAGAAAAAAAAAAAATCCTAAAGGTATAACAAAGGGTGAATCAGATTTCATCTGGAAAGCAGAACGAGAAGACTCGTAAGGGCCTGTCTCCTAATTACCAGATTTCCCATAACGTATGTGTAAATCCCCTAAACAGAAGAACCTAAATGCAGCATTAAAATTTGTGTTGTGGTTTGTAAGCAGATCCAAGCTTTTGCAAAGTAATTGCTGGCTGCTGCTGTTATTATTTACACTTGCACATGCAGACCATGGTGGGCTTGTCCCTGCTGGCAGTGTGGGTAGGTTTAAATTTACTCTGATCAAGTCAAAATACCCTGCAGAGAGGCTCAGGTTCAGTATCATGCTAATAAAGTGTGTGACTCTTGGACAAGAGCTGCTCTCCATCTGGCAAGCACAGAGCATGAGCTTGTGTAGGATTTCAGTTGTGTGCAGTAATCCCTATAGATGTACACAAAAGTTTTTTTGGGACCTAATACCTGAGAAATACATGCAAAAATACAGCCCCATCTCAAAAATACACACTCCAGAGATAACAATTATAGAGTTCACAGAAGTGCTTATAGATAAATGTAAGGGGCAGCTACTAATTATATACACAGATTTTCTTTCCTTTTTTTTTTTTTTTTCCTGCTTTAGTCAAGCTAATCTTTACTGTACAAGGTAGAGCATGGCCAATATAGAAACATCTGTGTTATGCAAATTCTCCTAAACTGGTTAGGTTCGGGAGAACCTTTAGGTATCAGGTAACTGAATATAGTTTGGAGCTGCTCCATGTAGAGAGAATCAGCATTTTCCAGCAAGTCAGTCTAGCAAAAAATCTGTGTGGTTATTTTTGATGCATACACAGATGTGGGCTTCTATATTGACTGCTTTCAGTTGAAGCTAGTAGTAGTTTAAAAACTGAAAAAAATACTAAGGTACTGAGAAAACTAAAAGACAGATTAAATTCATCCTTAGATTTCCAAACCAAATTTCCAGCCATCTTAGTTGTGGTAGGCTTTTTTCACATCTTGAATGTTCTTTAAGAAACACCCCGTCTCTCTTCCATGGTCCCATACCACTTCCCTTGACATCCATAGTGAGGCAGTGAGTGGGTCCTGGACCTGCTAGATCCTCTCCATAGAGACTAGTAAGGCTGGAGCTGTTAATGCCAACCCAAGGCAAGAGAGTGTCCTTGCTGCATGATGAGTCATTGAGACTAATTGCAGGGGAAGACGCCAGCCCTTACAGAAAAGAAACCGCCAAGCTGATCTGGCAGCAGTCGGTGAAGATGAAGCTTTGGGACAACACTGGGTACCCCAGGACCTGGTATTGTGAGTCCAGCTCCTAAAACACCAGCTCTGCTATGCTGTGGACAACAGATGCAAAGGTCTTGAAAATGAATCCTGCCAAGGCAAATAGTTTTCAAAAAGTTGGGTTGCTTCACTGCTGGAAGGACTTGCTGCTATCTGGCACTGAAGCTCAGGGGATTAACATTTCGTACCCATAGCATTGAAATAAATAGGAAATAATTTCAGAAATTAAACAGAGTAGCCTGATGATTGTCTTTGTAAATGTAAGCTTGGCCTGGTACATTCATACTGGTCAGAGATAAGTGACTCTTCTCTGAAAAATATTTTATATCACATTAATTGTAAACATGCTGAAATGGTCTCTGCTGCTCCTGCCGCTGATTCACTGGTGACCTGTATAAGGAGGCAACACATGCTTACTGTTAAAAAAAGAACAGAAGGATCATCTATTGCTCAGATGAAAGACAGAGACAAAATAACCAATCTGTAATGCAGATTTATTAATAGTCATTCACTGGTTTTCACTGAAATACTCTTCATGTAACCTTGACTTTATTAAGTAGTCCTTAAGGTGCATTTTGAAGACAGATAATGAGTTTGGGGAATAGTCTTATCTACATCAAGCTAATCTTTAACAGCTTGGAAGGGAACTCACAGAAACTTTTCCACTTTAAGTGACATAGCCATGTTCAAATCAAGCCTTTTAAAATGTCATTTTAATAGGAAGAGTTTACAGGTATTTTTAATAGCTACACTTCTTAGAGGAATTTGATTTAAACAAAGGTGATAGAAACATTTATTGAGTTTTTAATAGTATTAATGGGGCTGGAGGGAAGTGGCACTGGCGAAGTGGGAACACAACTGCCTGCAGTTGAGTGGCACTTCGTGTCGCGATTAATTGACAGGGCCACTCTTCCTTGGAAAAGCAGCTTCTTTCACAGTGGCGGTCTCTTTAAAGGGGAGGGCTGGTGGGAAGGCAGGGGTTTTGAATGGTATTTGGCTGCTGAGCATGCACATGCCGCATTGTCCCGCTTCCACGGGGAGAAGAAGTTTGCAAGAACCTCCTGACCCCGCGCCGACGCACCAACTGCTTGGGTGCGTGTGCATGGGCTAGAGACGGGTGGGGAGGGAAGGACAAAAGGAATGCAAAGAAAAGCAAACCAAGGGTCACTATTTTAATGAGACAGCTCTGAGATATCCCATCTGCACTTCTCCTCAGTTTGCAGGATGTCCTTGAGAATAATTTCACTTTTCCATATGATGTAGAAATGCAGACGTGGATGTGCACCCATAGGCACACAGCAGCCTTTCCCTCTAGTTGCTCACACTGCTGGCTGAATCTTAACCCTCTTGGACAGCCAGAACCCTCTTCTGCTGATTCCAGTTGGCTTAGCTCATGTTGTTTTGCTTTCTTTATTGTTTGGGCATCATATGTCCCAGCTCTCCCGAGTGCACACACATTTGGTTTCTGACTAATGCGAGGCCTCCGTCAGAGAGACAGCGTTTGTCATCTAACATCCAGAGTCTCTTGGAGTCAGGTCATGACTCAGACACCACAGACTGTATACAGAACAGACCACAAATTCCTCCAGTAGGATTGAACAAGGCTTTCCGAGAAGCCACTTCCCCCACTGGTTATATCCTAACCCTGGCTGACAGGTAGCAAATAACCATAGCTCTTGTGGCATTTTTTGTGAATATTTTTTCTTACATTTTTTTGATTGTCGTATTCCTGGCTGTTTAAAATCCTGCCTTTGTGTGTGCATATAGAACATGCTTTTATCTAAAAAGGCGTTATGATAATATCAGCACTGGTCAACATTAAGGTTCAAGGCTGAGGGTTTTGAATGGGCACCAAACGCTGGTGCGAAACTCAGCCTGCTTGCTTAAGGTTTCCTAGAGCTGCTCTTGTGTGCTTTGTGCACGAAACCCATAAATCGGCCGGGGTCTGCTTGAATGGCTCGTGAACTTTGGCAAAACCTTTCGATGAACCTGCTGGGGGCTGGGAGGAGTGAAGTTTAGGAGGAAACCTGACTCCAGGTGAGCTGCACAGGCTGGGGACTAGCACACATTTCCAATTTGAAGGCAGAATCAGAGTTAACAAATCTGCTAACAAGACTTGCACACTTGCTGACCAGCAGTAAATCCCATCTCGATTTATTACCAAATGCAGCACTTTGGCATGAGTCCTCCGTGTCATTTTGTAAGTGGATGGGGAGCAAGTCACAATCTTAAATCCTTGCTGGAAAACCTGGTCGTGAGAACCAGCTGGGGTACAGCTCTTTGATTTAACTTTTCTCTCTCTCCTTTTATTTTTATTTTTTTAAACAAACCAAGATAATTCATCTGCCAACGCACTATTCTGTGCTCTTTTGTCAATAGAAAAGTTGTTTTGCTAATGGTTATCTGTCTGCAAGTCCTTGACCTGCTTGTAAACACATTTCTGCAGGAAAACCCCAGGCCATGGCCTCGAGCCTTTACGTCAACAAGAAGAGATAAAGTGACCAAAACTTAACCTGATCTGGCCTGGAGTGCCCTCTACTGCCCCTTGACCAAATACTTCCCTAATCTGCGTCCTTCTGAAAGGAACAGATTGTTGTGTAAAGAAGTATTACCTGGAATGAAATCAATTTTCGGAGCCCAACTTCCTCCTCCCTTACCCCTGCCCATAGCCCAAGCCAACTGAGTCGCTGGAGGTTAAGGAACAAGGTCTGGGTAGGTTTGGGTGGAAGGGCAGGAATTTTCCCCCAAAACACCCTTCTGCCCCTGCTCCAGGCGCCTGGCACGGCCGGCAGCCTGCAGGCGGTCCGTCACGCTGCGTTGTACGCACCACCTTCCAAGCCGTGGAACAAATGCGGGACAAAACCAAACTTGCCGATCAAGTTGCTTTTGAAAGCAGTTCTCTGATCCCCCAGGATTTGTTCTGGATTTGTTCCTCAATACATCCAGGATGTGGGGAGCTGCTAACACCCTGACAAGGCCCAAATTGTGGTGGGGGGCTCTGAGCTTTGTTCGTAAAAGGCTGGACTAGGAAAGTTGAGGTGTTCTGTAACAGGGAAATGCACCCTGTGGCAAGTCTGATGTTCAACACGAGAACGAGAAAGGAGAAAACACAGGGCAGCTCAGAGATAAGATGACAAACTCCAATTGCAGTTCACAACGGGAGCATTCATTGTGTTGTGCCTCTGTTTTCACCCTGCTTTAACCACTCGTGAAGCTGCTGCATGGGGAAGTTGGACACGAAGTGGGAAGCTGGTGGGTCATGTTCCCCAAAATCTTTGCTACCCCAAGCCAAATTTTTTTTGTTGTGATTCTCTACCCTTCCCTCCAGGACCCCGCAGTAGATAGACATATCTTCACAACCTGTGTGCCTGAGTAAAGTAGTGGTTTGGGCTGAGTATTGCACCCCTTACTTTCATAGGTAGGATTAATTCATTTTATGGAATTTCACAGGAAGCATTTCACTCTCTATGGCCCTTAGATGGCATTTTTAGGAGACAAAGCAAAGACTTGTAGAAAAATGATACAGTTTTTATTTTTGCTTAACAACAACAACAACAACAAATCATAAAATGTGTTTGCTATTTTTTGTTTGTTTGTTATGACAAAAAAACCTTCAAAACTTTGATTTGGGTGTTTCACAACAAAACCTTTTTTCATAAAACATAACAAAGTCAAATGATCTGCAAAGGGATAATGAGATACTGCAACCAGTGTGATTTACAACTTCTCGATGCCATTCTCCAGTTGCTCAGATTGAGCTGGGCTGTGACTAAGTCTTGAATTAGCCAGACCTGATATGGGTAGATGATCACTGGATGCGAAACTGCACATGACAGTCCAGAAAACCCCTCAGGGTGTAAATTTTAAGGAAAAAAAAAAAAAAAAAAAAAAACAACTGAAGGAAAAAGCATCTGCTGAGCTGAAAATATTTTCCTGCATACTGGTACTGGGGTCCCTTAAACCCTGCAATATTTTCAGGATCTACCAGGCACAGTAGACAAGGCAGTTAACCCCAGGGTAGGATTCAGGCATGAAGCTGAAATCTATGCCCCAAAATATCTCCCACTTTTCTGGGAGACAGCTTTTTGTTTCTTTCTCCCATTCATTGGTAGGTACATTCTCCTACATTTAGGTATCCTCCAGGCTTCTACCAAGTGTCAGGAGGACACTGTGAGATCTTTCAGGTTTGATTCCAGCTGGGTTATTTCCTTAGGAGACAGCTGTTTCACAGTATTCTTCTGTGCTTTTAACCTTGTTTATCCATATAAGGCAGTTATAGTTCCAGCTTTGCATGGGGGGATTAATTTGCAGGCTTTAATCTAAACTGGACAAAAACTTTCAAGGTTGGCTTACAGGAGGTATCATTTCAGCTTCCCTGACAGAAAATCAAACTTTGGGAAACAAAACATTTTTTTTTTCTATAGAAAGGGTCTATTTAAGGAAAAGTGATTTATTTTTTTTTCCCCAGCAGAAAATTATTCTAAGAGAAAATTTTTCATCTCCCAAATTGGAAATGTATATTTTGACCTTGCTCAATAATTCAAAATTATTAGCCTTTTTTTTTTTTTTTTTTTCTTACAGCATTTCTCTGTCTGTGTCCAAAATTTAGCAGGACTTTGAAGATGAATGCTATATCTAGTAAGCACCTTTTCAGATTGAAAAGATTAGTGCTATGGTGAAGACAACTTGCTTTTTTTGTAAGGTACAGAGCTGTTTAATCAAAGAAGGACTGGCTGAATCTATTCAGTATTCTCAGCTACTTTCCAAACCAAACTTCTGAATACATGTTAGTTATTCTGATTAAGTCATACTCCTGAACTCCCTCCAGGTTCTGCACTGGAGATGATATTTATATGGCACTAATGGAGAAAACTTGGTGTGTTTCAAAAAATAATTCCCAAGAAAACCAAACTTGTATTAACAGATGTAACAAGGAAATGTGCAGGGAACTCTAACTCTCCTCCCTTTCTTGGATTTTCAATTTAATTCTCAGCCCCCATATATCGCTGAGGAGGAAGTTTTGAAAACATTAAATGATCCATTTCAACATTGTTTGTGCTCCTAATCAAAATACGCACTGTCATAAGCTCCATAAGCTCCATAAGCTGCCAAATTTAATTGACATTGAAGTTTTAAACTGATTTTTGGTAACAGAACAAACTTTCTTCTCAGTTTGGGACTAAGGCTCTCTGTCATTTCAGGCCACTTATTGGATGAGACACCTTAGGGTATGGTGATTCTAGTGACTATCAACACAGAGAGTTGGCTGTGGCTTAGGGCAAGATGAACTTTAGTAGCAGTGCCTTGAATCTTCAGCTGAGATCGGGATAGTTTATATTGTGAAATGTACTATATACACAGGCATTGGATGAGAAAAAGGACACACTTTTATTTGTGTTTATGCATTTCTTAAGCCAACCCTTCTGGCTGTTTATAAGTAAACTTTCCAAACACTGTGATTTGGTGAGCCACCAGCGATAGTAACAAGAAACTGTATGTGTGACTTTTTCATACAGACTCACACACTCATATATATCTGTGTGTCAATATATAGTGGCTGACATAACAAATATCTTTGTTTTTAGAAAAAGAGGATTTTCCTTGGGGACTTTAAATAGATTCAGAGGATATTCCAAGGTATCAGACTGTATTTCACTGTGATATTCATATCGTCAATAGTGGGACCTTTCTGTGGAAAATGGGGCTTTTCCTGTAAACATAATAATATTTCTGGATGGTGAAATATACAGTAAATGTTAAACAAGAAAAGAACTAAATTGCAGACTATTCCCTGGTCAGCAAAACCTGCCCATTATTTTTCAGTTTGCTGAATCTGTAGTTTTTACCATTTTTTTAGAACTGTGACTTTTCAGATTCATGAGGGTAGCATAGGTAATCTTCATATTTATAAGGACACACTGTCAACTTGCTTTTCATAATTTATAAACTCTTTTTTTTATTATTATTATTCATTTTCCCTGTTGGAAGCCTGAAATTGGCATGTTTCCTTAATAGAACTGGGAAAAAACTCTGCAATTTTGCTTTTGGAGATGATTTCTCAGGAAAAAAAAAAAAGCTATCTGTGCTTCATGCAAAGGAATAGGATCCTAGTTGGCTTAGCAGTGCTGGAATTAGTGCTGTAGGGTCTATTTTGCAAGTGTTTGCATGTACTAGCTTTTCAAGTTGCAACTTGCATTTCAGTTTGGCGAGGGATTTGTCAATATGTTACAAGGCTTATGTGTCTCTTTTGACATGAGTTGGATGAAAGTTGACTGCTTTGTTTGGCTGGACTTGCCTTTTTATCCATCCCAACCTACTTCTTCTCCCCACTGCCTTCTTCACACAGCCTCTCATATTCCCATCTCCTACTGTTTGCTCCTGGCATGGTGAGAAGAGATATTTTTCTTCTGCCCCTGCCTCGAGAGACTGGCAAGGACAGGCACCCCTTTTTCAAAGATGAAATGGAAGTAGTTTGATAGCCATTTCCTCTTCCCCTTTGCAATTTTACCAAATTACTTTTCAATGGGGTT
Source organism: Anser anser (assembly GCF_964211835.1). NCBI lineage: Eukaryota > Metazoa > Chordata > Aves > Anseriformes > Anatidae > Anser > Anser anser. The sequence continues at coordinate 5,593,242 of NC_139730.1, forward strand.
TATAAAAGTAAATATTTCCAGGCATTCAGATTAACCTCGCTGCTTGGCTGATGTGAGCAGACAGAAACATTTCTGTGTTTTCAGAATTGGTCCCAGAATTTGCAAGAGGCCAACTTTGCTTTCAGAATTAATTCACATTGTTGATACTGATTTATAAACCACTATGAAATTAAGTGACTGGGTACGTTAAAAAACATCTCTCCTTTGGGCACACTAGTCACTATTATGGCAGATAGAATCTGTTTGGAATTACTTTTAATGGTTGTTTGAATTTAAAAAGCTGGTAAGGATTGATTCAAATTGAAGGTCATGAACTCCTTTACCCATTTCCCCTCATTGGCTCAACAAGGGTCCTATTTCATGATCTTTTGGCCATGATGCAACTCATCTGTTCAATTGAGAAGGTGCTGATATGAGTAATTAAGCTAAAATGGCATCAGGGAAGAATCTGTTAATATTTAGTAATATATCGTCGACTCTGTCCATCCGTCAGTCAGTCTATCCCCCATAAGTTTTGAACTTGCTGGTTAGTTTCATCAAAATTTGGCACAAAATTAGAGGTATTCATTAACATTATGCTACTAAAAGCTTTTGGAGAACTGGCAGCTGGTGGAGGGAAAAGTTTTCCTGGTGCAAGAAAAAGACAGTTCAGGCAGTGCAGCCATACAAGTCAGTCCATTTACAGGTCAGTCTGAACAAACCATAGTGTATTTGACCCTACACTGAGCCAAAAAGACAGGTGATGTGAGGACGGTCCGGGAAGGGATATTCAGGAGAGGAAGGCAGCACAGAGTATCGTGCCATGTCTGTTTTGGCAGTGGGGAGCACAAGCTTGAAGAAACTGGGTGTCGTTGGTTCTGCTCAGAGAGTGACTTCTTTTCTTTTTTATCTTGTGAAACTGAAGAGGACCTGCCCTACTTACATGCCACTTAAATCCTTTTACAGGGTTGGATTTCCTTTGTCAATATCCCAAGGAAATATTCTGTCTGTGGAATCTACAACTTTTGACGTTACTTTAGGATGCCCTGCCCTGGGAGTAACTAGGAAACCTGGGGGCAAATCACCTCAGAAAAAAAAAGATGTGTGAGATGTAATCTAAACGTATTTTTGGCTTGATATTCTTGGACTCTATCTTGAACTCTCCTGCAGGATTACAGCAGATCCTGACCCCACTGACCTAGTATCAACCCTTTTCTGTAAGCTGTGCACGGTAGAGCAGGAGGAGGATAGATACTGCAAATGACTTAGAGGCTTAGGTGCAGAAGGCTGAGTATCAGCACCAGTTCAAAGGATCAAAGGGGGTCTGTGACTCTCTAGCCATGCTAATTAATGGAAGAAGTGGTATTTGGTCTTCATTACGGACTTTAAAAAAGAGAAGTCAAGTGTTTTGTCCTGTGGTAAAGCACTGAACAAGGCTGGTGAAAGTAACCGAGCTGACTCCATTAGGCTTTCAGCAGTGTTTCAAGAGCATGGAGCCTCTTATGATGTCATGCTCAGGCAGTGCTTTCTTAAAAGCTAAATGTCTGATAAATGCTGATACTGCCTGATCTGAATCCCTAATATATTTCCAGATAGAGCTGCCCCTTTCAAAGGTCTCCAGCGCTCATGCCATGGAAGCACACTTTCAGCAAAGGTCTCCTTAGGTTTCTCCTGTACCCTCTGCTTCGGACATCAGCTCAGGACCAGCAGGGCTGATTCTGCCTCTCACCAGATCAGGCATTGCTCCACGGCGTGCCTTTCGTTTAAATATCCATGGGTTGCTACAGAGGTTAATAGGAGGTCAATGGTCAAGATTCAGATCAGCAGCACTAGCAGCAACCTGGGGACCAAAGCGCTGATGGGCAGAGCAAGCAGTTAGGGTGTTTTAGGAACATTCCTGCATTGTATGTTTTATTAGCTCTCAAGACGGGGAATGTAAAGCACTCCCCTGAATCCTAAACAATCCCTTCTAATCTGTGACCCTTTCTTTGACTCATTCAGATACTGCTTAAATTTGAAGGAAAATCAGTGGTTACAGAAGGTTTACTTCTGTACTTGCACATAGGGACACAGTAGGATAATGCATGCAGGAGCTTATTGCCCATGTCTTTACACCTGTCTACATGTCATATAGGTAGGCATAGATATACATATGTATGAATAAATGTCAGTCCTATAAAAATGGTAAGGCAGCAATTCAAGCTCTTTTGTAAAACCACACATACATACTGGACGCGTGTGTCAACCTGCAGTAATTAGTGTAAATATGAATTTATACACACCTGAGAATGATCAGGTTTTAACTAAACAATCAGAATTGTGAGAAACATTCTTTCCTTGAAAATATCCAGTTTTACTTGAAAATTGAGAGTTTCTTTTTGTTGTCGTTGTTTTTGTTTGCATTTGGGTTTTCCACAGAACTGTTTTTTTTTCTTTTTTTTTTTTTTTTTTTTCAAAAGGAAAGTGACAGGTGTCTGAGAGAGGAAAATCTGGTGCTGACTCTGATTTATGAATATTTTTCCTATAAGTATCCAATGCATATGATTTCATGCATGCATGTGTATGGCATGACTCCATATTTGTGTGTGTAGTGCTTGATGGGCTTATGTTTTGGTGTGGATATGTTCATTTTAAACTACTTTATTGGCATAGACTGAAATTATGGTATGATCTTTATCATGGCTTCATTGTAGAACACGACAGCATGTATGATCATTGGGTATTCAAACTGAAATGTGTAAAGCTATTTTTCTATAATTGGTCCCAGGGCAAGGGGTTGATCTCACATATAAAAGGCTCCAGATATGCTCTTGGTACAGTTTCTAATTAGGGAACCAGGAAAGAACTGAACTTTGGAAACTGTGATGAGTCTGTGCCTTTAAAAAAAAAAAAAAAAAAGGAAATAATCACTTTGACCTTGAACTCCAAAAGGCCCTGAAATCAACTGATTTTACTCTTTAAGCTCCTTAACAAGCATGGGGATTAGAGGCGAGCTGTGTAGAACGGTTCATATTAGATATAAACGATAATGGACAATAGAAATTCATCTATGAGCTCACACAGGCATCCTGTGCAAATTCCATTTCCCCAAGATATGGTGATACCATGTTACAGTGTTATATATACCACCGACAACAATGTGACTTCATTGGTTGGGAAGAGACAGAAGAAAACTCAATTGCAGCAGGGCAAATGCAACTTTCAGAGATGTCCAATCCTGTCCTAATCTGAGTCCATTTAAATAACCACAACCACGTGCATCAAAAAAGGTCAAATATAATCACCATTCTACCTCATGTAATGAATGAATAATCTGTTTAGCTATTTATTTCAAGTATGATTAAATCACCTTTCCTGACAAAGAAAGAAAACTTATGAAAGGAATAAACTGACTGTAGACTGAGGCTGCAAATTTCAGTGGCCTTCCATCTGTCCACAGCTAAACAAGGAAGGATGCTGCTGTCCTTTTATTTTTTTATTTTTTTGGCAATTTCATTTTCTCATTTTTTTTTCCCCTTTTCTCTCTCTTCTCTCAAGAAGGGCTAAAACAAACCAACAAACCAACAAAAAACAACAAACAAACAAAAAAACCACCTCATCCCTTTGAAAAAGGAGGAATCTTGTCATGTCTTGAAATGGAAAAGTGCATCACATTTTCAGGGGGAAAGGAAAGAATTGAGGAAAATACCTGTATGAAGATAGGAGCTTATATGACCAAAATAATTGGGGTTGGGTTTGATAAACATTACCCATTCAACAGGTAGTGTTGCCCCTAGAGAATATACCCAATTCTTATGCAGATCTTCTTTTTTTTTTTTTTTTTTTTTTTTCCCTTCTGAAAATCACACCTGGTGAAAAAATCATTGTATCTTTTAAATGCCACCTCTTGTTAACCTTTTTGTTGATCTAGAGGGGTGAATGACGTGGTTAGACAGGTTACTGCCTGCCGTGAAAACTAGTGGGAAATGATGTTGCACAATCCTTTCCCTCCTCTGTTTCTCAAAATCGCTTATTTTATTTCACTTTTCCCCATTTCAATCTGTGTGGCCTGGCAGACCTGCTGGAAAGAAGCCTAGAATAATATTGTCTCAGTTAGCTGATAGGTGTGAGGGCACCTGCAGGCAGATAAAATGTGTTTGTGTCTGTATCAGAATTTGGTACGCAAAACTCAAAATTGTCATGATTTTGGGACAATCTCCAATTTTCCCTGAAAGTCTTGGAAAGCGGCAAGCAAAATTAAAAAGAAAATCAACTCCTTGCTTTTTCATTAGTTCTGGCAGCTTCCCCTAGAAACACACCCATGCTCAGCAGTATCATTCTTTATTTAGCTCTGAACAGACTGAAGGACCTCAGTGAATACTTTCTCCCTCCTCCTTTTCAGATAATAGCGATGATGCTGCCACATATTTTGCAAAGTGCTCTTTTCTGGAGCTGAAGATTGAGTTACATCCAACGCGATAGACCCCACTGGCAGCCACGTGTTCTTAGTAGAGACATTCCTTTACCATGCCAAGTTAATTTTAATTCTAACTGGATTTTTTTTTTTTTTTAAACCAGCACATAAAAGAAAGCTATCGAGTTGCTCAATCAATGTTAGTTTATTATTGCTTACCCAAGTGTTTAATAAACCTATCCCAACCCTGGATATAGCTTTAAATACTTCATGGACTGTAACAAAGCAGATTTTTCCTATCAGACCAAAGTGGCTCTATAAACTATAATTAAGCACTAATTATGAGCTCTACTGGTCAGATAACAGAAGGCAAGGTCCATTGTGTGACTGGCATAACTGGCAATTAAAGGAGATTATTGTTGTCAGAAATGGAATAAAACAAACAAAGAAGAAATTTGGTAGGAGGGGAAGATTTGCAATTGACCTGGGTAAACTTTGCTGTGTTCATGGGTTTTGGAGACTGTGACATCATGAACACAAAACCTTAACATATGATGATGTAGAACAGATGTGATAAGTTGTTCTGGGAAATTCATATACTTATTGGATAACAGGTTGTATAATAAGATTCTGTTTGGCTTCACTCTTCTACATTGAAAGAAAATACCTTAAAAACCCAAACAGAAGACGTATGTTTAGAAGAAAAATATTTTCAAGGAAAATGCTTTGTGTTGGTATTATTTTACTCATTCTTGCAAAGCATTCAAAGCCAGAGAGGGCCACGTTGCTTGTGGGCTTAAGAACTAGAAAATGAAATTGAAATAGAATGAAGAATAGATTGACTCCCTAGAAAGGGGGAAAAAAGGCCCTCTACAACAGGTGAAAAGGAAGTGCGGTTTTATAAATTCGTTCCATTTTAACATGACTGGCTTCTCCTCTCGCTTACGCCATTTTTTACACTGGCTTAACTTGATTGGCTCCAGTGGAGTTTTCAGTTATGCCAGATACCACTGAAGTGTTATTAGCAGCCTGCTTGGAATTTCTCTTGAAAGTCTGAAACTGTTTCTGAGCTAACAACATACTCTCTTTTTTTCCCCTGCTTTGGAATAAAATGTTCAGTCTGCAGGAAACCTTGATGCCCTGTTGAAGCAGAATGCTCAAACACCAAAATGATTTGACTTTTCACATACAAATTTTAAATTTCCATGGGAAAAAGAGTTTCCAATTACCACTAGTGATTGCTATGCTAGTCACAGTTCATATACTCCTAGACCTGATACAGACATTAAAGGGAGCCAAAAGTCCCTTACACACACATGAGCACATTACAGCTTCCTGGAACACTGTTTAGGCTTTCAGGTGATGGCTGGGAATTTGTCCAATATCAGAAGGTAAAGGGCAAACAAAGCCGTGGAAATGGAAATGACAATATTTCCTAGTAGCCGGCAGGTGCCTCTGTCCCCAACTTGTGATTGTGCCTAAAAGTAAGAGTATTGCTCTCTCCTCTGTCTCTCTCCTTTAAAAGTAATTTGCATCTTTTGGGGAAAAAAAAAAAAAAAAAAAAAGGATTAATAAATTTCAAATGTTCCTGATGCTTCTGTGCCAACTGGCACTGGAGGGGGCCTGTAACCTTGCCCAACTGCACTATATATAATTATTAATTAGAAAGCAACCTGGGAAGCAATGATCCTCTCCCTCAGCATAAACCAGGGGAACTCCACTGAATTCATGGTACACAAGAAAATTGGCTTTCCTGGGTTGCACTTGGGAACAAACTTTATTTTACTTTGACTAGTGGATCAGTATCCAGAGTGGAATTATGGGAACTAATTGGAAAAACTTGGGTGCTCATTTTATAAATCAGCTGGCAGATCTCCTGCCATAATTAATGGGTCTGACTGGCAATTTTCCACAAATACACACCCATTTCCCAGTGATTTCCACTGCGCATACATGCATTTTGCAGGAGCTCAACTTGCAAAGGGACGTATTTAAGAGTTTATAACTGTCCCAATGACAGCAAGTTCTAATTTAAAACTCCTGTGTAATACTTGTTAGGAAGTTTTAATATCAAAAGGGCAGCCAAGGTCTTCCATGAGAAATTTCTAGACAGTGAAAGAAACTAATCCTTTTTAGTGATGTTTGGCTTCTCCTCTGCAGTAGCTGATCTCTGATTTCATATTTTATATCCATGGTTTGTTAATGAAATTTTCTCCTTTAAAGAGTAACCAGGCGGATAGAAAAAATTAGCTGATACTTTGCAGTAAATGTTTGAAGTGAAATTCAAGTAGCAGCCTGAGGCTCACAGTATGTAAAATCAACTACCAAAGTTTTAGGGGGGGTTTAATCTATTTTTCCTTCTCAGGGGACCTCTGCTGTATTAAATTCTTTGGTTGAAGAGAAGCAGCCAAGTTGGCATTAGAACTGACTTAGCAATTTGCATCTTTTGAAAAGGGATTAGCAGATTTCAAATGTTCTTGGTGCCCCTATGCCAGTTGGCACTGATAGGGGTCTGTAACCTCACCCATCTGCACCACCGCCTACCACGGGTCTACCTGAGAGGTGTTGTGGGACTTGTTATGCTTCCTTCAAAGAGAAGGAGAAAAATGAATTAGGCAGCAGGAGAATTTTATGTCCACGCATATTTGCATCACTGCTGTTTATGGGGCACCCAGGTTTGCTTCAGGCTCAACCCTGGGTATATTGTTCAGGCTTTTCTTACCTGGCACTCAGGTTCATGAATTTTTAATAGCACTTTAAAATGCCTTGGTATATGTGAGGCAGTGTCCAGGGCCTCACAGCACCTCTAGAATGGAAGCGTGAGCTGGATTTCTTTGGAGACTCAGTGTCACAAAGGTGGGTTTCACCTCTGAATTTCATCCTGATCTAAGGTAGTAATGTCAGTCATCAGGAGTTTTTGGGGACCGTGAAGGAGTAAGCCTTTTGACAGGACAATTGATTAGAACTATCTTAGGATAAAATACCTGCATTTTTCTGGTGACCAAGGAACAACATTGACTGTAGTTGGTGGAGAAATGCAGAGAGAGGGCCTACATGGTCTAGAGAGGGAACCCAAACAACTTGCTGAGGCTGGATATCTATGTAGGTGGCCAACTTGAAGCCCACTGGGGTACAGCTTCAGATCCAAAGCCTTGCAATTTTTTTATATCCTTTAACTATTTTTTTCTGAATAATGTAAAGTCAACCGGTAAGAAACATTAGGAATACAGACATGGGTAGAATTTGGATTTTCAAATGTGGCCCCAAAGGCTTCCAGGAGTGCACAGCAATGCCTTTTTTAACAAAATATTCAACATTTCTTCAGTTTGTCCCCTGGTGAATTTTTGGGGACCACATTACATTTTTATGTATATTTTTATAACACTCAAGAAACTCCCATGAAGTTGTCTGATTTTCAGTTGTCATCAAAATCTGATCATTTGTTTTGTGGGACTTATCTTCCATTTCTCGTAGGTATATGAAAGGCTTACAAGAGGAGGAAAAAGGTTTGTGAGAAATTCCCCCAAATGACAGAAGAACAGGTACCTTCTTAACTCTATTCTGAAGGCAAATTAGCCTGGGTCACCCAATAAAGCTGTCTTGCTAATGAAGATGCACAGTTCCTTAGATCTGAAATAAAATCAATAAGTTGTGGCACTGCCACCATTGCAGTCACACAGGGGGAAGACAGCAGACTATTAAATACTTATATCCAAAATCAGGTTCAGCACCTTCCACTGTGCCCAGAAGGGTGGGAAGCTCAGGACAGAAGAAGCCCTTCTCAGGACTCCATTGGGAAATAATGGTCCAACCATGTGCAATAGGTATGAGAGTGGAAGTTTATGTTATAAATGAAAATTTGATAAGTGTTTGCTTGCTGCCTCCCCATACACTTTTTTTATATTTCCTATGTACATTGTCTGATATTATGTGCCTATAAAACTTCAGCATGTTTTTCAATAGAAGACCACCTGTTTGCTTTCCTTTTAATGCTTCTGCAATATTTGAAGTCCTATAAAACACGGTGGGTAATTCTGTAGGAATAAGTAAAATGGGCCAAATCCAGCCCATATTGCTCACACCACATTTCTTATATGAGCTGGGACTGTGATAATGTGTGCAGAGTAATTGAGGATGGGATCCCAAATAACTGTAGCAGATTTCTTTCTCCCCCCCAAAGCTTTTTGTGTTTGATCTGCCTGGGCTGCCTGCTGGATGGGGTGCATATGGGTGGAAACGGAGGTAAGGGAAGTGCCTTCTGCAAGTCAGTATCGAGAAAGCTTTTTGTCTTCCTTTCTGAAATAAAAAATTGTGCCAGGAACCTCATTCAACCGCTCATTTGGATAAAACTAGACACCCTGGTGTCAAGTGAATAGGAAGCAATGGGAGGTCAACATGTCTCAGTGCCACGGGAGAAGGGGGTGGCCAGAACTTCGCAGCAATCAGACTGCGTATATATATACATATAGACTGCCTACATCAATCACTAGCTAGAACATGCATATGACACGCATGCATGTGTGCAAGGCTGCTGATGTGCAGAGGAGAAAGTAGCACCTTCCTTTCCTCTGCATACACACCTACTCCCTCTGAACTGAGGAATAAGAAAGAAAAGATTCAAATTAACCCCCCTCCAAAATTACTTGAAACTACCCTGAATTATTAGGAAGGCAAAGCAACGGCCCAGCAGGGAGTGGAAAATGTAATAACAACAAGTTTTGTGCCTAAAGGGAAGGCAGGAATGAAATCAGAAAGATCCGATGGGGCCAGGTGAGTAAAGAGCCAGCCAAGCAAAGGGAGTGCGAGCTGCCTGGAGGCAGTGCGATGCACTGGCAAGGAGCCATGCTGCTGGGAGAGAGCGGAGGAGTGTGAGATAGAGGGAAGGGGAGGGAGGGAGGCAGCACACCTTCGTGGGCATCGGAGAGGCCCCCTGACAGCTCCCTTCCTTGGTGCTGCCTGCAGATGTAGGAGGCACCTGCACACACACAGCCCCAGGAAGGCAGGAGCCTGAGGTAGCCCATTGCAGTGCTGCAGAAGTCCAAAGGCTGCCTGGTGGAAAACCAGGGTGAGCTCCGGCAGGGTGGCCAGGCAACTGATGCAGAAAACGACAGTGGGGATGTTGTTTCCATTCGCCCTTGAAAGGCAACTTCGGAAGCAAGGTTTATGTTTGCCCTCAGCCTTTAAAAGGGGGTTAGTTAAAGGGAATGCACTGCCATTAATACGTTGGATGGATGTGGCTACAGGGACAAAGGCTTAATATGATGTGCTTGAAAATGACATTTGCCTGTTGCCAAGCAGATGTGGCCTGCTGGGACCTGTTGCTTTGGCACAAGGGTGGTGGGCACTGTGAGGAGAATGAACAGAGAAGGGCCTGGTCAAATCTCCACCACAGCCACCAAACTGCAACTCAGTCCCAGGCAATCTCTTACTCAAATGTGGGGAGATGAGTTTTTTTCAAGGAATGCTGTCAGAAGACAGATCAGCATTTCTGGCTTTCCAGGGATGAACTCACAACTCTGTAGAGTCTCCTGACTTTTCTTGGCAGTGTATGTGGAGTCACAGGCACTAGGGCCATAAAAACCTGATGGCTTTCCCATCCTGGCACTGTCAGGTTACTCCCTGCTCTCTGATGATGTTTTCCTCGCTCTTCCAATGTCAGCTTTCAAGAAACCCATATTTACAAGGTGTTGCTGTGGCTGTGCTAGTTTGTCCCCAAGTGGGCTAGGAGATACAAAGGCAATGGAAGCACTCTTCAGCCCCTTTCCAAAGCCCTGCCTTGTGAGAAAGGGCTGGGCCTCACTTTGGGGCAAGTGATTTTTCTTTCTACTGGGCAGCAGAAATGCTGTTAGAGAAGAAAGAGCCAGGGATGTTCAAGTGGAGCAAGTGACCTGCAAGAGGCAGCTCAGAGCCATCAATCAGGCTGGACCTGCTTGAAAAGAGGGCAGCAGAGCAGGGCTGGGGGGGAATTAACTGGTTTTAGGGATGGTGTGACTGCCTGGGATGCCTTTGTAGGCACAGCCACTTCTTGGCCTTGATGGCATCTGGTGCCTCTGATCACAGCTAGCTCAGGGATCTGCAGAGCAGGTTGATTGAAGGCCTTAGGACATGTCAAGGGGAACAAGAAAAGGACAGAGTGCCAGCTCGCTGGGCAAATGGCAGGAAGCCTGGCTTTATCAGGATGCTGCAGGCAGGAAATGATTTGAAGTACACAGCCTTTTCTTGTAGAGTGATTGAGGGAAGGGAGGAAAGCAAGAACAGGAGCAGCTGCAGCTGTATTTCAAAGTTGGTTTCCATCTCTCCAGCGTTACTGCTCTTTCTTTCAAAGAAAAAAAAAAAAAAGCAACTTCTAATTGCAGTGCTTCTGTTTCTTCCCCCTCCCTTTCTTATTTTAAGGCTATTGCCCCAGATTGGAAATATCTCACGTAACCTGGAGAGTTCATTTTGTTTTGAAGCCAATATCACCTCTGTCTCTGGTGCTTACGGACAGCCAGGATTTCCTCCCTCCACATTGCCCTGAAATCAGGAGGAACAGCCATGCAGTCCATAGCTGCTAAATGCAGCTGCTTTGGGGAGCACGGGAAACCTGTGCACTTACACAAGCAGAGATATGTTGGCTATTGTTGCAAAGCTGTGCTGTTCTTGGTACGCAGGCTGGCCAGTAGAAAAGTTAACTTGGCTGGTTAAAATGAAGACACACGCTTTGCACAAGAGATGATAAACCCTCAGTGTTCTTCATTTTACTCTTCCAGCCTTTCTTCTGCCTGCCTTCCTTCTGCAGTAATGGGAGAGGTTTTTCTTGACTGTCCTCTCCCCCCTTGGAGATTGAATACAGGCTCTGCTGCTGAGTTCCTGAATTTATGACAAGTGCCAGCTTCTTCTAGCCTCAGTTTCCATTAAAAGCTAGCTTGCAGGATCAGCACTAGGACCACTTGTTTTGTCTTTTGGCACCAGCTCTTTTATGAATGAGAAACATATCAAAGGGCAAATAATCAGAAAACTAGGGAGGTAAAAGTACAAGTGTTTCACTGCTCTCTACCTGACGGGAAAGTCTTTGTAGCCCTTAGGTCTGACATTAAAACTTACAAACTCCTACACTTGTAACTGTTGTGTAAAAAGCTGTTATTGCCCTTAAAACTAGTCATTGGAGTTGAAAGATAAATATTATTCAGTATCTTATTGAATAAAATATATTATATCACAGGTGATAGAGACAGATTGTCTCAATAAATTCTGATACTGTATTCGGAGGAAAAGTGGCAATAAAAATGCTGATGACTTGACACAGGGAGAATATTGAATGTCATTAACATGTTATTTCCTCTGTTCTGATATCACTGTCGTGTTCTTCCTACCGCTATAATATCTATCAGTTGTGGGTTTTGATTTTATTTTATTTTTCATTTTGCTTGTTTGAATGAGAAAAATGTCATTTTTTTCAGTCCTTTAAATTACCCACTACTTGGAAAATGATTACAGATATGAGGTCACATCTTCAAATGTAGAAATTAAAACAAGGTTTGATATTTAACAGTATTCTATGCATGGGCTCAAGAGGAACCCTTAAGACTGTCACTATCTTCTGATAGGTGATTACGACAAAGTCATAGCCATCTGCATGGTAATAGCAGCAATATCTTGCTGTTATAAAATGCTCTGAAAGCACTTAATGAAGGTAGTTGTCACTGTTCTTTTACTGATGGGAAAGCAGAGGGCCAGGAGGTAAAGTGAGTCACCCAAGGTCATTTGGTAGTCCAGTGGCAGAGCCAGATTCCTGCAACGTGTCCTAGCTCTACCACGTAAAGATGTATTGCCCTACAATTTCTGTGAAACCTGATTTATTGCACACTGCAGCTGCTTTTCCCAGCCCATGTTAACCTGTACCTGCTAGAGCCACTACCCAGCAAGTTTTCAGTTTTTCTTACTGGGTGATACTTCTGGTTTTATTTCCTACTCCTGTCTAGATATGGGCTCTCTCTCTAAATTTATATACTTCATGATGAGGTTTGCATAGCTGGGAGCATATCTGTGTACAGTTATGAAATGAGCCCTCAAAGAAGAACAGCAAAACTCCTTGTCTTCATCCCTTTTCCCCAAACTAGAATAAAACCCCTGCTTTTCAGAAAGCCTGAATCTGTCACTCTGTGCCAGAAAGCCTGTTGTGATAGCCCTACGGGTAACTCAGATCAGCTTGTACCAAAGAGCATTTGGATCACGTGGATTGTTTGGCATCCTCATGAGAGAATATGCTGCTGGCCTTGAATGATAGCAATTAAAGGTGCAAAGAAGTCATCTGTCTATTTGCTAGGACCAGTATCTAGGCTGGTTTCCTACTGTAATCTTGTGCTTTATCCACAACTAATTCAAAATAACTCCAGGAACAGCCACCACTTCCATTACAGGACCATTTCATGCACTGTTATAGTTTATTGTCAGATAGTTTTCAGCAATTAAATTCCAAATTGATTTCACAGTTGCACATGCTGCTTCTGTTATTTATTTTGGTCCTCACCTGTCCGAGGGAATGGTGTGCCTCTGTCTCTTCACAAATAAATGCTGCTGCTTAGCTGAACGGAATATTTTAAGTGCCTGAAAAATAGCCTTTTACTAAGAAATAGTGCATGAGACAGGTATAACAGAGTTTAATTTTCACAAAGCCTCAGAAATAATACTGATGGATTTTGAAAAGGGAAAAATATCATAGATATTTTGCTAAGTGTCACAGTACCTACATTTTCCTATTTGTTCTGGTGTCTTGTAGGAAGAAGTGTTATTTCTCAACATAGAACAGAAGATGGAATTAACTCCCTGGTATAGCTGTGTTACTACTCTGCTATTCACTTCTTGACTTCAGCTAAAGTGCCTACAGGTCCTATCCTGCTAAGTTAATGGGAACCTTTCTGATAAGGTGGTTATGGGGCCAGTAAACCATAAAAGCTTTATGCCTCAATTTACCCAGATGTAAAATGGGAATAAAATTCTTCACATTTTGTAAGGCGCTACTGAAAAGGCAAGAGGAGCTAGCTGCCATGTAAAGCTACAGAGTAAAATGCTATTAATCCCTTAACCGTCATGTCTCACCTTTTTCGAACAGGCACTGGGTACAAAGCAGACCTCTAATAGAGTTCTCCTGTGCTCAGTTTCTCCCCCTTTACCTAGGGTGCATGCTGAAGTATATGTGTAGCTTCCTCTTCTCTTCTCTCTCTCTCTCTCTCTATTTTTTTTTTTTTTAAGCTATGTTGGGACTTCTGGAAATCATTCTGTTTTGAGGTGATGGTGTACATCTTTTTTTTTTTTTTTTTCTTGCAGAAAGTGTACTCCAGGCTAAGATCGGCTTCGGGGCAGTTAATTTATTGACAGGGAAAAAAGAGATATTCATACCATCTTGGCACCACGTCATTATTAACATGCAAGCAGTTCCCCTTTTTTTCTTAACATATAAAGAGAACAATTGAATTTTGCAAGGCAGGACTCTTAATCTCCAGGATCAGATTCTTCACGGCAAGGAGGGGGTGTAAAAGTTTCTCTCTTGCTCTGTCTCTTCATGGCGCATGGTCCCAGCTGTATGACTCCGTTCATGAATATGCATGAAATCAGATATGACATTGCCCTGCTCCCATTAATAATCTTGTCATCTGACTTGTGCAGCATTAAGCTTCAGCCCGTGGCTCCTCATAGCAAATGCAGCCTGAAGGAGAGGGAGGGAGGGGAGGGAAAAAAAAAGGCCATGCCTTTTTTTATTGGGATTAAGTGCTTGAAAATTTTGGCAGGGGGTTGCCAGGAGAGTAAGGGGAGGGAGAGAAAGAGAGAGAGACACACACAGGGACAGAGAGTCGAGAAATCCTCTATGAATGCGATGGCTTGTTAGAAGCCCAAAGCGGTGGGTGTAATGGTATGCGAGCTGACCTTGAATATAGCCACTGTGGGTTGCCCCAGCTTTTTTGTAAAAGAAGCATTTGCAGCAGAGGTTTGGATTTCAGGCTTTGCAGTCATCAATCATCTCAGCCTATTCTCCTCTTTGACAGCTCTGTACAAGGCCTGACATTTGACACCCAAGACCCCAGGACTTACACAGAGGCACAAGCTGAGGCCCTAGGGAGGAGGTAGGGAACTGGGGGAGAAAAAAAAATCTAGGAGAGACTTTTTTTTTTTTTTTTTTTTTAAGAAGCCACAAAAGAAGCTGCAAAACAAATTGTAACTGTAATAGAAATTGATTTAACAGAAGAAGATCGCATTGAGTTCTGTTCCCTGCATTGTTCAGGCCATGCTGATAAGGCTGAGCTGGAGAGGTGGGAGAAGAAAGGCAGGCAGAGCGGGGTTTGGGGGAGCACGATGGGGCTTACAGCCTCATTTTTGCATACCCTGGCGTTACCCACCTACCAAAGCTGTACTCAATTTTCATGTGGTTAAACTTCACTTGAGAACTTCTAGGTGGAGCCGAGCAGACTGCCCAGCTCCCTGAGACACAGATCTGCTGGAGGACACAGGCCTGAGGCCTGTGGTGAGGTGAGGCCTGGCTGGGCCTCGGCCAGGTCGCCCAGACTAAATTTCAGCAAACCTAGCTATGAAATCAAGTGCCTGGGTTGCATTTCTGGGGGCACTAAGGGACATGAACCAAAACCAGATATGACTTGTTAAAGCAGATATGTGTTTTGGGGTAAACCTTTTTTTTTTTTTTCAAGTAAGTGCTTACTCAGGCTGACACGTTCTGACAGTTGCAATCTTTTCATTATTTTTTTTTCCTTTTCTCTTTTATAATACAAATGTAACAACAGTATTCTGACCCCAGAGGCTTTACTAGTCTACCCTTTGCTTTCGGATTAAGCAAAAAGGATGCCCAGCCCAGATTAAACCTTTTTTTTTTTTTTTTTTTTTCTGTTTGCACGTTCTCCCATCCCTCACACCGACTTCTAATTAATAACAAGAAAGAGAGCTCCTATATATAAACTTTATGTGCAGTTTAACTATAGTCCACCTATTTCTAGTGAAATACATCTGTGGCTTGTTGCTACCTCCATAGTCATGAAAAGGGTGTTTGCAGGATGATTCTCTTGAGCATGAGTATAGGCACATGGAAATTTTTTGTGACTAGGGCAATCAACGATGTAAGTGCAAGTGGGCAGGAAATGACATAGCAAAATATTTTTCCTCAAAATTTAGCTCTCCAGTGGCACATGACATTTAAATTGATCTAGAGACAGGTGACTAACAATCTCCCCTTTCTGCTAAATGTGGATTTAGCCCAGAAGTGTGCGTCCAGCTGCTGAATTTTGCTGACACAGGAGATTAGGTTGAATAGTCTGGATGATTTTCCAGAAATGTCAGCTGACCCTTTAGGAGAGCTTTTGTCACAGAATGGTTTATTTGAAAAAAGTTGCACATCCCTTCAGGAATTTCCCATACGTTGGTGTTGATGTACTGTGCATTTCTTTTGCCTTTTACTTTGAGTATTTGCTGTTTGTAAGCCATGATTTCACCGTCTGTGTCAATGTGTGTATTATGTGGCACCGTTTCTCTTTCCTGTGTGGATGACTGAGAGGCGCAGAAATAAATGAAAAGTTTGAGTACGTCATTTCTGAAACAAATGTTCAGAGAAGCACTTCCAGAGTATTTAGCAAACTTTTGCTTTCCATAAACAAAACTGCATGCTCAAATGAACCTTCCTGGAAAAGGGTCACAAATGATGTCAAAGTGAATTAACAGCTTTTTATGTGAATGAATGTTTGCAAACATTGTTCTGCTGTCCTGCTTCAAACTAGTAATTATAGTTGCGGCTCTACATTAGGAAAATCCAAGCTCGCTCTATAGGACACACATTTACTGCCTGCAGGGGTTAGGACGAACATTTTTCCCTCCCCCATCTACAGACTGAGCTAAGTTCTCTGTGGATTTTGAGGGTCGCCTTCCTCTGAAGTCTCAGGGTTTAGCCACTGCTGGAGGCATGATACCAAACTTGATGGACCAATAGTCTGATTCAATATGGCAATTCCTCTGCTCCTTGAATTTTTCAAACTGGCTTCTGTGTGCACATGCCCAAGTGGATGATTTATCGCCTACTCTGAGGCACGCTTTTGCATAGAAAAGGGCAGGATCAAACACATTTTCCGTGTTTGTGTGTGTGTGTGCATATGTGTCTAGAGAGAGACAGATATGAAGCAGCCGATCAGTACTGTTTTCTTTCTCCACTCTGAATTTAACCCAGAGTGTGACTCTCCTCCTTTAACAGGCTGATTTTGTATTTCCAACTTTTCATTCAATGCTACATATATTTCCAGGCTTTCTACTTTTCCAGTTGGTGTTCACGGTAAAGGAAAGAGTTAGAGCATAAGCATCCATGCTTCGGATGTTTATTTCCTTCACTGCTTTTCAGGCCTAAGGAAAATCTCGCCAACGCCTTTCCAGACTCCACACCTGACGAGTTGCTTTTTCCCCTTAGTTCTGCACTCAAAATGAGGAGTTTGAATATTAAAAATGAAAAGTCTTAATCTATTGGGAAATCCTTTGATCCATAAAATAAGTTTTTTTTTTCTTTTTTTTCTTTTTCTTTTTTTTTTCCTTATCTGTAAGCTTTGGAAAAGATTCAGCTTAGCTTAGCTGAAAAGACCTGATGACAGAAGTTTGAAAATGTCACCCTGTGGAATTGATTATTTTTAAAGAAATGAGTGAGGTGTCATTACAGCACATTGCCATCAATTTGTTTTTGTGGGAAAACTTCAGACTCCATTCTCCTCTAGGAAACTAAAGGCAAAAGCAAGTGCGCACCCATTGGCAACATGGGGATTGTTCTCGAGGTTCATCCATCCCTGCTTCAATTACAAAAAGGCACAGTGGATTATCCTTCCATATCTATCCATCTTCTAGATTTGTTTACATAGTCCTCAGCTGTGTACTTTTTAAAATTTGGAGTTCTGGTAATAGGATCAGTAGAGGAGATTCCTATCAAATCCCTAACTATCCATTGGAAGGTCACAGAGACTACCATTCACTATGAGCCTAGAGGAACTAGATTAGCTTACTTTGAGTTTTTACATTTGTTTTTAAATAAAAACTCCAGTTATAGATGCACAAAGAGTCAGGAAAAAGAATGGAAAGCAAGCAGTCCAGTGAACTGCATCTAGCATCAGAGGTACCACATACAAAGAAAAGTTGAGAATAGTAAATAGAGTGCAAATAAAATCAGGGGAAGCGATGAAGGGCATTACAGTCTGGAGTTATTACATAAAGATGTAAAAACAACTTCATGTGCTTGATTCTTAAGAGACTACTTTAAAATATTAATAAAAAGTGATAAGAATTGTCTAGCATTTAAATTCTTTATCTGAGACACAAAAGCACAGGCAAAACACAAATCAAAGTATAACTTCTTGCCTTCGACACAATACAATGAGAACCAGTATGGTGTTATGCAGTACATCATAAATATCTAGGGATAAACACAAGAGACCAAAAGAAGAAAGGATGGACGACCATTTTTATTTTACCTCTTTTTTGTTGCTTTTATTTTTTTCTTTACCATTTCGGTTATGTTTTGCTCTATAAAAATGATTATTATTCTTCTCATACAACCACTATTGATGTGAAATTATTGCATAAGTGAAGACTAAGGGATCCATTTCAGCAGAGAGGCAGCCCTGTTTGTTCTAGGTGCTATAGAGACTGGTGAATGAGGATTCCTCACACTGGTGCTGTCTGTGGAAACAAATATATGTGAAAGCAGACAGAAAATTTATCTGCAAACAGACCAATGTGACTTTCCCTCTCATGCCCCCAGAATGCAATAACCAACTGTGCTCAGCTTCATTGAAAACATTGCATCCTTTTGCTCACGCATGGGTGGGCACTTCATGATGCTAAATAGGACATTTTGACTGCTCATATCTGCACCTTGGGGCCTACCAGATCTGAGGGCAAAGTAGTGCCTGCTCATTTGACTTGCACAGCTGCAAAGCTTCCAGCACAAATGCTACCCTAACGCTCCTGCACAGGGGCTGGATGTGATGGCACATTGCTCAGTTGAAGAGGAAAAATAAAGAGACAACGAACTCCCAAGCCTTAGTAAAGTGAGCCACCCTCCCCAAGCCTATGAGATTAAAGCAATGGATTTTCAAGTAGTTCTTCAGAGTGACTAATTTATATGGATATCAAGGATTCAGTTGGAGAATTAAAAAAAAGTAGCTAGGGGAAAATATGATGCTCTCTAAGTCCCAGTGGTATGCCACATTCATTTTACTAGAGAGTTTATTCTTTAGTACTTTCATGGATTGACATGAGGGAGGAATTCGCATGTCAGGACAGATAAAATCTCCCTCCTGCCAAAGGAGTCTATTCAGACATGCATGTTAGTAGGTTGATAACTTATTCTGTATTGCAGAGGACTCAAAGATAGACATTTCTCCTTTTATCTCCATCTCTGCGCTCCCTGCATACTAAAGATACGGGGAAACAGCAAGATACATCTTAACTAGCCTTCTCAGAGAGGAGAGACTTTTCCTAGCCCATGCCAAGAGATGCAAACTTAAAGGAATAAGGTGTCACACAGACTAATAGCAAATACATTAGCAATGTTTATGCGCATAATTAGAGCCCAGTGTGAATATCTTTTTTAAAACAATACAAACCCTGGACTTTGTGGTTATTTATTTATATATATTTTTTTCCCTGAGATAAATACACAATGTTTCAATGCAATTGTTTCCTATGACTCTCCTCTAGAGAAGGGGAATAGGTTGAGAAAATGGGGGACTAGGCCAAGTGAAACACGTTGAAGAATCCATCTTTGATATGCTTTCCAACTTCTAATGAAACCTTAGTGTTTATCTGGGAGATAGGCCCATTCTCTTTCTAAAGACGAGGGAACTGAGGCAAACTTATTCCTTTACCAGAACCATAGAAATATGTCTACTCTACCAAACGGAGTTAAAATGCAGGAATGGTTACTCTTATGCTTAAACTGATCATCTCCACTGGATATGCTTTTGATATTCTTGGGAGGTAAAGACGATGTGATTTTAGGGAAATGAATTATTTGGGCAGATTAAATTATGTGAGTGTCATTCCCAGGATCCCTGTTTAGAACATGGAAGATGGATATCCTCCAGAACATAGCTCAGAGCATCTCTGAACGGCCCCTTAGCAGGACTTTTTTCTCCGCCTTTCTTCTTTGAGAGGACACTGGGTGAGGAGCCTTCTTCTCTGGGTACTGTGGGATACTTATGGGTATGAAACAAATCTGATAGAGGAACTTCTCTGCACTTTCTTGCATCCTTGCAGGTCAGTTCCCCATAGCAGATTCCTCTTATTTTTAGACAGCTCCTATAAGTACATTGAGATTAAAGTGGTTTAGAAAGCATTATATATAGATGTGTATACATACCTCAAATATTTGCCTAGATGTATCTTATCTAAACTTCTGCATGCATCTGAATTTCCCAGGCTTGAACTATGGTTTGTGTAAATTGATGTTGTCTCACTGTCTTTGAGTAAGCTTATTTACGTCAGCTCTGGAATTAGTCCCTAGTATTCCAGCCAGCACTTAGCTGCAAGAGTCAAAATAACATGGAGACATACTGTTTTCCTGTTATCTCTAACCTCACTAAAAACAGAAGCTATTAGAAATATTGTGAGAAAACTATATTCTTGCAAGATTTGCTGCCCACTTAAGAATTTTAGATTGGTATCTGCAAGAATGTTCAATTATACCAATCCCTAAAATTCAGCATAGTTTTCTTTGACTCAGTTGTAACTCATTTTGATTTGCCTATCCTAGCTTTGAGTTTTTAGATCATGTCATTTCAGAGATCTTCAGACATTTTTTTTTCCTTGTGCTTCATCATTTGCATATATATCTAAGATTCTTTAATGGAGAAATGTAACATAAGAAAAATCCTGATGAAAATTCCAACCCTATTTTTTTTTCTCTCTTTTTTTTTTTTTTTTTTTCTCCTGTCAGGAAATGCAGTCTATACTGTGGTCCTTTCTAGATTTCTAGATGATGTTTTAATTCTACCTAAGGTCCTACCCAACATGATTCCTTTGGGAAGCAATAAGACTTTCCCAGACAAGACTTAGTGAGGTAACGATTCAGAGACATAGACAGACAAATAGACTATTTGTTTCAACTTAATTATTAATGTAGTGTTATCACTAATGATAACACAAAATGACATACCTTCCAATGAATTCTGCTCTATTTGTGTATCACTTAATATAAGAGTGATTCTTTATAAGCCATAGAAGCTGACATCTCAATATAGATAATTGCACAAAAAGGGTAAGGAAAAGGGGTGCAAGGAAAGGTAACATAATTGACTGATGTAAATTCAGTCATACATCATAAAAATTCCACAGTTGCTTCTGTCTTTCTTTATTGAATAATTTTTTCCTGTTATTACTGATCAACTAATACATCCTTTAGTGTTTTAAGAATAATTTAGAGAAAGACATTTCAGCAAGGTGAGCTCAAAACCGTGATTTCAGCTTTGAATAGTTCTTCTCTATTGATCTTCCCGTAATTTACAGCCATTTCCCATCAGAAAGTTCTCTCCTGCTTTACATCAACCAAATTTGGGGCACAGTTTCATCCTTATGGAGAGCACCTGCTTTGTGTCCCGTGTGAAGGGAGATTAGTCTCCAGCTATGTGAATTTGCTGCCCGTTGGCTGTGTTCACCATAAAACCAACCAAAACATTCTGCATGTTTTTAGGTGGAATTGCTCAGAGATTTGTAAAATGATTTTGATCTTGGATCTGAGCCTTCCATTAAAGTGCTTGACTTACCTTGACCACTGTAATTTTAGAAAGCTGACCCTTCTCTCTTGCAATTTACTCAGTGTTTTTAGCCTAATGCAGAATTTTCCTCTTCTGCAGCTGGGAGGAGAATATCCATCATTTCCAGATGTGGACATATGATCCAGGAGGCAATTGAAGGTATTTTGAAATCATATGGTTTGGCTTATGAATTTGGATTGGTCAAGAGAGATTTGCTTGGAATCCTTGAGAGAGTATGGCACCTCGCTGACTCGAGAGGCATTTTAAAATAAAACCTGAAGTTAAACGCATTTTATAGAGAGGCTTAAAACTTCTAAAATATAAATCTAAAATATTTATACATGGGCTTCAATGGAACAGAAGTTACGACCTCATATGTGAATGTCTAGGATTTGTTTTTTCCTTCTACCAGCCCACCTGGAATGACTTTAGCTTTCAGCTTTACCTCAGGCTGTACCCAGGTTAGCTTCTAGTGACTTATGACTCCATCAATCTGCACAGATATGTGCTGTGCTCCTTCAAGGGAAGCAGTTCATCTTCTATATGACTGCATCTCCACCTCTTCCAAAGTTCAAAGAACCCAGGACAATTGCTTATTCGGACGGGCTTCCAGTAAGTATAAGAGATGCTCTCCCTGCCTTCCCCTGTGAATCAGGACTTTCTGGTGAACTTTGATCGAGACAAAAACTTTCAGAGTAATCCATCCCCTGTTGAACTAGAAAGACGTGATGATGGTGATGAAACATCAGGTGAGATTGCTCAGTATGTTTTAAGGAGCTTTGAACTGGAAATGGATCAATTTAGAGCTCTTTTCTAAAGTCAAAGGAGCACATTTTTTACGATCCATTTCCCATGAACTAACAACTGTTCCCTATCCAGCAGACAGTTTACTTGTAGCTATTTTGACTTGCATTATTCCACTTAATGAAGATAAACATAAGTCAGACACAGGAAAGCCACAGAATGACTATGAACGGGAAGCATTCCAAGTATTCAGCATTTACTAGACGAAATTGGCCAGTAATTCTTTTTGCTTTTCACTGAGGATAAAAATCCCTGAAAGATAATAATCATCATTGTTTGAACTAATATAGCACTTTTATCCAGTGATCTGAGAACACTTTCCAAACATACTGTACTGAGAACAGCAGTGTGATTAGATTCATATTATTTAAAATACCTGTTTTACAGACAGACAAACTCATGGGTCACCCAGAGGTACCATGACTTCCCATGGGTCACAGAGTCAGAAGAGTACAGAAGATTTCTGACTACCATTTCTATGATTTCAGTGACATTGCAAAGAATGCCTAATATTGCTTACTCGAGTTGCTTAAATTATTCATATTACAGAGACTTTGGGGATGAATATATTTTCTGCTTACATCCAGCTTTTTAAAAAAATGATTCTTTTTCAGTGATTATTTGCATGGCTGTACACTGGGATATTTCATTGTGTAAACTTTTCATCTTCATAATGCTCAGGATTTTTAATTGGTGGATGATTAGTAATGTAGATCAAATGTTATTCTTTCTTACTCTTGATTGGATTAGTATAACATTTTTTTTTTTTTTTTTTAGGCCAGAAAAGAAGGAATGTCAAATATTTAATACATGCAAGACTACCTTTGTGAGAAAATAGCCTCTTTCCTGGTAGGAATATTCATTTCCTAAATCTTTATCTGAACAAAACCTACTTGCCTGCATGTTTGCAAATAGTAAGGCATGGGTGAAACAAGTGTTCTGAATTAAGATGGGTGTTAACAAATGCTTTAGTTCACTCAGTTTCAGTGACTGTACAATTAATAAGTGATGGTGAATGGACTTGAGTAATGCAATCTCTGCCACTGGAGACAAATCAATGCACCCATGACTCTTCACACTGTTTCTGTCTTCAGTCATCAGATGACTTCTTAAAATGATTTAATTTCTTTATTTTTAGGTCTGTGGTTTAAGAAGTTACCTAGTCTCCTGCTCATGCTCCACTAACAACAGTAAGTTGACTGTGATGTTAACACTGAAACACTGAAATCATTTGCCCAGACAGGCTAAATAGATCATGCCCTTCCTGAGCCTTGAGTCTATATCTTACAAACAGCACCATATGGTTAATTTTTAAGCCAACCGATCAAGTGTTTATTAAAGCAGAGTCTGGGGGGATGAGGAGGAGAAATGCTGTCTACAAAAGTCATTGTTCTGGTGGACTTCAACTCTTAACCCTTTGTAATGCGGCAGGAACAAATCCATGAAATCACGCTCTGACTAATCAGACAAATTTTAAGCTGGGGAGATAAAAAGATGGAGGTACAGGTAGGCATCAACTTGTGGACCAAAGGCATCTAAAATGTTATTTAGGTTAAATGCTGAGATAATTGTTGATTTATAGAAGCAGTGGGTAGAGTGCTGACCTGGGATTTAGGGTCTCCATGTTTTATTCTTGATCTTGAAATTTTTGTCCTCTGACCTTGAACACTTCACTTTCTCCTTCTACTTTATCCTCACATACTCAACTTGTTTGCAGAGAATAATTCCACTCAGGGCTTGTCATTACAAAAATACATTTCCAATGCCTACCTCAACAATTTGTATAAACCTTGAGCTGAGTTGGGACAAGCAGGTTCTTTGAATTATAGCAGCATACAGGTGGGTGTAAAACTGGAGTCATTTGATGGGGAAGGTCTCAGTGTTTTAATTAGAAAGCTTAAAACTACTTCTTTATTTTCACATAAAGTTAGATTTGAAGCAGATGATCAGAATTTATTTATGCATGCATTCAAACAAGACAGCATTGTGAGAAAGCTTAAAGTTTTGTGTTTAAAAAAAAACAAAACACCAACAACACTATTT
Organism: Anser anser; assembly: GCF_964211835.1. Taxonomy (NCBI): domain Eukaryota; kingdom Metazoa; phylum Chordata; class Aves; order Anseriformes; family Anatidae; genus Anser; species Anser anser. The sequence goes on from NC_139730.1 coordinate 5,617,224, forward strand.
GGGAAATGAAGTCATCTGCAGAAAAAATACTGAGACAACAAAGCAGTCTTCCAATTCCTGTGTTTTTGGGTAATAGCATGCCATCTTTAGTATTTATTTCCCTAAGAGCTTGCTTTTTTTTTTTTTTTTTTTTTTTAACAGATGTATACTCCTTTCATTGGTGTTTATTTAAAAGCCTGCCAATATATCTGAAATCAGCACATACTGAATGTTGATGCACCACCTTGCCTAATTGACTTAGCTGGAAAATAAACAGTGAAAGGCTATTTTAGTAGCAAACTACTTGATACAGCTACTCATTCCCTACCTTTATCTAAGTACCACACAGGAAGACAAGTACTAGCACCGGATAGCATGGACGCAAGGTTGCTACGTATGTTTTCTGCTGTCTTTACCATTTTAGGGACAAACTTGGTATTGTTGTCACTGTAATGCATTGAATCAGAAGAATAACATTTTTATCTCTGCTGCCCTAAAACCTTGATAGCATTAATAAAATGTCATTAGAATCCTCAGAGCTTATTAAAAGTTATTATTTTAAAAACAATAGGTTCCTGAATATTCACAGTAAATAAGGATTATAAGGCTATTCACGCAACGTGAATAATTTGCTGCTAATAATATTGACACTCAATCTGTCTGCAAAATGTCTCTGTTAGCAGGAAACAATCACACTGGGAGGTGTTAGGATTTGCAGTGGAGTGGCAGAGTGAAGTAATTAAAAACTGATTGGAAAATGTATTTGAAGTTCAAAAAATATTTTTCTGCCTCTTTAATATGGAATATTAAAAACTAAACCAACGCATTAAAAGAAAGAGAAAAACTGTTTTCTGCTAGTTTTGCTTTCCTTTAAAAAAAAAAAAAAAGCAACCACAAAACACTAAAATATGGGTTTGTTTACTGAAAGAGACCCAAGTTGGAACATATTGGCTAAGAAGGTGGAGAAATAAAGTTCTTCATCTGCTCCCACCAAAAAAATTGTAAATCTTTGACCATGTAGTGGTACTGATCACTGAGCTGGGACACGGGGAAGCTGGGTGCAGTTTTTCAGGCAGAAAAAAAGAGGAAGGTCTGTAGCAGAATGAGATAAAGAGGACTTAATGAAATTGATATTCCAGTTTCAGGTAGTGTGCTCTTTCCACACAAATCTTAATTCTGACATGATCTTTTGTTCAACTTTTCACTAAATGTAATGATTATTCCTGTGAAAATATTTTGCAGATGAAAATGACCATTTGCATTTGAGTTGGGTTAAGAACTGATACATCTTTTTGAATGAATACTGTGGGGGTTTTACATTAAAGATTTTCTATCACATATTTCAGAAGTTAATATTAATTTTTGTTAATTTAGCACAAGGGTTACTCCCCTGAAGCTATTTTTGAGCTCTTATCCATCTTATTAGGGTATTAAATGACTACAGATTTTTGCCATTGATATAAAAGTGTCTTAGCGTATTTATGCTACAGGTGTCCTTTATTAGAATATGATTTTTATACCATATCATTAAAAAGAATATAAAAATAATAGAATGACAAAATATAGATTTTTCATATGTCTTTGGCCATGAGTATTATTTTAAGATAAAAATAGTAAATCAAAAATAGAAAGCAGTAAAGAGTCATTGTATTACATTTGATATAAAAAACTTGATTATGGTAGAACCGTCAGTGTATTTAAACAAAAAATATATTTCTATGTGTTATTGTTTATGGCTCAGAATCTTATTACAAAAAATTTATTTTACAGTCTTTTATTTTTCCCTGATAAAGCTTCTCATTTTTGAACTAGCTATTAAGTGTACAGACAAATTATTTATTTATTGTAATTCTCCTTTTTAGCTTATTCTGTATTTAGCTTATTCTGTATTTAGCTTATTCTGTATTTGCTTACTATTCACTTGCTCACAAATACTGCTGTACTCTTACTACAGTAAATTAGTAGATTTATAATATTTGATTCTGAGAGAACATGGGTTATCAGACAAAAGAAAATCCATGTCCATGAAGGTCATTTCTAAGTCATGCTGGTATTATTTACCCAAACAGCTAGACTTCTTTTGTGCATTACATACGTGTTATATATGAAGGGAAGAAGCACAGGAAAAGGAAGAATTTTGTACTCTTAATATTAATTTTCTAGAGAAATCAGACAGAACAGTTCAGGTTCAAAAAGCTTGCCTATTCATAACCTAGAAGGCAGAAAACTCTTGGTTTGAGCCAACAAGAGGAATAGAAAGCTTTGCTGAACATAATGGCACCCCAAAATAGCTCAGATTTGCAATTCTCATGCAAGTAAATCTCCCATTGATTTCCATGTGAGTTCTACCTCCTCCGAGCAGAATGGTGGCTCTGAAGATATACCTGTGTTCAAAACTTGCTTTGAACACACAGGCATGTTGCAGCCAGATAGGAGAAAATTGGATCTCATCAGGAAATGACCAGTGCAAGAGGAGGTTACGAGTTTATTAACCTGATGAATAAAAAAAGTAAATATTTGGTGTAAAACCTGTCAGAGATTACACTTGTAAAACTTCTAATTCAGCTATTTCCTCTTGTAGCTGTCAAAATATGTCTGGGATAAGTTAATACAACATTACACATTTTAGAAGCTTTTGCTCGAACTTGAAGTTCAATCTTTTTTTTTTTTTTTTCTAGCAAGTTTTTTCCTTTCTCATCAACTTGTCTTATCAACAGCCTACATTTTTTGTCTGTAGGCTGGCTTCTCAGCTGTTTATTTCCATAGCTATAATCTTTGCTCTGTGTTTTCAAAAAGCTTTCAGAGTGCCTAAAACCAATTTTTAAAACAATGGCAACTTGATGGGCTGAATGCCACATGGGTAATTACTGATGGACTTAAGGAATGAGTTCTGCTCGGGCACTGGAGTCTCACTGGCGTCTCTACAGCCAGTCTCTGCTCCTTAATAGCTTGTCTGGAGAAGGCTAGAGAGGGAGTTGTGTCCATGATACAGTTTTCAACTGAAGGAGATGATAGGTGGAAAAGGAGAATGCAGCAGGTAGAAAAGAAGAGCAAAGGAACATCAGGGAAGGGCTCCTCCTCCCCCCGCCATCCCTCCCCCACTAACCCCACAGGAGTCAAATGACAATATTTTCCTAAGAAAATTGAAACTATTGCACAAGCTTTGCCCACCAAATTTTCAGTACTGAGGAAGAAAAAAATATATCCGAAGAAGATTTTGTTAATTTAAAACCAAACACAGCATATTAAATGGTTCTGTAGTCTCTCCCTTCTCCCACTAACTCTTTGCCCTCTAGACAAAGAAGGATTTATCTCATACATTTCAAAAAAAAGTCACTTCTCCATAACCTACAGTTCATTCAGTCGAGGCTTAGCGTAAATAATCAGTATGGAAAACACCAATCAGCTCTGAAGAGCTCCTGGATTTAGAAGGAATACACTGCTTATGCCTGTGGAACTCCTCTGGGAAGCAAAGGAAGGAGAATGTGTCTTGATTTACACTGCCCTATTTCTCAGATCTGCCAGCCTCTCTGCTCTGTCCACTTCACTACTGTCAGATGCTGTGAGACAAGCATATGGTGTTTACTTCTCTGACTGACATCTCTCTGGTTTTCCTCGCTCCTCGAGAGAATCCTCTCTTGCCAAGTCAATTTGCAAGGGCTTGGATGTAGCCATGGCCCTCTGGTCCAGATCCAAACTATTCCTCATTTTCCCTTGGCAAACGTCTGTAGAGGACAATCTCCCTCCTCCCTATAAAACCAGTGTTTCACCGAGGGAAATTCCAATCGAAGGACTGACCCGACCCCGTGTGTCCTTCACTACCTCATTGATCTGGGGCCACATGAAGATGCCACTCAAGGACCACGGCAGCTCCTAGTGCTGCCCCTGTGAGCGCTGAGCTCGGGGGCTGGAGGGGAGAAGAGCAGCCTGGGTCCCAGGTGAGGGACTGATAGGAAAGCCCTGCCAAAGGGCTGTGGACAGTCACTGGCATCACTGCTGCAGCTGATGTAGGCTGAAATGAAGAGGAGGTGCCAAGCAAGGGATTTGCATTTGCATTTGTAGTTTGTGAAGCTTAAATGGAGCTTGGCTTGGGAATGGTTTTAATATCCCAGGGAGTCCCCTTCCCCACTTAGAGACTCAAGCTGGGCACATTTTAGGATGAAGTTAAAAAATAAAAAATCCAGCCTGCTTTAAGATTGACTTTTTATGCTTTATTCCTTTGCTTTTCCTCCTTCTATCACCTCCCTCCAACACTTTGATCTGGTAGCAATGGCATCTTTATCACTCTTATCAGGTCCCACGTTCTTGGCTGTTCTTTTGAAGTGTGATTTCCTGTGTCTAGTGGTCAAGAAAGGATACTGGGTACTGCAGATTTCCTGCTGCTTTTCCTCTGTATCTGCAAGTTTTCTTTGCTTTCCTTCCTGTTTTTCTGCTTCATTTGTTTGTGCTTCCCTTTGCTGTCCAAACCTGCCTCTCCCCCTCAGACAGGTTCTCCCCCACCCCTAGATCATTATCACTCATCTATTTTTCTTCACCAGCATCTCAGAATGATCTTTCTCTTTTCTCTGTTGTGCTTTATCCTTCCCATCTCTCATTCCTTCTTCTTTCATCTGCTTCCTAAGCTTTTTTCAACTCTTTGTTTTTGACTCATGTTTTCTGGTCTTTCTAAGATGTTCTTTGGACTTCTTCTTAGGTCATTGACTGAAGTGGAGAAAAGCCTGAAAACGAACCAGATGATCTTTTGGGATTTTGTCCAAAGCACGCTGGAGGCAGAAGCGACACTAATTGACTAATCAATGGGATTTAGGACAAATTCCCCATTCTTGCGCCTCCTGAACATTTGCTAGTCTTTCCAGCTCTCTTCTGATGGCAGTTTGCAATCTTTGACATGTTATTAGTTTGAAAGAAGATCTGCACAGAGAGATTTCTTTTTACTATTATTATTAAGAAAAAGAAGGCTCTGAAGAGATATTTAGCTTTCACAACTAGTAAATGCGATTCCACGTTTCACTACAAACTCTGATTCTGTGTTGGGATTTTCCAAACCTGCGATGTATGAAATAATTCAGATGGTAAAACATTATTCAGGGGCCTCCCAATTATTCCCACAATACATATTTGGAAGACTGAATGGCACTGGGGTTGTTTTCTCTGCTTTTAAGCAAGTTTTTGCTCTCCACGCCAAGGTGGTGGTTCACTTGAAAAACAAACAACCATGAGTTCAGCCTTTCTCATGCACCAGCGCTATCTGAGTGCATCCAGGCACAGGAGGAGTTAGGAAAACTTAATTTCAGCCACAATGTTGATATTTGGCAAATGAGTGGTTTTACGGTGCTTCATGCAGCTCTGTTATTTATTTATTTATTCTTACAGCTCCAGCACAGTGCCTTAATGGGTGAGCTGGGCTATCGCATTATCTTCTCTATCCAGCTGGGCACAGATTTGCATCCTGCTGCCACTGGGCAGGGTAGAATCTGAGCTTGCTTGCTGGGTACAGCGTAGCTTGCATACCCAGCTGAGCTGTAGCTTACCAGGGGATACTTCCCCTCTTGGAGGTACAAATGGCAGCTGCTTTAGGCGATAGGAGATGGCCTTGGCATATCCCTGCTCTGTCAGGGAACATACTGTACTTCGCTCTCACCAGATGCTCATGGTGTGTTATCATCCCGTTTTCACTCTAGGAATCATTGGCTGAAAAAGCACTAGGAAGGCTGGGGTGAAATGAATTCATATTTTATAACACAAGTTTATTGCAGCCTTTAAAATCTGATCTGAATCAATATATTCCCATCCCAAGAAGACTTCCTTCTGAACTTTTCTGTTATTTCAGTCCATTAACTGACATGCTTAATACCCTGAATATATCAAGTCTTTGTTTCTCTTTTATTTTCAGAAGAAAAGAAAAAAAAAAAAGAAAAGAAAAAAAAGGAAGAAAGAATAAAAGAGAGAAGGAATAATTAGGAAAGTGTTTTTTTTTTTTTTTTTCTTCATTTGATTATTATTAACCTATAGGTAAACAAATACAAGAACAAGAAGGAAAAGATAAAAAAGGAAATCAGAAGAAAAAGAACAAATAAAATGAAATCAAAACTTCTGATTTCAGCTTAAATTTCTTTCCTCCTTTGACAGTTAGCAGAGCCCACAAGAAGTTATTCTGCAAGATAATACAGTCCGGGTGGAGGAAAAGTGAACGACTCTCTCTTTTTAATAGGAAGGTGGATTGCTGCCTGCTAAGGGTGTTTTCAAGCAGGGATTCTTTTCTGTTGTAGCTGGGTAGCAGCACAAGACAAAAGGGGACATTACAGCTTGTGAGCTTTCAGGACTGGGGGCTGAGGAGGAAAGGAGAGAAGAGCATGATTGATGGAGTTCTGGTTGGCTTATAAAGGGCAGCCGGGAGTGCAGGGAAATAATCAGGGAAAAGGGCGTCCCGTACTGGCTCTCTCAGAGGGGAGAAATGAATCCTGCACCTCTGCATTATTAAGTTGTCAGGCGGGCTGATGATGAAAATCTGAAGGTCAGGCATAACAAGAAGCACCTTATGGGGGGATCATGACCTTTCTGGAAGTGCTACACTCATGTTTATCTGCACCTAACCCTTATCCACAATTCTTCATTTGATAAGAACATTGGGAGAAGGGATGGGGAAGGGGAGGGGGGAGGGGGGAGGAGGAGGGAAGTCCTCATCATATGTATAAGCAGTGTGTGAAATTAGGCTTCCTGTGAAACTGATTGTGGATGCTCAATTCACAGTGAAAGATAATAAACCAAAAGGACACACGAGGGATGCAGACAGAAATTGTTCACTACAGTGGAACTCAATAAAGGGAACAAGAGCTTTCCTAAATGACAAATTTGGTACAGTGGTGCTAAAATCAGGATTCTCCCTGGCACCACTGCAGCAATTTGCTCTCAGCTCTACCACTTTTTATTTACTTTGGAAGTCCTAATAATGTTAGAGAGTGGCTTTTCCATCTATTTATTTATTTATTTCTCTCCAGCAATGTTTATTCTTTAACTGCTTACTTTAAACCAAAGAGTCAAGGTGAAGGACAATGAAATGTTAGATTCCAATTGATTTTTCCTCTTTAGTTTCCATATCAGAAATGAGTATAAATATAAATATATTCCAGGGTTAGATGCCTGTCCTATGCGTGCCTTATTGACTGCTTTAATAAATGTCATGACCCCTTCTGCACACAATGCACACACAAACTCACACATGCTTGCAATCAAATAGAGGCATTGCTCACATATAAATACAGTAATAATGGCAATCACATGGAAATATTCCGAACCTAAATCTGCTCTTAAAATATGCTAACAAGATTTTTATTTCACCCCGATTTACAGCATCTTGACTTTGCTTTTCAAATCCACAATGTACTTAAAGCATGACAAAGTACATTTGTGGAAAAGTGAAGTCAAACAAGACTTCATAATTATTGCAATATATTCACTTTTCATGCATAATCCTTTAAATTAGCAATACAATATATCACCTCTACTGCCACTAGACGCTAATGCACCTCTATTGAAAGCTATGTTAAGGAAAGTTATGTCCTATCTTGAAAAAACACATAACCTTCCAAAATATTAAATGACAGTAGGTTCCGATCCTGTAATTCTTGCATACTCAAGTAGCCTCATTAGCCTTGATTTTCTTACATCAATGGACAATAACCTATTAACTTTAATGGATTTACTAATATGTACTGATGTGAGATCACAATCAGTACCTTTGGGACATCATATTTAAGGATTACCAGACCAGCAGGAAAAAGAATATGATGTATAAACTAATGAATACTTTTATTAGATGAATAGTATAATACTAGAACCCATCAACTGCCTTTAAAACGACTCTTTAATGAAGAGGTGACACTGAAAAATACTATGTTGTCGATATAGCACATAAAGAACCTCCAGTATCAAGTAAAAATGAAAGAAAGTTTTTCTATTTCTATTGTTTAAGTGATCCAATTTATCTACTTCATTCTTTTGGCCTCCCATGTGCTTCCTGTTGCTGTGGTCTACTATTGTCTACAACTTTTGGTATCCTGTTAATAAACAACAACAACCTGTGTATTTTATAGTGACTTTCATCTGCAAATCTGGTACTGATCCACAGTGGAAGTCAATAAAACTTATTGCTGAGGAAACTGAGGTATTGGAAAAGAAGTGACTTGTCCAGAGTCACTAAGAATACTGGTGATAGACCCTTGGTCATCTGGAATAAAATTTGGTGGTCTCCTCATTTTTAACTTTTTTCTTTAGGCTTCCCTCTTTCTAGAGTTGAGCCATGATTTGGGTTTGAATTAGATTTTGGGATGAATTTGGTGGAGCAGAGCCATATGCCCTTGTAGAAGACAGTAGAAATCTTTGTGGAGCACAGTAATCTAGGGTGAACAGGAGCTGGAGAAGGCAGGCATCTTAGCTCCATTGGAAATCCCTTTTGACTAGCAATATTTGTAGCAGGCTTTGAATGTGCATGTCCATAAGGATGTAGAAAAATATTTTCAAGTTCATTGTGTGGAGAGATTTTCCTCTTTGGGCTATGAACTGCTTGAGTTTTTCTACACAGTCTCAGTGAGTCTCACAGCCTTTCAAGGAAAATGGGAACTGCTAGGTGGCTGGCCCTTTCAGATTACATGACCATTCTCAAAACCTTGGCTTCATAACTAAGTCTCCACATCTACTGTGATGTGATCATCATGGAAAAATAAATTTATCTTGGCTTATGTGTATTCACTCAGCAGCGTACTTATTTTATCTGTATAATGTGAGCCTCCCACAACATTGCTTGGAAGCAAAAGCAAAATACAAGTAACTATGCAAAGTTTTTTCCTCCTCCTCCTGTCATCAGAATTGAAACTGGCTGATAGATGAGACAGAGACATGATCTCATAACGTGGTTTGTTAGAAACTGAAGCTAACAGATAATCTATGTTAAAACTTCTGGCCAAATCAGGTTTTCTTACAGATTTCAGAAAGTGCATTATTTTATACATTTATACAAAACATTCTCATTATTGTTTACTTTAAAATCTCATGCTATATATTAACATATTTTTTTTTCTTTTCTTTTTTCCATTTCTTTTCTTTTCAGGTTATCAGAAAATGCTGCAATGTTGATATTACTTAGAAAGGCTTTGACTGTCCAGCATCCATAATGGCAGCATTAACTAAAGAAATTCTGAGCCAGTAAAACAGGGTAAGACACCAATGTGAGAAAAACCTACAGCCAACCCATCTCCAAAGCCAAAGAGTTTGATTTTGTTTGATGTAAAAGACAAAAGTCATGAAAGGTAGGTTATTAACTGCTGATAGCCAAATGTGGTAAGTCCAATGGTAGGTCTTAAACCGAGTGGGTGTGAGCTTAACAGTGAAGAAGCCTTTTTCTTTACACTATCCAGAAGGATGAATGATGATTTCCAGTTGAATACTTTTAAAATTAGATCTGACTAGTACTTGGTGGGAGAGTTCACCTCACCTAATGGATCATTTTTAGGCCAAATGCAGCTTTCATTGAAGGCAATGAAAATGCTTTCATTGACTTCAACAGGTTTTGATTCAGGTCTCTGTCTAGTAAGCTATATTAACATTCTGGAGAATCAAGAAAAAAGCATTTATATGGTCATTTGTAGTGTTTCCGAAGCTCTTTTAGGGATTACAAAAACGAGCTAAATTTTTTGATCAAACCTGAGGTTTTATACCCTATTAGTCAATAACATGGACCGAAACTTTTCATACTGTCCAAAAAAATACAAGATACGTTTAAAAATAGCTCCTGAGAAAGGAGTGCCACCTACCATTTCCACTGTTGTTTTTCAGCTGCACAAAGCGTTACTATACTGCTTTAGTGATGACTATTTTTACTTTTTGTTTACAAAGCCTGCATTTGAAGGTGCGATAATCCCCTAAACTCAATGCAAATCTCAGAGGGCTGAAGGCTGGCATGGAAGATACCAATCCAGGTGTGGTGCTTTCTTCAGAGCACGATAGAAGTTATGGCTGAGTTATAGGGTGGCAGAAGCACACACATTGCTTGGCCAAGGTGCAGCTAAAAATGGCTTAATATCAAAACATGGCATTTTACAAGCAGGCAGTTAATCCTTCATAGGGGCCAGGTGCCTGTTTTGAATACGGAGGGACAAATCTGACGGGGGAGACTTTTATTTTCCCACCCATTTCTTCCACAAAATAAATAAAGAAAAAAAATCAGTTCCTTGTTTCCTCTTAGCACTTCTTAAATCTCTGCATCTCCAGTCATCCTGTTTCTCTTGCCAGTCCATTTCTTTTCTCTCATAATGTCTCCTCTTGTTGGTGGTGTTTCCACCCATGTGGTTGCAGCAAGTTTAACTTTTCATGGAGTCAGCAATTGGTGTTTGTGTTATGCTGCTCATTACAGAGGTTCCTTATACACTGTGGTCTCACTCTTGAAAACCCGTGGTCTTGATTTTCTTTTTGGCTGTTTTTCCTTAGTCAACAAAACTGTATAAATCCATTCAAACTGAAAATGCTATTGCTATTTGTGCATAGGATGAAATTCTATACGTTTGCCAAGAATGTGAACATCAAAAAGGTGAAGAATATTTAAGTAAAAAATACTGAAGGCTGTCTTGTTGTTGCCTTATGGTTTTCCACGATACATAATCTCTACTATGCTGTTCTGTATAGATGAAGTTTTCTGTCATGGAATTACTCTCTGTTACTTAGAGATAAATTTAGACAGCTTCCCATTGCTGTGTAAATCTAAAAGAATTCTAATAAAACAGATTAATGTTACATCCCTGATGGTGAGTTGGTGAGCCTTTACCTGGATTTCCTAGAACTTTTGTCTGTGGGACAGAGAAATCCTGTTTCTATTTTCTAAATAACTGTTACTTCTATCATTTATTTTGTCCCAACTGGAGTACAATGTTAACTGGGTCATTCTCCACATGCCATTTCCTAGATGAGGACTTGTTCATGGCCGCAGACCTAATTAGTGACAGTGCTGAGATAAAAATTTGGTGTCTGTGTCATACAGGGACTTATATTAATACCAAAGAAAAGGAATCTGAATTAGATATAAGCAAACATGCACAGAGACTATAGCAGAAACTATTTAAAAATCACACCAACTCCTTCAGGGCTGAAACCTGTCTGGCTTTTGCTTCTATGGTGGAAGTCTGGAATTTCTACAATGTTGTCTCGTGGAAGATTAGTTGCTGGTCATCCTTAGAGGACTGGGATACTTTAAACAGCAGTTTCATTATAGTGATTTTACTGGGCATTATTTTTACTATGGAAAGTCCTTTAAAATTAATGGGAATTGATTTCAGTGGCCTTTGACATATTACTGAAAATAATACAGCAAAATACAACCTTTTCCCTCTTACCGCTACGTAAAGGCTTTAACTGAGAAAGCAGTTTACAATGGTGCCCCCATGTAAGGCTTTATTCAAAAGATTTTACGCTTGATAACATCTGAGCCATAGGAGCTGTATGTGGGGTTTAGCATCTTAGCAGCTGCAATTCTTAATCCTGATTCCGTTGCCTCCATATTAAAAGCTCCATGGTCACAGGACACCAGCTTTGGCCGTACTACATTGTCATTCATTCCTCCCCACCACACGCGTGCCTGACCATATAGTAAAATGAGTTTACAACCGACTACGCCTATGGGACTCCCGGAGGGATACAATGTGAGAGCCTTTACTAGTGGAGGATAGTTCTCAAAAGGTCTGAAAGTTTGGTAAGTACATCCTTAACCAAACTCTTTTGACCTTTATTCAGATTTGTTTTTGGAGAAGGGCAAAGGTTTGGGCCAATTCTTGTTTAACCCAACTGGCTTGTCCATCTACAGGCTGTAATTAATCACTAAATCTCTGCCATACTTTGCTTTGGAGGTTAGGTCCCAATACAGCAGGGCACTAAACTTTAAGCAAGTGAGTAATTCTTTAAAGTCAAAGGGATTAGTCTTCTGCTTAAAGTGCATATACTCATGTGCATATTTAATTGCTTTGCTCGATCAGACCTTGAAAAGTTAGGGAGCACGTGTTCTTGTTGTACAGCAGTGCCAAGTTGTTCACTTTGCCTTTGCATTGCTTTTCTTGTTGCCTGGGAATTTTCTATACAACAGCAGTGCAGAGAGAGACAACAGGGTGCAGTCTGGGGTGGAACTTTATCTGCTTCCAAAACAAGGGAGTGAGAACTCGGTTTTTGGTTTCGTGGACTTTTACAAAAAGCAGCAGGTTCAGAATTTGACCAGTCCCAAAGCTGAAAAGGGGAAAGAAAGTTTCCTATTCCTATTTACTTCCATTTCATCTGGACGCAGAGCAAGAGTAGCTTGTTTTAAGTCATTCATTTATGTCTTACACGTTTCAATCTTTTGCAGTAATTGATCATGTTTCTTCAAGCCTGATTCTGAGCTTGCACAAATATGTAGTGATAGCAGTTTTACACCATTTGAAGATTTGTCTCCTTAGGAACATATAAGCTTTGTAAACATTCTTTTTGTTTTGCGAAACGTAGAGAGCAAGCAGCTGAACTACATCACGCAGGCTGAAACCTCACCAGAAAAACTGTAATACTAATTTTAAAAAATGCTTTTTTTTTTTTTTTTTAATGAAACTAACCTTGCTGAGTGTACATCAAGGGTTTTATTACTGGCTCTACATAATAAAGTAATTGTGTAATTAGTAATACATTTATAACTTCTTTACTGAGGAAAAAGTAAAACATGCACTGCTTTTGTGTAAATCCTGACAGTGGTGATTTTTTTTCCCGAGAATTATACCATTATATCATAAAAGTGTCAAGGCATGAGTTTACTGTTCCTACTAATATTCTAAAATATTCTCTTAGGCTGACATCTCTGTCAATTAAAATTAAACAAAATTGCATTCTGCCATATACACTTCAAATAGGAAGCTTTCAAGTTTATGGCTGTTCTTTGAATTGATTTTTAAGATGGCATCTGTAAAACTTGGCTAGTACAAGATGAGGTAGGATGTAGTTAAGGTTCAGTCAATTTTAAAAATGTTTTAAAGATCATAAATTGACAACTGAAATAGACTGAGCATCCTTGGGATTTTGGGCTGTCAAATATAAATCTTTTTTTTTTTTTTTTTTCTAAACTGAGCTCTTGCAAAGTGAAAATTTTATGAAAACATGTTCTTCCCCCCCTTTGATATTTTTGCAATAAGTTACACAAACAAGAGGGCTTCTGGTGTTGTTTCCAGTTGCTTGGTCTCGCGGGATTTGGAATTCTTCTTCTCCTGGTGTTTCCCACAGAAATAGAGTGAGAACGTGCTTTCTCACGGGACTGTATTTCTCATGGAAAATAATAGGGTTGCCGGCAGCAAACGTTTTCTGCAGTGATACCCTGCCAATAAAGTCTTCAGGGAAATTATTGCCCTCAATAAGATGAAGACTAGTAAATTGGAACCCCCCATCCCTACTCCACAAAGATATGTCTTTAGGAAGCTTTCTCCTTCTATTATTCCCTGGAAACCCTGACCCCAAGAAAATGCTTTAGACAGTAATGCTTGGTTTACACTTAATTTTGTTCCCCAGAATAAAGATGTCAGTTATGTGTGTAAAAAATAAAAAAAAAAGAGCAATCCCCCCCAACATACACCCCGACCAATATATTTATGCCAGTAAAAGCCCTTGTGTAGACAGTTATACTGAGAAAAGTTATTTTACAGCTTAGCTTTATTTTGTTCAGGGAACTGGTTCAAACTATAACAAAGGTCCTTTTTGCTGTTAAAAACTGCATCCACTAAGAAGGAGATTTTTGATGCAGCAAACCCTTGGAGGTATAAACTTGTCAAAGATGTGTTGAATGTATTCTAATATCTGGAAGCCAAGAGAAATTTGCCACATTAGGTTTTATTATTATTCTGAGAGGCAGAAAAACCTAGTTTTGTTAGGTCTCCAATTCCATCACAACCCATAATATTGCATATTAAAAATAGACTTTGTTCATTTAAAGCACACATTTTTGGAAGATGATCTCCTGGCCAATGGGAATTCAAAGTCAAGCAATGTGCTTTCCGCTGTTGGAAATGCAACAGGTCTCTGTGTGTGGAGTGGCTAGGAAAATCTGATCATTCTTAGAGAAATATTTTCTGGAGAGGAGAAAAAAAAGAAGAAGAAAGCAGAACTTCCCCATGGAAATGTGCACTGGAAGAAATGCAGGTGTTAGTCACGCAGGAGTTCATGTCAAGAGAAATATTTCCCCAGGGTCCCATGAGAGGAAAGGGGAAAGGGGGGGTTATGGGGTGCCTGACCCAAGGAGTAGGGGAAAAAAAGCAGAGGCTGGTGACAGAAAGACCTTAATTCATGCACCATGCACTCGAGTGATATGTTTACTTTCAACCTTCAAGTCAAATTCAAGCAGCAGCCAAAAACCACAGATCAACACATTTTTAGTACAAAGTGAAATTAGGGTCATTGGCACCCTTGGTGCTCCACCAATTTCTGAAACAACATTAAATCCATATTAATACTTGCTTTTAGTTAACCATGTCAAAGGAGATGGTAATTATGGGTAAGCAGGAAGGTTGGGATGAAACCAGATAATTGCTGCTGAAGGAGGTAACATAAGCACAATTAGTTGAGAGCGTTATTTTTCATCTTGAAGGAGAATTTAAAAGAGAATTTAAAACCAGTTCTGTTCTGGTTTAAATCACTTATTAGCTTGGAACATGATGGAAAAATAAGAGTCTGAAAAATCAAAATCCAACTAAATCCATCTTCATGCTAATAGAGAGATTTTTTTTTTTTTTTTTAGGCTACCATTATCATAATTATGCCTTCTGACAGTGTTTCAGGTGTTGTAAATCAATAAGTGTTCATTGAACTTCTGTGGATCTTCACTGGCTTACCCTGGCTGAGAACATGGCTCAGTCAAGGTAGAAAGGACTACGGGTTCATAGAGGCAAGACAAGGGAACTAGTTATGGTCCCAAAAGGCAATGGCATATTTAGCAGAATTTGGCTTTGTTATTCTGTTCCACTAGGGTGGGAGAGGTTGACAGATACAGAAACGGTCTCAAAGCCAAACTGCTGGGGAGAAGTAGGATGCATCAGAAATGACTTTGTTTTTCCGTAGGTTGTGAATCAGTCTGTTTTCTTTAGCCCTGCTGCCCTGCTGGGTTTGGGGTCCTTGAGGCATCTCACATTTTCTTTAGACAGGTGGCAGCAATACAAATGGGATATCATCCAGAAGTAGCTCATGGGGACCAAACCATGGACCCCTCCCAGAGGCTTGGGGCAAGAAGGGGCTTTCAAATCCAACCTTCTCCATGGATTTAAAAGGCCTGCTTAGTGCCTAAGAAGGCACTAAGCCTGAGCAGCCTGAATGAAACCCCTTCTTCAAGCAGCCAATGTTAGCTACAGAGGAGTGGAACTGCACTCTTGGCCGATTCAGGGGCAGACTGTGATTTTAGTCAGTCAATAACCACATAGAATTAGAGGGTAATGTTTATTCCACTTCCTGATTACTGATACCAGTCATAGCAAGTATTATTTTCTTTTTTCTTTTTTTCTTTTTCTTTTTTAATTAAAAAACATAAAGTAATTTTATTCTCACAGTGATCTGGAAAATAAATAATTTTTTTCTCAGTAACTCCAGTGTAGCCAAAATGGACTAATGCTTAAGGAAAACAGCTATGCAAAGGTGTTTTTTTTTTTTTTTTGTCTCACCTTTTCACATTTGTGCGAAGGTCTTAGTTTTAGTTTTATTTCTGTTGGCTCAGCCATCTGTGCATTTTATTGCCTGTTCTATGGAACTTTGCAATGTTTTAGTGAAGAGCAGTAGGAAAGCGCTGAGGACAAAAATGAGTAGATATAAAGCCTTAGAGAAGAGAAGTGACACAACAAGTAATTCCTCCATTTGTTTCTCCTGATATTGAGCTGAGCTGGGGAAATTACTTTAAGTACATAAGGTGATACAATTACTACAGTTGGGTCTTTGTTTAATTTTCAAATAGACAGTTCGGTACACTGAATTCAGAGGTGATTGGTTATGGACTCTCCAGCCCTTCACCTTGAGGTCATTAGGTTTAATACTATCCCAGGCTGGAGTTCTGCACTCTATCCATTGTGAACAATTTATCTGATAAATTCATACCTTTTTATTTTTTTTTCTCCTTGTGACTTACCTATTGACAAATTGAAATTTTTACAAATATGATCATGACTCAAAAGTACTTGGCATGTGGTTTGTGCGGTCTGACTTCAGCTTGTGGACTAATGACAGACTATCCACCATGACTGTTGCTTTAAGTATTTCCTATTCATGATGCCTGATTAAGATGCATAGCTACATTTCTCTGTCTTCATTGGATGACACCCGTATTGCAAAGAGCTTTCAACTGACCTCCTAACCCTTTTGGTGAAAATATATGTACATGAGCATCCACAAGGCTCTCCTGCAGCTTTTTTTTTTTTTTGTGGACAAAGTTTCGTGCAGACAAGTGTTAATAGAAAGTGCCTGATCAAGAATAGAAATAATATCAAAGAGGAAATTTATTCACACTGATGTTCTGAAATGCTATTTTTGAACTGTTTCCCTAGCTATTGAAGTGAGCAAAACCATTGTGTGAAAACTTCCCATGTGAAATAAATGTGTAGTTTCACTCCAGTTCTTAGTGAATATACGAAATGCAATCACAGTATCCATGAGTAACTGAATAACTTTGAAGCAGTCTCCACAGCAAAGTCACAGGATACTTGGCATTCAGTGATGCCCTGGCCATATTACTCCTGGGTGTAGTACAGGCATAACTATCTAGTAATATATTAAAGCTCCTACACTGTCATTTCAGGTGGAGTACTTTTAGTAAGGGTGTCAATCTCTACATCTATTAACCTTTAACCAATTAATTTCACTTTAATTATTTTTTTTAATTAAAAAAAAAAAGAGAGAGAGAGAGAGAAACCCCAAATCAGTTCTACCCAGAGATAAGAAATGACCAAACATCATCTTGTGGTTCTAATGCCAAAGAGAGAACAGGAATGCAGTCAAGGGCCAAAATTTGGCTCATTTAATTACACCTGCACAGTATTTCAATAGCATGCCTTGGTGAGAGGTGCTTTTAAGAGTAAAGTGCTTTGAAATAAAGCTATTAAATGCATACGGAGACATTGATCGACACACTCGAGTTATGGGGGGGGGGGAGGGAAGAGAGAGGGAAGAGGGACGAAAAAGCAAAGGACTTTTTTCTTCTCTGTAAGAGTGGATTTGGAATCTTCAAGGGCATAGGGATGGTAAACGATTGCTAAAAGTCCAAATTAAGAGGTATTAGCCCATTGTGCAGCAGTCAGTCACATCATATTCGCATTGCTGTTTTCTTGTCGGAGGTTTTGCCTTGATCTATCCTGGACCACATTGACAAGTCACAATTGAAGCATTCTAAATAATCCACAGTGAAATAAGGCATAGGGTGTCACTCTCTAGGCTACAGAAAGCCTGAGCGCAGTGAAGTTAGAAAGGGTAGCAAAGCCCTTTTCAGTCATGTTTCTCAGCCGATTAAACTCATTCAGGGCCAGGCTGCTGGAACGAAAACAGAAAGATCACCTCCTGTTCTCCAGTGTTTTGTTGGCAACAGCAGACAGATGTAGAAAAGTAGAAACATTTTTACTATAGCAAGAAAGGGAAAAGGGGTGGGAGGCAAATGCAAAAAAAAAAAAAAAGAAAAAAAAAAAGAAAAAAAAAAAGGGGGGGCGGATTTGCAGGCTTGTTAATGTCCCAAGATACTTTGGGATAGTACTCTAGGTTAAGAGCGGTTGTCAGTGCAGATTGCAGTTCAAAAGGTTCATATGAAATATGTGTTCAGTGCAAATCTGTGTCCTCTTTTCTCCCCCAAATCCTCAACTGGTACAGTAATTAACCATAAAAACAGATTGACACATGGTGATCCAGTTCATTAACATTTCTTGTTGTTGTTGTTTGTTTGGCTTTTCAGCAAAACCCATTTAAGAGTGATGCCTTCTTTAAGAGTATCCCATCCACCCATGCAGCCACACTGATGTGACATATTGTGACACAAAATGCCACAGAAAATTAAGCTGAGCCCTCCAACTGAAGACTTGATTTAGCCATACATTCTCCACAAGTCACCATTTAAATTAACTGTTGTAGATTCAAGCTAGGAAAATGATAATTCATCTAGTGTAAGTAGTTGTGTAGAAACAGTTTGCTGCTACTGGAAAAAATCTGCATAGTATGTTCTTAAAATATGGTATGTTTCATTTCCTATGGATAAAGACAAATAAATATAGTTGCAAGAAATGCAGCGCATTTTTAAGAGGTTGGTACAATGATTTTTCTCTGCTGCATATTATGCATTTATGTATACTCAACATACAGTCTCTGCAAATGCATATTTACATTTATAAATATGCATGCATATATACATCCAAATATAATTAAAAGTTTTTTTCTAACTTTCAGTATAGAAATACCCATACACATATGGCCTGGGAATAAATAAAAATAAATTTATTTCTGTGCAGGTAAAAAAATAAAAAAAATCAGCTAAAGGAAGTATGGGAACCAAGCAACTAGGGCAGTAAAATGGGGGACACATGTCCCAGCTTCTCCTCTAATAAAAATGTTCTGCTTAAAATAATAGTTACAATGGAAATACTGAAAAAGAACTTTTCCTTACAAAGACCTGTAGTTCAGGCAGTCTTTTCAGATGTGGTTTACTTAGATTTCACTTCTGTAAAAAAAAAAACACAAATGGGACAAAAAGGATTTATACCAAAGTTTTCCTGCCTCCCAAATAAATTCTCTGGTGATGAACATATTCAATCTAAACATTAGCCCTCACAAAGCTGAACATTGCCCCAGCCTTGGAGTATTTAGCTCCTTAGAGAATTTGGCCATTAACCTTGGTATTTACATTAGTGTTGAGCCCTTTCAAAGAATAAGTCTTTGGAGGTGATAGTATAGTTAAATGTTTCTGGAAAATTTTACTTTAAATTCCTAGGTTTCTTAAAGATCTTAGATTTAAGATCTACTTCTTTTGACTTAGATGCTTTTGGGTTAAAAAAAAAAAAAAAGAAAGAAAAAAAAAAGGAAGAAACAAAACAAAACAAAACAAAACAGAAACAACTGCCCTCAGCCTGAAAGCAAGCAGTAAGTGCCAGGCAGGAATCAGCTGCTGGAATTGGCAGGGGGATGCTATGGGTTTCTGCACCAACCTGTCACCGTTGTTGGGATAACGAGTTCTGACCCCTCGGAAATCAGAGGAGGGTCCCCCGAGGGCACGTAAAGCGATGTCAAGCACTTTTGCAAGTAGTCTAGCCTACATCTGAAGCACGTGAGTGTTTATGGGCAATGACTGGTCTAGAGCATTTTAGCAAGCTCCTGTCTTTCTGGGCTTAGATCCTAACTTTGATCTAATGGCTAACAGCCCCTAACATTATATACCCTTTTTTTTCCAGTCCTCATTTCTCCAAACCTTAGAGACTTGCAGAAGCTCTTGTGCATTTGCAAGAACTGGTCTAAAATAATGTGATCATTTATCACTGGGTTGTGGGTTTTTTGCCGTGTTTTAAAAATTTGTGTAATATATATCAAGTGTCTATGGATTTTGGCATGGTGTTGGGTCATCTAAGCGATTTGGCATTGTTTAGACTGCAAAATAACACACGGGGTCAAGAGCAGTCAATACCGGTCCTATAAATTATTGTCTAGACTCTCATAAATTGTCCTCTAATTTGTGGCTTGAAAAAGAAAAGATATCAGAAGCCAAATCTCTTTGCTTCTGCAACTGCAGCTGTATTTTTAATGCAAAGGACTGTCCTTTCCAGCAGTCTGCTGAGGTGTTTGCTTGTAATGTTCACGTTAGGCCAAAGTCCTAGGGCCCAGGGTGTCTTCTGATGTGCTCCTACAGGGAAATGTAAAACCAAATCCCCAGGCAGAATTTCAGACAAACACTCATTTTTTTTACTCATATTCATCTCTTCCGGGAAAAAAAAAAAAAAAAAAAGAGAAAATAGCTTTCTTAATCCCAGTACTAACACAATATTGATTCACATTCATGTTCAGTATTTATTGACGTGCATTGCATACAATGGAGGCTATCAATTAGGCTACTCTGTTTGAGGGAAGGGGCAATCACATTAGAAAACAGATGAAGCTCATAGTTTATATAGTCCTAATTTTATGTAATGTAAACCTCTCAAACTCTGAGCACATGACAGTGAAAATGCATGTCCTGAGGACAAAAAAAAAAAAAAAAAGCAAAAACCAAATGGATTTACTCTCGAGCTAATTACTATGGGTGACTGTCTGTACTTCTCTTACTACAAACTGAATTTCTATGTATTGTATTAACTAACTAAAAGTAAATACATTTGTATAATAGCTTAGCACAAGGTTTTGTTTTGTGAGTGGACCAGATATATGAAGTTTTATAAGTGGTGCGTAATCTTACCCTGATCATTGTGTACATTTAAGCAGGGGTTCAGTACGTTGAGCCCCTATTAAAGATCAATGTCAAGGAGAGCATAATGGCATATGGGCAGTGTTCAGGAGACCAAGTTGTTGCATGCAAAAATCAGATATAAAACACTCTTTTTTTTGCCCCTTGGAGGTTTTATTGCATGGTCGCAGCTGGATTTACACTGTATTTAATAAAACATTAGTAGCCACCAGGGATTTAAATATGTAACGTAATTCTTTTTCAGTAAAATAATTCCATAAATCCAAATATGAAGTGTTTTTTTTTTCTTTTTTTTTTTTTTCTTCCAAGTGCTGTATGACCATAATTACATTAAACCCTATGTATGGCTTTTTTTTTTTTTTTTTTTTTTTTTTTCCACTGTGGAACTTAATGGAAGCAAAATCCATCTGCAAAGTTGATTTTGGATGCATATTCACATTTTTTGGAGCTGATGTAGGTCTGGTGGCTAATAAGCTTTGGGGAGAAACAGGGGTGCTGGCTCTCCATCCTGGCTTACCTACTTTTGATACAGACCTGTGGCAAAATTAAGGTCAATATTACAGGGGCAGGTGAAGATAGTACACATGGAAAAAAGTGCAGAATTGGTGTAATTTCTCTCTAACTTTGTGGTTCCAGCTGGCATCTGAGAATGAATACACTGCAGCCATACAGCCCAGGCCAGGTAGCCTTTACCTAGAATGGTAAACAAGGTGACCTAGCCAAATTATCATTGTATATTAGGTTTTCAGCCCTCGGAAGTTTTCAGTAAGGTAGCTGGAAAAAAAAAAAAAAAAGATGCATCTATATTTTATTTAGCAAATTTGATATATTTTGAGGCATCCTGAATGTTTATGGTGAAAGACATCGTTGGTCACATCTTCAGTTGGGTGAAACAAGTGCACTGAGGTTTGCATCAGCTACGGATGATTTCCTTGTAGGCATAGTGCTAATCACCGTGAAGAAACATGCAATGGGAAAACAAACAGAAAGACTGTGTGGGGAAATAAAATAAAGGTATTATACAATGAAGCTTGATGAGATATCTTGAGAGCTCTCACTGCAGTTTTCAAAAACAAAAAGTTTGAGTAGGGACAAACAGTTATTTTCTTACATTTTAATGAAAATAAAGATAAGGAAAAAAGAGTAAATGTGTCCCAAAGACACGTATTCTTGGCTTTGACAACAGGGAGCCATTTTCCAAGTAGAATGAAGTTTTTGTTTTGTAATACTCAGTAACTGTGGCTAACTGTGCTAGGAAGTGAAGATGACTCCAACTGGAATTTGACTAAATCTATAAAGTTTCCACTCTTATACATCTAGGTGAAACACGATCTTTAAAATTACAAGTCAACAGTATCTGAACTCATAACTTTTCCATAGACAACAATTTTGGCAGCGCAATACCCATGCTGGAAGGTCTTAGAGGAAATCTGCGTCATTCTGTGAAAAGCCTGAGATTTTTTCAAATTCTTTAGTTAGAGATCCAGTGGAACCAATTTAGTGATCCTGTCGGACATACATGACTGAATTTGCATGGACTAATGTTACTACAGCATGAAGCAGAATGGATGAAGGCAGCTGTAGCTTTTAAGCTTTGTAGTATTGGTAGGGAAACAAGAACATCTGACGTGTGAATTCTTAATTCACACTTAATACAAATTCTTTAGCTTTCCTACACACTAGCAGCTACAATAAAAAGGGTGACCATCTCCCATCTTAACTAAGCTATCTCTGACTAAGGTAATGGAAACCCTTTTTTTTTTCTCCTTTTTTCTTTTTTTCCATTCAGGTCTTTAAGATCAGATGCCTCTTACATTGAATAACCACCTCAATGAACTTTCAGATCAGGATACAATAGTAATATTTCATGTAAAGCTCTAACTCAGGTTTTTGCTTTCTTGAAAAAATGTAGGTGAATGTTGTAACTTTATTTTACAGTGTTTAAAAACAAAAGAAAATCCTTAATATTTGCAGCATATTTTATAAACAGAACCAATATTTACACTTTTTTGAACTCTTGCTTTACAATCTTCTATTTACCCTTTAGTTATTTCAGTTCATTTTAATTTTCCCATTGTCTCTGAAACTAAAGGCAAAAGAAAGTATTAAAGAGGTTGCAGTTATTTAAAGGTGCAGTTTTTAGTTGCTCCACTTTTTGAATTTCTCATCAAACAATTGCAATACTTTTGGAAAATAAATAATTTTGAGAAATTTGTGAAATTTGCTTTCAACAAAGAGTGCCGACCAGATTCCCTTTTTATTTTAATCTTGAATGGATTCGATACCTTATGCTGGATCTTGTGGGAGATCTGTTTGTATCTATTTTTCTATCACATGTATTTGAAGACTGGAAAAGCTCATCTGAAATGTTCAGAACACCAGTTCAGAAAGATGAACTTTTAAACACTGGGATATGAATCAAGCTTTCATTCAGACAGTGGATTCTCATTGCCATCCAAGTGGACTGAAAGATGTTTGCCACAAATATCTTCAAAGAGGGTCAGACACAGATCTCACTGTTGCTGAGTGTTGATTTATTATTTTGTTTTCCTTTGTCCTCGCGACTCTGAAATAAGACAAGAGTTGTTAAAAAGTCACTATTTTCTTCTAGCTGCTGGTAAATACTTACCAAATCTTTCTTTGGGGTCAGTGATTTTTCATATGTCTTAGTACACAATGGAATTATTTAATTACTTTTGCTAGCAAGTTTACAGACAAGTATATTCCTATCATACTGCATATCCTCAAATAAGATTATTTACAATCCAATCTAAGGAGTGCTGACTGGTGTCATTGGAAGCTAAAGCTGCATCAGCATTTAAATTTCTACTTTTCTGGGCAAAAACCCAACTGGCTGATTCAATTAAACTCTTTATGTTATATATTATCCAGAAGTTCACAATCTGAAGTGATTCTCAGAGTCTGAAGCCATGCCTTTATGATTGCAATTTGGTAGCAAGACAATTTCCGAGGACTATTTTACTTGAACTGCAATGAAAATGTCAGGACATAACACACTTTCTGATGTGGGTTTTATGAAAGGCACTCCAAAATCAACCATTATTTCAAGCACAAGCAATAAATAACCTTCATTATTCATTAGAGTGTATATATGCATTTGTGTTTGCAAATATGGTGGTTTCCTGAGCAAAGAACCCTGTAATCAAAAGACCCTTCACTCATTTAAGGAGGTAACAAATGGGTAGGTACAAGGCGCAGAAAAAGACAGCCTCTTTAATCGGTAATGGAGATAATCTATAGAGTTCCTGCAATACAAGTAGTCCATCTTCCAGGCATAAACTTTAGATAAGATATAGGATGTGGAAAGATTCATGCAATATTGTGAAGCTACTTTTCATAATAGTCATTTGGAAGAATTTTGTTTATGGTTTATATTGAACAAAGAGAATAGACCTTTCCCTTGGCACGTAAATCACAGCCCTCCTGAAGGATGTCTGGAGCGGTGCTCCGCTATTACTATTCACAAGAACATTAACACCGGTGAAATAGGCTCTGTGAATTTACTGCTATTTACCTGTTAAGATTAGGAGCTAACGTACCTCTGCAAACAGTCGACATGATGTGCCAGACCTGCAGCAGCCCCTTCCATCCTCAAACACTGCACAGGAGTGCTAGAAAGCAGCTGCTGCACCTGTGTGAAGGATTTTTATTTTAATTAGGCTTTGTAGAATGATCATATTCAGACTCAGGTACCTATTTTGATGAGATTCAGATAGGTCAATCAGAACTGAAGAGTTAAAAACACAGCTTGGCCAAAATACACTGATTTATTGCAGCTGTTTCCATTTTTGAAATTGAAAAGAAATTTGTTGAGAATGAAAATGACAAATTTGAACATTTTTCTGGCGATTTAAAAGCATAAATTATGCTTGCTAGTACTGCTTTGTTTTGACAAATTCTAAACAATTTTCAATTTCAAATGTTTTTATTTTTTTGGTTAAAAATTAAATTGGAGGAGATTTGGGAGAAAATAACGATAAAAATAAATAAATAAATAAATAAATAAATAAACAAGCCAAACATTTACTTTAAAAGTAGACTGAGATGCGCTTTCTTGTTATTTCTTATGATTTTATGAAGAAGGGCATTTATATAATGAAATCTGTATTTCTGGGGGAGAGAGGTGAAATCAGGAGTAAACCTGTGCTCGAGACCATTATTTAAGAAGAGGAGAAAAAGGGGCACCAAACCGTAATGACCAACAATATCAAATGAAGGCTTTGGAATGATGCTGGAGGACCAGAGCAAACCGATTAAAGCTCTGTGGGAGGACGGTGGCTCCCCAGCCCCTAGATAACAGCTAGAAAATGAGGGGAGAAAAGGGTTGGGAAGGGGGGAAATAGGAGGAGAAGGAGGAGGAGGAGACTCTCTCTTTCTCTCTCCTGCCTCTTTCTTTTTCCCACTCCTGTTTTTCATAGTGGGGGCACTAATGAACTTTTCTAGCCCTATGAAGACAACTCTTGTGTTCTGATTAGTTGCCTTACTTTTAATGAATTGTTTTAATCAAGTTTCAAAGCAGGCACTCTATGCTTCATTGCAGCAGCCCAATGACAATGAGCCGAATGTTACCAAGACAGTGCATCTGATGGACTTTAATGGATTTTATGTGACAGTGTCTAGTGGCCTCATATTAGACATAGCTTTACAACAGAGAACCCATGGGGTTGCACTATGCATTTAATCTAT
Organism: Anser anser; assembly: GCF_964211835.1. Lineage (NCBI taxonomy): Eukaryota > Metazoa > Chordata > Aves > Anseriformes > Anatidae > Anser > Anser anser. The sequence continues at coordinate 5,642,359 of NC_139730.1, forward strand.
ACAAACTGTAAGGACAAGGGAGAGGGAAGATGGGGAGGGGGAGAGACTTTGAACCCTGAAGAGCTTCAAAAGACATGCATTTCATACTAATAAGAAACACTCTTTGGTCATTTTCTTTCTTTCTTTCTTTCTTTCTTTCTTTTTTTTTTTTTTTCCTCAATAGCAGAGTGCCATTGTGTTTTCTTAGGGAAAGTCAGGAGTGTAATATCTCCAGGGCTTTTTGCAATAACATTCGTGAAACACAAAGTTATCTGGAAAAATTAAGCTCTCAAGGAAATCTTGGCAGTGCTGCAACATTTCCTGGATTTCAGGTAGTGATTCTGAGTTGTGATCTCTTAAGTCTGTAACAATTTGCTATTTCTAATTTATTGCTTCATTTGTGACTGCTGCTACAGCAAGGTAAATTTATTCTGATTTGCACAACCTAAGTCTTAGCTCTGACAGTGACTAATTATTACCTGAGTTAAAATAATGAAAGTGTCGGAAAGTGTCCGAATGCAATTTGTTAGGAAAACATGTGGCATGCTGTGTTACCCAAGCCCAGAAAAACCTAAGTGATCAGAAACCATGGAGAATTAAGAATTTTTCCCCCAAAGGTTACAAATCAATGTGGAAAATTTTAAGGGAATTGGATTCAATTCACTAGAATACAAAATGCAGAACATACCTGTGTGATTATTTGCTTAAGGAGGAAAAGTCAGGTTTTTTTGTTTTGATTTTTGTTTTGTTTTTTAACAAATCTAACAGGATATTGTGATAGTAACCACATCCAGGGAGTTTGCATCCATTATAGGATATTATTTGACGCTGATCTGATGCTGGATGATTATTTTGCAACTATTCTTTTCTAGAATAAATAAAATATAACAAAATCTGTGGCAGAAAAAAAAACTCCGAAAATGTAAGCACCTTTAGCTGGTGTAAGTAACACATTATTATTTTTTTCACTGACTCAGGGTCAGTCCTGTGTTTTGTCAATTATAGGCATGCCTTATTCGCAGAACAACTCAGCTCCAGCTGTGTAAAATGAATCCTGAAATGAAATGGTCAAATGATGTTAATGACTCTGCTCATGAAAGTTTCTGAGGAATGTTAGCAGCTCTGGGTTAGAATTAGAGAGCATCTGACAGCTCTGTAGTTCTGGTTGTTCCAATAGCTCTATGCAATCAGATGGGATATCAATAAATTAAAATAATAATACAAAAATAATAAGCAGCTATCCAGCAGAAATGATAAAGCAATACAAATGATATAGGTCTGCTTCATTTGGGACATTTGTCACTCTTGTGAGCCATTTAAGCCATGCTTCAAATTAAATTTATCTTAAACAGGATTTAATTTAGATTTAATAAGGCAATTGTCTTATTGTTAAGTACCAATTGGATGTCAACACATAATGCTTTCTAGAGTGATAATTCTACTGTACTCTGAAAAGATGCTGGGACTACATAAAGGCTAACAATTTCATGGTCCATAACTATGCACCTATGTTTAATGTTACTTAATATGTACCTATATTTAGTCTCTGTATTTCAGCCCTCCTACCAGATGAATATCCTATTTTATAAAGAAACTATACAACCTGCATCTCTCTATATATCTAACACACCTGCTAGACCTCTAGAGAGATATGATTATATTAATTACAATATATTGATTGATTTCTCCTTTACATGGACTGTCTTTATTTAATTTAAATATACAATTAAGCCCATCCAGGACACAATTTTGACTATTAATGTGATAAATAATTGCTAATTGTTTTATGATACATCACATATTTTAAGGCAATGTTTCTTATATGCTAATAACAACTGCATTTATAAATAAAAATATGCTGAAAATCTGTCTTATTTATTTGTTATTTGTTCATGGTCAATGCCTTTTTATTTCTCATGTCTGGAAAAAACAATGCATACCTTGGCATTTTAAAACATAATTTTCAAAGAAACATGTACACCTTTTCATATAGTATCCATTCATGCTTTTAGGATGATTATATAGAAAATATAGGTGTCAGTATGTGATTCTGCTCTCTATTCTGCTAATTTCTAGTCTGTGTACAATACCACAGATCAGGCAATTATGGCACTAATAATATTTGCACTAATTATTGCTATTAAAATCTATCCATAGTACAACATTACTGTCAGTATTATTCCTATTGTTCAAATACATTAGATTTCATCTCTCATTTTACATGACAGTAATAAAATTCCTTTTGAATCTGCCCTAGACCTATAACATGATTAATAAGTAATTTTTGAAGAATTTTCCTTCTAGGAAACAAACAAACAAACAAACAAACAACACCAACAGCATTATCTGTTCTTGTCTTCACTCTCATTTTGTGTCTGCTTTCTACAAATAAAACCAAGCTTGTTTGAGTCAGTTTACTGAGAGAAGTCGCCATGAAAACAGCAATTTAAAAGAAGCCTGGAGAGTATTTGCAAATTATGAATTTGTAAATACAACATTTATTATTAAAAACTTGGTTCTAAGAGCCACACTCATTTAATCAAGGAACGGAAGCAATGCTGTATGATTCACACACCCAATAAAGTATAATCATAAAATAAAAAAAAAGACATATAATTTCTAGTGTGTGTCTACACCGACAAAAAACTAGCAGCTGTTCAAAGAATATTCATGTATTGAGAGAGAGGATGGGGTCCAAGCTTTGAAAAGCATCTGGGTGAGATAGAGCCTTTTGTCATTGGGGCCGGTTGGAAATTTCTGCCTGGGCTGGGTCCCATCAGGCAGCGTACACCCTCCTTGGGCAGGGAACATTGATGTTCCGCTGCTGGTTGGGAGCTTTATGAGGCATGGTGGTTGGGGCATCATTATATGGCCATATCCAGTGGTAATGAACCCAGCTGAAGAAGCTTCTGTTTCCCAGCTGTGTATCATTCCCATCCCAGAGCAGCATCCATTTGGTCAGGTGTGGCATCCCTGTACAATAACCCACAGAAACAGTCTTACATGAGACCACAGAGGCATTTTCCTTCCTTTTCTTTCTGGAGAGAAGCACCAGAAGGAGATGTTTTCATTCTTTTTTCAGCTCCAAGACAAGAACCTGTTAGGATGCTTGAGGCAAAGAGGTGCTCCAGAGGATGGGCTTGGCTGCACCGCCCAGCTCACCCCATGCAGCCTGGGAGGCTGCCAGCAATCTGTGCCAGTAATGAGCAGCCAATTAATTGATTACTGAAAGTATAACCGAATCCTATGCCTCAGAGAAATCTAAAATATAGTAATGGCTTGCTTTATTGACAGCATTCATGCCATATTTAGTAGCTGGTATGTAAGAAGTAGCTGGACAATTTTGTTACACTTAATATGTTTCAGAACACAGCATAAAACATGTTTTAACACTATAACATCTATTGAGCAGTACCTCTGGGAACAGGCTTTATTATTAGATTACATTATACAAGATTAGACTAGTCAATAAGGGATTTCTTTCACACAGCATGCCATCTGAAATACCTGTTTTTCTTTTTCTTTCTTTCTTTCTTTCTTTCTTTCTTTCTCTTTCTTTCTTTCTTTCTTTCTTTCTTTCTTTCTTTCTTTCTTTCTTTCTTTCTTTCTTTCTTTCTTTCTTTCTTTCTTTCTCTCTTTCTTTCTTTCTTTCTTTCTTTCTTTCTTTCTTTCTTTCTTTCTTTCTTTCTCTCTTTCTTTCTCTTTCCTTCTTTCTTTCTTTCTTTCTTTCTTTCTTTCTTTCTCTTTTTCTTTTCCTTTTTCCTTTTTCCTTTTTCCTTTTTCCTTTTTTTTTTTTCTTTAAATTACTTCAAGACCTTTTTTGTAGGATCTTAGGTACAATATACCCATGAATCATAAAACTGACAAGCCCCAGGGCTGAATGGTCTCTGTACGGGAGATAGGAGGCCTAGAGATAAAGGTGCTCTACAGGTATACAGTGACAGGGGTGGATTATAGATAAACAAAAGGAGCAGTTATTAGATGGGAAGTGCCAGGCAGGATTGTACACTCAGAATGCAAATTGTAAGGACTGAGTCTCAGGGATCTGACTCGGCTTGGACTGTCAGACAACGGGAAAACAAAGACAGTATATCAGTCTGGGTACAATCCAGCTATTATTTATTTATTTATTTTGTTATTTATTTTATATATTTGCTTTAGCTGCTAGCTGCAGAGAGGATAAGGAAAGCAGTCAGGGTTTCAGCCAGGTTTTGGCACATGGGTATAATCTCTGTTCTCTCCACCAGGGAATTCAGGCTCCTTGTAAGGTTAATTCAAACAGCTATTTTCTGATCAAATAATGTGCTGATTAGTTAGATAAGAATTCAGTGATTAGAAAGGCAAAGAATAGGTGTGCCATGAGATGACCTGAGTCAGGGCAGCAAACGGATGCCTTCGTCCTTCTGGGAGCCAGAGACCCAAATCCTCTCCCTTTCCTATCCATCTATAGCATCTGTGTTCAGAGCAGCACCCATGGGAGAGGCAGGTGGGGACATCCCTGCTGCCCAGGGTGCACATGTCCCACCTGCCCATGCTGGGGACATCCCACGTACCCAGCGTGGACCTGGGCACAGCTGGGAGCACCTGGGGGATTTTCAGGACAACGCATTCCCTGCTTGGGCAGGAGTCCCCAGATTGCAAGCTTGGATTTAAGAGTTTGGTGCCTGCAGAGCGCTGAGGCACTATTTTGGTACCCGAACCCTTTTTGAACATATGTCTGCTCAATTACATTGCTGAAATGTAGTGAGAATCAAACACACTATTTGCTTTTTTCAAATGATATCCGGTGCTATTCACACGTTTTTCCCCCTTTAAATTCCGCCGTTGCCTGCAGAATTGGATCTGTTACTGGCAATTTCTCCTTCTCGGTCCTAAATTAAAAATCTTTGCTGCAATACACAGTTGCTGACTATGTCCATATGAACGACTTCCATTCAAATTTCCTAGATGGAGAAGACTTGTGGCCTGCTTTGCTGCGCTAAGTGGAAATGAATATGAATTGAAAGGACTATATTTAAGAGCAGTTTCCTTTTTTTGCCTACGAGGATTTTTCTTCTCTTATATAACCAAATTTCCCCACAAGATTGACATTTCAGGAAAGGGGCAGCGGCAGACAGGTGACTACAGATCACACTGGATTTCAGCAACCTTCCATTGTAAAGGTCAGCTCTCTGCAGTGGGTTTTCAACTGACTGTTCCTCGCTTGGTTTCCATCTCAGGTGAAATACTTTGTGTGCCCAGGTAAACTTTATTCTTCTCCCCTTTCCTCTCTCTTTCCCACCCTATCTCCCTCCCTCTCTCCCCTTCCTCCTTTCTTCTCATTTATTTCTTAAAATGTGTAATAGAGAAAGATGAGATATAGCAGGAGAAAGGACTGCAGAGTGGTCCATCACTTCCCTTGCCATCCTGACCCCTGCTCAGCTCTGAGCACTACCAACCAAGAAAAGCAGTGACCTGTTGCAACAAGTGATGGCCACTGAGGATCTGTCAGTCAGGCACACGAGCAGGCAAGGAACACCCCATCTGGAGGGCAATACTGCTTCCTGCGAACAGGATTTGGTAGCAACTTTAATGTGGAAACTGGAGAAATAACTCCAGTAATTACCTTTTCCCCATGTTGGCCACTGGGTTGCCATGGACACTATGGTCTGTCCAAAACACGGGCTGTGCTGTAGTGCTAGCAAGCTGTCAAATAACCAACTGGGTGTCAGAAATTTATAGCTAGTAATTAACTGATAGGCTTATAATTAAGTGGAGATACCCCTGAACAACAAAGCTTGGATATGAACTCGAATTCTGACTTTTTCCCAAATTCAGGGGCAAGAGAGAGTGACAATTTGGGTTCAGTCCCATCTTTGTAATTAAACAATGATTTTTGACAGGAGGGGAATCTCCAGCAGTTAATGACTGACTGCAGGAGTTGAGGGCCTGAGGCAAAGCTGAGGGCTTTTAATCCAGGTGGTCATTAACTGCCTGGGAATGCCTGACCCTAAGGTTAATTGTTTCTATTTAAAATCATGAAAATAATATACACATATACATACCCCCCTTCCTTCTTTTCTGCTGTATACATGTATTACAAATATAAATATGCTGTCATTTTATGCATTGGATAAGATGAAAGCTGGGCTGCGGGATGTTCTGGATGTATTTGCTAAAAAGCTCAGGTACCCCAGATATTCTTTTTGCATTCCTCTTTCCATTAAAAAAGTCTGACACAGTCAGGCCAGGGGGGACAGACTGGGGAAGGCTCTGGTTCAGGGTGTGCAAGGAACAGGGTTGCTCAGTGAGGATTTTACAGGTATCTGGGATGCTTCACAGTAGAGAAGAGCTTGTGCTCCCAAAGCCATGTGGATATTCTGCTTTTACAATGGTATCAGCTGATTTAATAAAAGCTCTCTCTGCAGTTATGTACGTCCAGGGAGCAAGGAAGAAAGTCACTTTTAAAAACTGTTGTGCACCTTTACATATATATATATATATATAATTTTTTTTTGGGGGGGGGGCTTTTAGAGCTCAGCACAGTGCAGGATCAGGCCCTTGGAAACCGGCACATTTTATTATATATATGCAATTAATTTTCAGTGTTGAATACTGCTTGTGTAAAAGAAACAATCAGGAATCTGGTGCAGCCCGTAAGCCAGAAACTCCGAGTAGGTGACGTGCTACCCCACTGAGGTTCAGCGGGTGCTTCATCTGAACCAGAAAGAATCACGCTTGGGTTCATTTAGATGTATTTTCTTCCCCAAATCCTTCTCTCCCCCTTGCTTTTCTTGTTTTTAAAGAGACATATGTCATCATCGCCAGTTCAGTTTCCTGTGTTTAACCCTTGCTATATCTAGCCTGATTACTCCTAATAAAGCTTGACAGTTGGAGGGTTAATCCAGCCCTTGGTCTCATGGTTTCTTCTCAGGAAACAATCTGTCCCTGAGAGCTTTCTGGCCTGTTGCAAGGTTATATCCCCCTGGGGTGCCATCAGCGCCAGCCAGGACTCCTTTCCCATTGTCTGCCAAATGGCCACCAATTAAGTCAACTGTTCCCCAATTAGAATTTTGAGGAATTTATCTTGTTCCTCCTGTGTTCAAACTCCCAAGCAGGGGCAGCACTTGGAATCAGTTACAAGGGCTTTTTCTTTTTTTCTCCTCTTTTTTTTTTTTTTCCCCTTCCAGAGTGAGGGGGGGTGAAATTAAATAAATAAATAGCAGCTCTTTCCTGTAATCAGATACTCCTGGGTTTTTCCTGTTGCCCATTCACACAGCTTAATCCTGGGGTATGTGATGAGAACATGGTAATATTTAAGGGAGGATATTTTATTATTGTTCCATTCACCTGAACTAGTGCGGATTAAATTTTTTTATTGATGCTGCTCTTAGTAAAATGTTTCTCCGTGACATCAGCTATAAATATAATGTGATTTCCTGAGTTAAAGGAAGAAAAGTAATTTTATTTCAATTGGTCTAATAGCCAAATATTCATTTCTATTTATTTATTTATTTATTTATTGCTAGAAATTGTTTAACTGATTGTTTACAACTTTTTTATTGGAGAATTAAATTCTGTGCTCTGGGTCAACTTTAATATGGGAAATGCAAAGTCTGGCAAAGGTATCAGGATAATATCCTTTAAATGAGATATCAGATTGATCCATTCAAGGCACATAGGACCTTTGGCTTCTTTCCTGAGATTGTGTGAAGGTTTTCTTTAGCAAACTCTACGTGATACTTCAATGGCCCTGGCCATGAAGGAGCAGGACAGTTCAGTTCTGGTGACACAGGCAGACTGTGCTGGGCCAGGCAAGGTGCCACCATTGTGGCCTTTGAATCGGTCCATGATTCCAGAGCAAATTTTGGGATTAATTCTGAAAATGCACTTTCACTTTAAAATTATATCAGTGAAATCCCTTTGAAACATAAGCACTCGTCATGCAAGTTTACTGAAACATAGTTCTGGGGCTTCAAACATTTGGGTGATTTACCCAACTCTTATGCACTTTTCTGCTGATCCTTTGCTCTACTCAGCTCCATAGATTCTGATTTCCTCCTAGGGCTGCATTAAGTGATGTAACTAAAAATGTAACCAACATCTGTCATATGTTGTTTTTTTTTTTTTTTTTTTTTTTTTTTTTTTTCAGAGAGAGAAGTGCATGCAGTCAGATGTTTTGTTTGGGATTTCTTAGGGAAGATTTTCAGCTCTCATTTTCACGTATTTCCTTCTTATTACTGCAAATAAGGCCAATTCACTCAACTCACATCTGCTTCGAAGTGTCACCAATTTCCTACAAGTTCCAAAACATGAGGCAAGATGAAGATAAAGACCATATATAAAATTTAGCTGTCAATCCAGTTTTCTCTAGGGTTTTTTTATGATTTTATCTAAAGTAGTGTGTTTGGCCATCCAGATTTGGTTTCACTCACTACAAAAAATGGCAGGTCAGATCTTACATGGGAGAAATTAAAGAAGTTATTCCAAATTCACATGAATAAGACCTTTGGCACCATCCTTAAATCCTGTAGTCTTCTACTTAAATAAAATTGTGATGTGTATGGAAAGCTGAGACCCACAAAACTTTCCAAAGTTTTAAGGTTATATTACATTTTTATTTTTTTTCCAAGATGCACAGCTATTTCCGGAAGGATTGAGCACATGTCCCAAACATAGTATATAGAAAACAGAAATATATCCCCTTGCTTCCCTCGGGGTGTGGGAGGTGGAGGAAGTTAGTGAAAAAATATAGCACAGTAATAATATCAAAAGAGCAGGACAGCAAATTATAGCTGTCCCTGGTCAGATTTAATTGGGTTTTCCTCAATACAGTGAAGAGTGGTTGAGGAAATGCTTCCCTTGCCATAAAGCTCCCAGCAGTCCCCTCAGACTGCACTCAGCTCCAGTCCCGTGGAAGCGAGTACATAATCTTTACCCACACATCAATACCCAGCTCCCACATCAACCAGGAGGAAGAATGCGCCATTGAAGAGGTTAATTCCCATTCGTTAAAATAGTCTGCATTTATTGAGGAAATGCAAGCAAGCATTTTAATAGAAAATTTAAAACCCATTGGGCCTGATTCTCCTCACATTGGTTTTAAATCATCGTCACTCTGTTTGGTTAATCTTGCTTTTTTCCTGGTGTTAGCAAAAGGATGATCCAAGTCATCCTCCCTTTGTTCCTTATGTAAATTAATGATTTTGACAAAAATTTTCTTACAACCTGGGCTACTGAAACTCGACGAAACTCCCAAATGCTGGAAAAACTCAAGCACACCTTCCCTGTTCAGCTTGCGCTTCTTGTGCATCCTTGCAACAGTTCTGTGCACAACTCGTGTGACTGTGCAAACTGCACGTGGCTGTTTTGCCCAGCCATGCAATTCTCAGGTGAAAAAGCAGTACTCATTTTTGCAGATACAGGCTTTATTTCCCGTAGCGATGCTTGGGGCAAGCTCTTTGGCATTTTCCATCTCTGCCCTAAAGGAAAATAGAGAGAACGTGGAGGGAGGCAGGGGACCGAACACGGAGATATGGTGAACACACAGTGCTGAAAATGCATCCCAATGCACTTGCTGCTTTACATGTATGCAAAAGAATCTAGTGTTGGGAAATTCTGTTAATACTCTGGCTATGTCAGGACAAATAAAGGTCCTGAGTTTTCTTTTCTTTTCTTTTCTTTTCTTTTCTTTTCTTTTCTTTTCTTTTCTTTTCTTTTCTTTTCTTTTCTTTTCTTTTCTTTTCTTTTCTTTTCTTTTCTTTTCTTTTCTTTTCTTTTCTTTTCTTTTCTTTTCTTTTCTTTTCTTTTCTTTTCTTTTCTTTTCTTTTCTTTTCTTTTCTTTTCTTTTCTTTTCTTTTCTTTTCTTTTCTTTTCTTTTCTTTTCTTTTCTTTTCTTTTCTTTTCTTTTCTTTCTTTTTCCCTATTTTATGTGTGGTTTTGTTTCTTCTCTCCCTTTTTCTTTCCTCTTTGGAAAACGGTTACCTGTGATGCTTCCAATAAAGACAGGAATCTCCTGATGCTAGCCTGTGTAGGATGCTCCCATGTGCCAAATAACCAGTGCCAATGACCTCCTTTATGTGACAGTGATAATTGCTCCACCAAGTGTTTCCATTAAGCGAGTGGTTCCCAAAATCCTGCTCATGGAGCATTGTGATGGGAATTTCATACAGGAGTCAACGTGTTGAGCAATGAGGCTCCTCTTGTTCCTTTGGAAAATAAATAAATAAATATATATATATATATATATATATGTATCGTCCCTTTCCAGGCCCATTGGGTACGTGCAACCCTTAGGAGATGTCCAGGAAAGACACTCCCTTGAAGCATCATTCTGCGCTGTGGGGGGAGCAGAGTTAGGACTGGGTGGCTGCGGGGCTCTGCATCGCGCCAGGACGATGCTCATCCCAGAGCCATCACAGGAGGAAAGGCTGCAACTGCTGCAGCATCAGCAATGAGCCGGTTGTGCTGAGAAGGGCTACAGATAAAAAGAACCTTTGTGGCCCCCGTACAAAGGCCTCCTGGTTGCTCTTCAAGAGCTCTGCCTGAGCGCGTGTTGGCTGGGCTGGCTGCATCACTGCCTCCTTGGCACAGCATCAATGCGTGTGAGGGCAGTGGAGATGCTCTCAGCAACTTAAACACAGATGTTTGTGAGCATACAAGCGCAATGTACCAGCGGTGACACAGCTTTGCTGCAACAAATAATTTAGCGGGCCCAAAGAGGGCTTTCTCAGGCCCATGAACATCATTAACTTTGACAAACAGAAAATTGCTCCCTTGCCAACAGCTTAAGTGGATTTACAAAAAGTGATTTATTTCTTTGCAGATAGTAACAGCCCTAAAGCATTATATTTATATATATATATATATATATATATATATAAAATTAAAACTCATGATTTGGCTCAATTGCTGTGAGAAACAAACTGCCTCCCAAACACTTTGGCAAAAAGAAGGTCTGGCTTTTACTGCTGGTTAACAGGCTTGTTGTGGTCAAGGGCTGGGTTTCTCCTGCACGTCTCCAGTGGCTTTGAATCCTCTGGGGAAGAGGCTGAAGTCCCTCTTCAGTGGGTGCAGGATACCTGGCGGTGAGAGGTGCAGGGTGACACTGGTCCCAGGACACCTCCTCCTGGCCATGAGAAGAAGTGGGGTTGGTGGCATCCTCTTACAGCGTCAGATGTTCCTGCCAATCTGATAAGGCAACAGGTGCCTGATGTGCGCCTGGCATGTTCGGTAATTCACGTAAACAAAAGGAAATGGAGAGTCTGAAATGACGGAATGAAGAAAAGAAAACTTGAAACCACAGCTGCAATTTCCTACATTGGTTTTTACCTTCACTTGTCCCTAGAGCTTTGACACCTTCAATGCCAAATTTACTTTTTACTTTATTTCCCTATTCTGCTTTTCTATTTACTTGCTCTGAGGCTGCAAAATGTTCATCTCCCCTGGGGAAAGCCAGGTGATCCTTTCTGCAAGATAATTTTTAAATCTTTCTTGAAAAAAAAAATGAAGCAAGGAGACAAACAACTTCCCCTTAGCCCAAAAGGATATAAAAAATCAAATAAACCCACAAAATAAAGGAGCTGAGTGGATGCTTTCTTAATGGGGGGTCTTTATCCCTTCTGTTATATTCTGAAATTTCAGTTTAGATACTCAAACTGTTTGTAGGGTTCTTAATGCAATATGGTCCATATTCACTTGCCCTTTAACCACTGTAATAGTAAGCGTGAAAAAATAAACAAATAGTAATTTCAGACTAAGTTTTCTTTTCTGCTCTTACTCTTAAAATGTATTGAAACAGCCTAGATTTCCACTGGTGTTAGGTAACCTGAAACGAAACTCGATATAATGCAATTGCTATTAAAGCACTATTGCTTTGTGACATTGGGCTTAGAAGGAAATGTGGGAATGTGCACTTCATTCATGTTAATTTAAGTGGATGTTTTGATTGGATTATGTAAGTATATTTGTGTTTGCATGTGCATGTGTGTGCTTGCATATATGTCATAATTTGTCAAAAGAGGTCACTCCATAGAAGTGAGTTTAAACTTAATCTTACTTTCTTGGTAAGAGTTCAAAGGTTAAGTTCAGTTTAACCTTGGCTCAGCAGAGACTTTTCTTCTGATTTTTCAGTCTGATATGAAAATGGTTTGTGAAATAAAGACAAACACAGGTTCGCCTGAGAAGGCATTAATAATCCGATCCTTACATGTTTGTATAGAAGTCAGGTACAATCCAGTGTTGATTGCTTCTTAGCTTCTCTTTGCTTTCACAGAAAATCCTGGAAGATAATAGCAGGTCATCACAACCAGGCACTGGAGCTTCGTGTACCCACAAACAAACACTGGCAACTCTGAACTGTGTAGCTAGTGGTGGTTCGCATGTGTGGGACAGATATATCCAGATTTGCAAGAGGAATCATCATTGCAATAAATCACTTCTGGCATTTTCCAATCCTCGTTTGACCATTTTCCCAAACAAATTATTTAAAGTCTATATTACATTACATTTTTTAAATTTTGTTTTAAATAGAAGGCCTTTTACAGGGAGCCTAAAAGATTAGTTTATGAGATAAACTTACTGGTGAAGTTTCCAGTCTAAATAAATAAGAATCCCACCATAATAAAGAATCTGGGTTATGTTCAAACAAATACTGTAAAGTTTTGAGAAATGCCAAATTCTTTGGAGATCGGTGTGTGTGTGTACTGTGTGTTTGTATAGACAACAATCTCATAGCAATATGGTATGCCAGTTATTAATTCTGCTCATTGCAGATGGTTTCATTATGTGTATTTAATTTCAGTACTTAAGCAAACATACAATAGTAAGGCTTACAAACTGCTTTAGGATATAACAGTTGTGCACCATCAAAGGAGATGGAAACGAAACGGATACAACTGATATTGCTCAGGCTGGAGGTAAATCTATATTGATGGGATTAAGCCATTCAGAAACATCCCTTGAGTTGAATAGTCCTAAAACCACCGATCGCTTTGTTTGCGGTGTTGAGAAGGTACTGATCACTCCAGCCGTAATTTGCTGCAGCAGTTAAGTGCTCCAATTCCTCAGCGCAATAATTGCCACATGTTGAGTGTGCAGATGTCTAAACACGTGGGAGCACTTTCCTTTCCTAAAGACAAATGAAGATTTTCATTTTGTTTTGTAAATGTGTCAGGATTTATCACTTAGTCATGTGTCATGCATTAGGGTGTTTATACAATACAGCTTTCCACACCCTGGTTCTGGACTTCTATGATTTCAACAACAAGGCCATGGAGGAGCGGAGGTTTGCCAAACCTTCCCCTTTTAACCCAAACCTTTGGCTGGACTAAAGAGAAGCCTGAGCTGAGTGTGCCTAGTAAATGGTAAATGGGATTATTCCCAAGAGTGAGACAAGTGGGATTCACCCATATCCTCAAAGACTGCTTGATAAAAGAGGCATCATGAGCAAGACAAGCAAACATTTAAAAAAGAAAAAAGTAAAATTGAAATAATTTTGTCCAACAGCAATAATTATGTCTGTCTGTATTGAGTACTATATTGAATTGTACCAGTAGCTTCTCTTTGACCTCCGTTGTCTGCTCAAGCAAGAAGGAACTGACTCTAACTTTCCTTTTTCTGTAAATAGCTACCTTTAAAACAATTTGCTTTGAAGTTTGAATATGTAACATCTTATCAGAGACAGGCTGACTGATCATAACAGTATTTCTGAAATAACTGTTCCATAGTGGAAACAGGAATGGGCAGAAGCTGGAAAGTAGACGGGGCTCCAAGCCCAACGTTGATGTCATTTCAGTTTGGAAACTGAAATGCCGTTGCTGCAGGTATGGGGCTGCTCCCATTAGGACTGAGATCCAGACCCGAGCATTCCTGGAGAGTGTGGAAAGGGTGTTTGGGGTCCAGTGTTTAGTGTGGCTCTCAGACTTTTCGGACAAAGTTGGGATTAGCTAAAATGTCAAAATAGTTAACTGATGTCTCTAATGAGCTTTTGTCTTTTATTTATTTATTCATATATTATTATTTGGATAAAATGATAATGATAAAAATAATAAAAAAGTGTCCAAAAAGGAGAGTATCTCCCTCTCCACTCTGTTACCCTTTTCAGGGACTGATAGTCCTTTTTTTTTCTTTTTTTTTTTTTTTTCTAGTTGTTTGCAGAAGGGGGAAAAAAACCCACAGTTATTTATCTGTTACCAGACAAAGACTGTAAAGAAATCCAAGAAGCATCCTAGCACAAAAGCCTGAACTTTTTGACCTCTCAGGCCTCAGGCCTGGACAATTGGCCGAGCTGGGCTTTTTCCTGAGAACTGCCTGAGGGCAGAGGCTGAGAAAAGATGCACATTGTTCGTCTGCAGCCATTAAATGCAAGGGCTGAAAGGCAAAGGATCTCACCAGGTTAGAGCAGTGCTGAGAATGCAGCTTGACACTCATTTTCAAGGTAATGTAATAAAGAGAAAAAGTGAGTTGTAGAGATCTTAATTCTTTAAAATTTAAAAGCTAATTTTGTGTCTTTTAGTCAATTTCCTATGCAGGAAGGAAGAATTTATTAACTGACTTCTGATGTTAAATGGAGTGCTAATGGGCAAGTACAACAATTCAACAGGTGCCAAGGAGAAATATAGAGACATTATATCAGTATTAATCTTAGAGCCTTGCAAGCGCATTGGTAGGGGCTTTTATTAGGCAGGTTGTGATGGGAACACCCACAAAGTGAAAAGGGTTTGGGATTTCCTGTTTAAAGTGATTGAACTCTCACAGGCAACTTGGCTTGCAAGGTATTTTCATGGCAGATTACGAATTTTATGCCATCAGAAGTTGCTGTTTGCAGACAGAGCTGTGGGAAGTTCCCGAGCTGTGAACTCCTCCTGGAGGAGATGCCTTCAAGTGGCTGCGCTCTGCACATGCCCTGGCTGTGGCAAGCAGGGCAGTGATGCTGGAGAGCAGAAATATTTCCAACATCGAGCACTCAGCTGGAAACCTGAACACCCGTTATTAGTCTGGATAGCAGTCAAAAGAATAGTTGATCCTGCTAAAAATCTATGCAACCGCTACTTTACAGACTAATCTTCTGCCAGTAAACAAATGCTGACTCTAATGCACTTCTGATTTTGACCCCTGGGTTGAAAATTTTCTGTATAAACACCAGCTGATGAGCAGGTCACTTTGTTTGCAAGACAAGATTCTCAGCGTCGCACCCCATGCAGCAGGTCCCTGATCTAGATAAAAGACTTCAAAATGCCCAGCCATAATTTTTACTGAATAATTTTTTTTTTCCATTGTTCCAAGCTGTCAAATTATTAGCGGGAAAGAGAAAAGTGTTTTTCTTTAACATCTTATTCATGGGAAAAGAAATAAAATAAAAATAAAACCAACAAAAAAACACAGTGACAAACATTTTGATGTTTTCAAATGGAAGAGTATCACATTTTAAAGACAAGTGTTTTTGAAATTTCCAAGAAGTAAGCTAAATGTAATTTTAAAAATGACTGTGTAAAATCAAAGTAAAATACTTTTCATGTTTGACAGCGCAACCTTTTTGTTGTCATTGTTCTGATTAATATATATATATATATATTCAGATTTACAACTTTTTCATTCCATATCAAAACAAAATTAAAAAAAGCATCACAGGAATGTCCCTGGAATTAAAGAGCTGTTCCTGTGTGGCTCTTATTCTCTTAATTAATACATTAAAAATAACAAATAATAGTGATATCTGCCAACACTGAAATAACAAAAATTTCCATGGAAAAAGGGGGAATCGGTTAACTGGAAACATGGTTGTTGGTGTTCTGGCTCATGTACCACCAGCCGTCCTATCTATCTGGCTCTGTTATTTAAGGTTGGATTTTAAGTAGCAGAAATGAGTGTTGGTACAAGTTGCATACAGGTAACAAATTATGTCCTCCACGATATGGTATAAATAGACAAGGTGATACCATGGTGTCAAACCCCTTTTTCTGAGGAAGGTTTTGCTTGCTCCCATGTGATAGCCACTGGGAACTTCTGAGCCTGCTGCTGTGTGTAGTCACAGAATAAATTCCCCTGCTCCAACCCTTCAGCTAAGCTTAGCTGAAGCCACTGCAGAGATTTCACCTTTCCTCTGAAGGCACAAAGTTCAGAGCTGCCCCGGCCCTGCCTTGGTGCTGTGCCAAGCTTTTTGCAGGAGGATGCTCTCAGCACCGGCAGCAAATGGATTTTGGCGAGTCCATCCCTTGCCAGAGAAGCAGCAGCAATCGCAGCCCTCTGCTCAGCTGAGGTCAGGAGGATGTTGCACAACCCGGCTGCGTTGTGTTCTCACTGCAATGTCCCTTTGCGAGCAGTGTCGTAAACAGCATCTTATTCATTTCAGTGGCATGATGCAGAGGAGAAACATCACACAGTAATTCTGCGTGGTAGGGTCCAGAAAAGGAAATAAAAACTGCGCAATGCAAATGACATGGACTCTGGGGCTGCTTGACACTGCCTTTTTTATGTGTGTGTGAAAATGCTAACAGGCTTTATCTCACATGAAGAATTAGCTTCCTGTCCTACTAATAATAGTAAGCATAACAATAATCGCAATAAAATCCCCCCAAATCAAGTGAAGAATTTTTGGATTCCAATGTCATTTAAGCCTTCCCCCCCACACCCCGTTAGCTCTGTAAATCAAAAGTAGCCCCAAAGAATTCAACTCAGTTTTATATTTGTGAAAATATGCTAGCAGCATCTCCCCTTGTGAGTCCAAAATGTGATCTAAAATAGCCAAGGCAATGAACATCCCCCTGCCTCCCAAATCAGGGAATACCTGTGCTGGAGTGTGAGGGAGAGAGAGGGGAGAGATTTGAGCTGGCAGTGCTGTTGTTTAGCAAAACTTCACATAAGAAAAATAATGATGGCAAGTTCTGTAGCTGTTAGATGTATTCAATAATTTTTTCTTCAAATATAAATATTTAAGATACCAAAAAGCTGCTTTCTCTACTTCCTTAAAAATTCCAAACTGTACAACCAGTTCCCATAAATGACTAATCTTATTTTAAATGAAGCTAATTTTTGGCTAGGTCTTGAGAAGAAAAAATATTGGATCCACAACAAAATCCATATTTTCCCCCTCTCTGTATCTTAAAAATGCATCCAGACTAACAGCTTGTTTCCAGATGATATTGGATGCTCCTTTTAGTTTCCAAAATAGTTTTTTTTTTGAACTTGGTTGCGTGGCTTAGAGATTGGTTATGGGGTTCTAGGTTTTGACCCTCTCTACTTTGCAAGGCTCAGGCTGAGGTGCCCACACAAGCGGCTGGAAAAAAAAAAAAAAAAAAAAAGGAAAAAAAAAAGAAGAAAAAAAAAAGAAAAAAAAATGGTTTGCAAAATCTGAACCAGGGATTTTAAAGGGAAGAGCACAGTCCTTCCCCCCTATGGCGGGTGGATTTATTGGGTGTCATGATGACACAATGTGTCTATTCGAAACCAAAGAAAGCCCCCTACTTAACCTTCATCTTTTTGTGTGTGCACGTACCAGAAGGCACCACACTGTTGCTGGAAAGCAAATAATTAGTGACATGTTCTGTAACACCATTGCTATTTAAAGCTAAATCAGTGGGTTAATGCTTCTCGAAATGTGACATCCATGAGGGATTCTCACTCCAGCACTGTTAGTCACTTGGTGGTCTCCAGAGTGACAGAATCAATGCCCAGAGTTTTAAAAGTCTTGGTTGCAACAGGAAACAAGTGATTATTGGTGAAATTAGACGGGGAGAGGGAGAGCATTCATAGAGCCAGATCCTGCAGGGCTCGACTTCTTCTCCCGAAGGAAGCCGGGGGGGGGGGATGCAGGCTCCAATCTTTGTTATTGCAAAGGCGTGAGTGGGGGAAGCTTTCTGAAGAGGGATGCAAATACACTGGCAAGGGCAGAGGAATGGGTCCCAACCTTCCTCAGCTATGGAGATTTCCCTCTGTGCAAGTCCCTGGGGACCTGCCTGTCTCCAGCCCAGTGCGTGGCTTGCTGCGGCCCCCCTCCCTGCAGGCTGGTGAGGTGGGAGAGGCTCCTGAGACCAAATTCTGGGTTGTAAAATCCCAGAACACAGAGCCCAGGGCTCCCTGGGCATCTGTACAGCACTGAGCCCTCTGACAGTCTCTAAAGAATGAATCTTGGGAATTTATAATTACCCTCCCGTGATAGAGAGAGAGACTCTGGAGTTGATTTTTCTCAAAGAACTGAAGCAAGGCCATTCTTCATTAGGGCAAATGGACTGAACAAAACTCTTTGCAAGGGTGTGAATAAAATCCAAAAACATTAAGAAAAGGAAAAAAAAAAAAGAAGAAATAAAGCAGTCAAATCACATTTTATTTCTTCTTACCCAGGAGATTGACACAGTAGCTTTTTTTTTTTTTTTTTTCTCTGTTTCCCATTTTCCATTAAGCTGGTTCCTTAAAACACATCTGAACTTTTCCCATCCTGACGATTCCCACGGACAATTGGCAGAGAATCTAGGACAACTTGCAATACTGGGATTTTTTCCAGGCATGAGTAACTTGTTAAAAAGCCACTATTTCCCTAATACTAACAGTAAACAGAGTTCACATCCACATGAAATCCTCTGTGACCCATCGGGGAAAGTTTTTTGTATATTTATATAGAGAGATATATGAAATCATTTAATTCCTTTATCCATCAAGCACTTGGAACTCAGCATGTCCGTTTATATTTCACTTAAAAAAATAAATATACACATGCATGCCAGGCTGGATTTAAAGGTATCCTTTTCCCCCAGTTGACAGCTCTATGCCTGTAGTTTTATAAGCAAAAGCTTTGGAAAGAACAGTATTTAAAAAAAAGTTACTGAGCCATGTTTTACGTCACTTTGATGAAATATAGGTCCGTCACACCTGCTGCTTCTGCTCCTTTGAGTGGAGGACAACTGTGTTGAGTAGTTACTTCCTGAATTTCTGAGTTTGTAGGAGTCTGTGACATTGGGCAAGCAGAAATTTCAGGCAAGCATCCACTGTGTAGATGCATTACATGTGCAATGATTTCAAAACATCCCCAAATGATCACTGCTTTTTTGGACCTATTGATGACAGCAGTTATCTAACTAAGCTACGTCTATTTCAGAGTAGGAAGGTCAAACAGTGGCAACTTTTAAAGTTGCATCCCACCATACACATGGGTTCTGCTCTAAAAAGTGGACTAGTTTAACAACGGCAGGAAGCCCTTGTAAAGGACAGGGATGAAAATACACGACAGGGCCAGAAAATTGATGTTTGCCTATAACAGAATTGTGGGCACAGCAGGAAATGGACCAGATCAATGCTATCAGCTTGAGTGCAGGTGCACAATGGGCCTGATTCCCTTTTCCAGTCAGGCTACCAAAGGCAGTGTATATGTTTCCAGTAGGACCATGCCCACTGGGGTAACTGGCCCTGTATTTTGGGAGCTGGATAGAAATTGAGAGCCCAGAGCACCACCTGTAATCCTGCAGCTCTCCTGCTGAAATCTGTTCTCCTGCTCTGCCTTAGTTTCTCTACAGAAAAAATAGAGAGAGTAAAATATTTTGGAAAACATTTTGAAATTAATTTTATCCTAACTATAATCATGTGATCCTAAATCATACGGCTGGAGTTAGGTGATGTGCACAGTTTTCCATCTTCCTGACTTTACCCCATGCAAAAAGAGTGTGAAAAGACAAAGCTGTGATTTTTTATTTTTATTTATTTATTTATTTATTTTCAGAAAGGATTTCCAGGAAACATTGGCATTTGGAAGAATCAAAATAAAACACCCTGGCTTGGGACTGCCTCTCTCCTGCAAGGTGTTGTCAATCTCACGCTCCCTGTGAGTGAGATTAGATACGTGCACCCAGTATTTTACACACAGACCTGATCTTAGCTTTTGGGTCTCTCTATAAAACATTCTCATCAAGAAGAGCCACGAACAAGCCTCTTCCATTAGGACAGATTTCGTCAGTGGCTGTTTAGAACCAGCAAGTTGATTACTCCTTTCAAGTTGGAAAGTACCATTAAATTCCTAGCCAGGCTTCCACACAAGAGCAGTCATTAGTGCTCCTTTTGGCTTCGTGCCCCTACCTATTGTCTGGTGAGAAACCTTGAAAAACACATCCAGATTCTTCCTTGGAAAGATGCAAAAGTGTATGAAATCTTCCATGACAATAGTGATTCAGCTGAATAAACCAAATTTGAGAATTGGTTCCATCTCTGAAGGTTTAGGGTGATATATTTGTTAGTGTTTTATTAGTTCTGGCATAATGAAAAATAGTCTGCATTTAGGATAAAAGTATGGTTGTTACAGCAACAGGCTGCATTTTTGTGTTTGGATGAAACGTTTCAGTCTTGCTGGGAATAAGCAGATCGTTTTTCCCAGCTCCTCAAGAAGTCAGTGCCAACCTTGTAAACTCTTTCAAATCTTCTTGAAGTGCAGCTGATGCCAGAACCAGTATTTTTCTATGAAGTTACATTGTTATTCTTTTGTTTCAGAGGCCCCGTGTCGTGCTTTCTCTGTTTAATGGGTATTTCCTTTGACTCAAGAGTTCAGAACCAGGCCCAAAGAATAAAAGACATTTTCCCTAGGAAATCCACCCCCGTGACTGAATCCTGAGAGTGGATTTGAACCGATCCTGTAAGCATTACCAATCTCCTCAGCCCTCCATAATGTCACGTTTGAGCACATCTATGAGAAGGAACAGCAAGATGTTCTTTGGGAGTTCGTGGTATTTCATTCTCATGGAGCTTAAGTCATTTTAAAGGATGAGAAAGTTAGTGTAATGTTTTTCTCTTTATTTGCAGTGCCTTGAATTATTTTTTATGAAGTTATTTGTACACATTTCAGCACTTCCTGTTTGGGAGCAGACTTGAGGGCTGAAATACCATGAGAAAAACTTGTTATCCTGATGGCAATTTAGATCTGGCTAAAAGGAGGATGCACTTAAAATCCTGACATAACTCATATTTTTATCCAAGTTCTCCCCTGATTTACAGACAAAAGATTTGTTATGATTTGTGGGCCAGATATTTTCTGATCTTCAGACCACACAGATATTGAAAGTTTGAATCCTAACTGGACTTTGAGATTTGGAGTTTCACTAGATAATATCTAACACCTAGAATGTCAGAGTGAGATTAAGTGATTTTTGTACCAGGCAGATTTTAGGTTAGACTAATCTGAAAGTAAATCTTACTTTAATTTGTAAAAATAGTATATTCATTTCTATGTCCCACCAACATATTTACAATTTGTATTCTATATGCCGTAGATGCTTTCAAAACCACTTTTTTTTTTTTTTTTTTTTTACAGCTCTTTCTTATGTCAGAGACCAAAATCAGGTGTATATATATATATATATATATATATATATAAATATATTATATATATATATTATATAAATATATATATAATATATTTAATTTGCTCTGGGCAAATGAAAGAAAGAAGCATTGCCATCAACAGATGTACCACCAAACAACCCAGTTCTGTCTAACTTGGTTCTTGGCATCTGTGTGCTATTTCTGTCAAACTCAATCAAACTAAATGTTAATTTTTGAAGCAAAACCCCTATGATCATTTCACTTGTGATGTAAGCCAGATCTAACCTCAGGACTGTCAAAGGCCAGAAGTCAATGACCCAATTTGGCATGCCATGCAACCCCTTATCAGCAGCAAGTGCTTTTCCCGTGTCTCATTCCTATTTGTGCAGATTATTCATTCTCTGTGAAATTTATTACAGATACCAAATAAAGTATTTATATAAAATCCATCCTGGCTACAACTTCAAGAAGCTTTGGCTATAGCACAGTGTGGCAAATAGATCCCAGAATATATGTCAGGTAAGAATAAAACCTTCCATCCAGATAGGAATCTGACTTTACAATGGCAAATAGTTGCTCTAAGCCTCAGTCCAGCTACTGTTGAGAGCTAAAAGTCCCATATGAAATGCTTTAGTGAAAAACCTGTGCTTGGCTAATGCAATTATGGAGCTTTCTCTAATTGCTCACTCACTTGGAATATAAGATGGAGTACTCTTAGTATGTTAGGACTTTTCTACTCTGATTATACTTGAGCGCTTAGTGGGACAAGATTTTGACCTAGATTTCTGCATTCACCTGAGATGAACTTGGGTTACGATGGTTCATCAGTGTTGGTCTTTGATTTCTTTTTCCCTTTTATGCTCCTGGAGCAAGGAAAGCAAAAGCCTACCAGAGCAAAATTAGCTTCAGTTTTGCCAAACTGGTAGGTAGTAAACCAGGTATATCAGAGAATTTGGACAAGCTGAGTAAGAGACGAGCTAAATTAAAAAAAAAAAAAAGGGGGGGGGTGGGTAGGGCAGAGTGACTTCATTCACTGATAATATTTTCCTACATTTCAACAGGAACGCTGTGTGATGAAGAAGGGGATTGTCTTCTCTCTGGGAATGTGTTTACTCTGGGTTGGTGACTGTCTGAAACCTCTGCATATTTGGTCTCCTGATCTGGCAACCTCTTCTGCTTTTGCGGACTTCATCTTCCCTCATGCATAGATTGTCTTTCTTTGGGGAATTTTTCTCAAGGTATCATCAGCATTTGCTCATGTTTCATCCTTTTTAGGATAGCAGGAGGTTCACAGCAATCTGTGAACACCACCTTGACTCAAAAAGGTGTACAGATGATGCAGTGAGAGAGAACAAAAATAATAGACTTAGTTGTGGGCAGAAGTAATAAAAATAATAATACAAAAATATAACGAGAGAGCTAAGCAAGCTCCCTCTGCTTGCTCTGTGAGACAGTCATTGGTTGAATTCAGTTCAAGTTGGTTAAAGAAAGGCTAGTTAAAAGAATTCCATATTGAAAATATCTCTAAGGTGCAGACCTCTTCCAAAGCACTAAAGGAACCCAAGTATCTTATTAGTGCAGAAACTCTTTAGTAAAGCTGGATGGAAAAATAAGACTAGGAAATAACTAATTTGTCCATGTTTCGGTTCTTTGCCTATACCCTTTTTCTGACATAATTTATTTAAGCAACGTATTTCTGACAGATTTAACTGCAGTTCTGATCCATACATTGTCAGTCCCCTTCACATTTTCCTTTTGTGGTTATTGTGTATCCCAAATCCATACAAATAGAAGATATTTGCCTCAACTGGCTTGCACACACAGCCTACAGTATGTAAAAAGTTAAGAGAAGTCAGGCTGTGCTGGTATCAGTGCTTTCTGGTCTCTGAACACAATTCCAAATGCACAAACCTATTTTTAGAATATGACATTCCTTTATTTATTTATTTATTTTTCTTTTTAAACTATCTATAACTTTCATTAAAAAGCCGTGATGTATATTACAGCCACACAGGGTTGAAAAAAAATAAAAATAGTGCATTAGCAGTGAAACAATAATCCTGCTGCCAAATGTACAAATATTCACTAATAACTGTTTCAGTCCTGCAGGCCCTGAGGAGTGCTTCATCTTATTCTTCTGGCCTGGTTTTTGACAGGGGGCTTCCCTTAAATCCATCCACCGCTCAGCTGTTCACAGCTCCCTGATTCATACCAGCCTGCTCTGCCTGCATGAGCACTGTGCTGGTTCCCGTGGCCAAGCTTTTGCAGCTGATGCTCTTCATCTCAGGAGGTCAACTGGGGCACCGGGAGGGAAAGTTATAGACAGATGGGCCCCCATGTCTGCTTTTCCTGAGGTGGTACCAGCTATGGTTTCTGATTACAGTCAAATAAATGCAGTGGATGCTCAGGTATACATGCAAACGCCGGGTGTTCCCCAGGTGAACCCAGCTGCAGCAGGAGACCACCATAAACTGCACTGCTGAGACCTAAAAAGAGCGTTTATGAAATTAATTGGGGCTTTCAAATAAAATGCATTTAATGTAAAACTGATAAATCCATTAAATGTATATTACAGCTGCAGTTGCTTTATTCAGGCAAAAGATTAATTTGTGGAACAGTTTGCTATTGCCTATGTAGTTATCAGTGAATAATGATCTGGTGGTTTCATGCCTGAATTCCAGGTAGATAATAAGAACAAAACAAAGGATTAATGCATTTTATCTACTTCTCTTCTATTTCTACTAGAGCGACCTCTTGGAAGGCTGCAGGAATGCAAATAAGGGCAAATAAACTGTTCTGATACTGCAACTCCTGCCTGGTTGTGTACGCGAAGGGCTGATGTTTGTAAAGCTGTGACTGCTGTGTTGCGTTAAGCACTGAGGAACTTTGCAAACACACCAAGTCCATCAATATGACCTCAAAGCACACATTTCCCAAGGTGCAACCTCCCAAAAAGGAGCCAGGAGTTCTAAAATCAAGTCTCCAGTTGAAACTCCACCATGCACCCCATTGCTCCCAACAGTGTTTTGCCTTTTTTGGGGGGGATCTGCAGTGTTCAGCTCCATTCAAAAGGATGTACTGTCCACGTCGGTGAACCCTCAACACATGCTCTTATTTTATCCATAAGTCAAGGGAGCAGCTGGGAGACATTGTGGTTTTTTTTTTTTCTTTTCTTTTCTTTTTTTCTTTTTTCTTTTCTTTGTTTGCTGCCCCATCTCTGACTTGGAGGGTCAAATCCATGGCAAGTTCATTTCTGGGCCAACTCTGCCAAATTATATGATGTGAATTAATGTCTACTAGAGCTTAGAACAGCAAACTCTGATTTAAGCTCTTAGGTTGAACTTGTCTACAATTGTTGAGGTGAAAGGCCAGTTCATAGCCATTAATTAACCTAATCCATCTCAATCTACTTTATTTTATACCTTTTAGGGTTTGTAACTCTAAGAAATATATTTAGATAAAGCAATGCAGTTAAAATCCAGGAACATTGCTAAAGAGACTCACCACCCATCATTGGTTTATACTAGAGATCCCTTCAAGCATATTTTTAATGCAGCAAACTAATTTAATCATATATTTGTTACTTAGTCCCAACACACAGTTCAGTTTTCTATAAAATTGATTCACATAGGCATTCCATTAATGTCAGGGTTATTTTTGATTCTGACTTTTAGTCAGTTTGCAGTAATTTCATGAATAGGCACACATTATTGTCAGACTCCCCCTGTTTTTTCCTTCCACCTCCTCCCTTATTGTGGTTCTAGTGCTAAAGCACATGAAAATGAGGGAGTGAAATTACCTTGTGAAATATGAACCTAAACACGACCCCTAAGTACAGCTTTTGGGGACTGGTGTGTACAGAGCAGCAGGCAAAGAATATTCAGAAAGAGTAGCAAGGTTCAAGCTTTATCTAAAAGCATATGGGAATTTCTTAAGAGGATCTAATCTAAAAATAGGATTAAGACATATTACCAGATGTCTATCCCCCAAATATTCATTTTTAAACTGAAGATATTTAATGACTGAGTAATATTTAATAAGTTATTAGTTGACCGTAGAGGCTTCTGAAATTGAAATTCCTTGGAAATGTCTATCACGATAATAATTAATAAAGGTTTTAAACCAGCATCTTCATTGGAATGGTTTTCTGCCATATTATAGAAGACCATTTTTTAAAAGTATGGGCTGTTTTAGATTTTTTTTTTTAATAATACACAGAAAACAGAAAATCATATGTGCTGTAACACTGAAATGCCTAGGCGTAAGTGGAAATGACCAGAAAGTAATCAAAAATGGTTTGAAATTTTATTTGTAAGAGTGAGATAAGAATCTAGATATTTATCCATTTTTATCTGAATGTTTCTATCCTAGAAAACAGTCCAGAAGTGCAGAGCAACATGTGATGTTTAAGGAAGATGCTATTAGTGTGTTTTGTATGGCTGTCTTGCAAGTGGCTCTTATGTTACAGGATACAGTCAGACAGCTCATTTAAGGTACAGCAGATCTTATTGATCTCAGCATCTATGAAAACCTGGAGCACATCTGAAAATAAACATTTCTCAAAGATTTAAGTTTTCTACAGACAGATAAATGAGGAGAAGCTGCAATAATGCTAGTAGAGGATTTCCAGTAGAGTCAGAAATGTGGGAGCATGCAGATAAACCCTGATCCACGTTTACTTTTGAATTTCTATCTCAAGTTTTCTTATGTATATCCACATTTGACCCTTGAGTTGTGGTTTATTTTTATTTTTATTTTTATTTTTATTTTTATTTTTATTTTTCTGATAAAAGCCTGGATAAACCTGAAGGCTAGTCTCAGATGGAAGTTACCCACTTAGATTCACAATGTAGGCCAAAATCAGAGTTCTCCTGAGACACCTCTTAGCTAACTCTCATATAGACATGGTCTCTTAAGCTAAATCAAAAATACCATCCAAGTATGTTTCTTGTGGTATCTGGACATGTGTTTCACAGAGAAGAATATCTAAAAGATTTAATGACAGAGGTTTTTATTGGATTTCCTCCCCTCTTCCCCATCCTAATGAAAGTTTCTTTAAAAAGTCCCAGGTAGCTATAATTCAAATAAATAAATAAATAAATAAAATTAACCACTTTTAACCACTTTTATAATTCTTAGAATTCCTCCTGAAACAGAAGGCTTTGTGTACCCTCAATAAATTTGAGTTGCACTGTTTCCATCGCCTGGAGAAATTTGATCTCCTTTGGTGGGAAAAGAAATCTGTAGCCAGATAGAGAGGGAAGAGATTCTTGCCAGGGTGACAGAGACAAAAATGTTGGATTTGTGGAAAACCACAGAGCCCCTAATCATTTCCAGGGTGCCATCTATTGCCGTAGCTAAAGGGAAGCTCTGAGAAGAATGGTGATGGGAAGCTGAAGGAGCTGTGTTAGCCTTGTAGCAACACTTGGAAATTGTGCCCCCTCCTTCCTCCCCTTCAGACCTGTTGAAGGCTGGCACATAAAACATGAGGCACAGCAATGCCTAGGGGGGAAATTTAGCTGATTTGCTTTACGGTTGTTGTTTTGAGTCACTGATAAAGCCAAGCACTAGAGAATAGTTTGTTTGAAGTGTGTGCGTGCTCCATTCTGAGCAGGATGGCAATTATCAGCTTATACGCCAATCTGATAATCACAGCAGAGAATGACTGGCAAGTGTTATGTTGATATTTTGGCTGAGGGATAAAGAGGACCGTTTCTGCTTCCCCTTCATGTACCTGAAGTTTTGGCTTCAAGCGAACTTGGGAATCCAATACACATCCAGGTTTTTATTGTGCTTTATTGTGTTCTATTTTATTTTTTGTCCAGCCAGAATAATTAGTTATAGGGTAGAAAATACAGTGGAAACAAACATTCTTGGAGAGATCTTCCCATTCATTTTTTTTCCCTTCATCATCTGCCAGCTGCAGGCAGAATGCTCTCCACTTGGCTTCCCAGGCTGGAAGAGAAATTAAAAGATAAAGGGACAAAAAACTTTGCAGGGGGAAGAGGCAGCACCTCATGCCTGAAATATTGTTGTTTTCATTGGTGAAGGTAGAAGACATCAGCCTGGTACTGGACTGAATACAAACACTGCAAGTATGTTGTGAGGCTCGGTTCCCTAATAACCAGCAATACCATCTCCAAAACAGATTATCTAATAGGAAAAGTGAGCACTAGTCCAGCAATTAACGTGCTAGTCTGAACTTGATAGATGTAAATTTCAAATCCTCATTCTACAAAACCACTGTGCCATAAAGTTAGCTGCTTGAGACCAGATGAACAGTGATGCTTTTATGAACAGTAACAACAGATTCGTGTTGAAATTATAAATAGGAAATTTTGTAGGGATGGAAAATCATGCCTGATTTTCAATGTGGACCTGGCCTCTAGTCTCTTGTTACTTGTCTGAGTTCAAATAGCTGTTTTCCATATCAAAGCAGTGCTTTAGAGATAAATAAATTAAAGATTACACAAGTATTGCAGAGACAGAGACAGAAGTTCAGCATTTCAGAGTGCCAGGTCACATTAGAAAGACTGACTTATTCTCCCATGACCCAAACACTCATACCTATGTATATTTATGAAATATGTAGCAGATTATTTTTCTAGGCTACCTTAGTCCACAATCAAGGAGCTGAAATGTGGCCATTTGTACAGTATTTCAACTTTTATAGTTACCTGGAGAGTCAGAGAAGTTTTGCAATGCTTATACTGCACAGTACATGGTTAAATGGCAGCTGCAACAACCACAGCGATATCACCTGCACACTGCAGAAGTTAGGGAAGGAAGAAATGTGATAATAACCTCTCATTCATTCTCAGCAAATTCTTTCTTGAGATGTTTCCCTCACCAGTCCTCATGAAGCTGCTCTGCTCCCCATTGAGCACTGCTCTGTGACAGAAATGGGTCCATTTGCTGTTCTGCAACCACCGATTCCTAATGAATTAGACTTCTTGCGTTACACATGAGTTGGATGGCCCACGCTGGGAAGGGGTGGTGAATTCTGACTGGGTTATTATTTTCTAAAGCAATCCCCTTCTCCAAGGTTAGCATGGGCGTGTACGTGTCTGCCTGTGTGCATGCTCAGAGGGTGATTCTGATCAAAGCTATCACTTCTTGGCCTGTGTCTTCACCCTGATGTAATTTTGTCATGACTAAGATAATGTTCTAGTATGGGTAATAAAAACACAGAATAAAAAAAGCTTTATTTGTTCTCCAAATTCCATACGATTTTGCCTTACACATTCTTTACTCTGGCCCTCTTTTTTCCATGAGTTGCCAAACTAAAGTTTTGTACTGGGCCATTAAAGAAAAAGTGAAAACAAAACTTTTATTGACATGAACACTTTTTTTTCCCCTCTCTGTCTTCACCATTGGGGCCTCAGCTAAAGTGACCTGAGGCTAAATAGGCTCTCAAAGAAAGCTTTCTTGCCAAAGAAATGTCATTGCTGTTAAACAGTACTAATGAATGCATAGATTTAGAACCTTATTTACATTGAAATTTGTTTAGTAAGCCAACTTAGGTCTGAAAATTGGGACAAACTGTTTCCTCAATAATTTAATAACTCCAAAGACCTCGTCCATTTGGTAAAAGCAGTCTCACCATCCACTTACAAATGCAAAGTCACGTTTCCCAAAATTGAATAAAATGCTAATAATACAGCAGATCCACAGATCAGCAAGTAAAGTGGCTTTTAGCTCTGAGTTCAGCTGGAGACAGAGTGAATAACAACAGTCAGCTTACTCTGTCCTAAGGAAAATGGTTTTATTCCATCAATTGCCTGTGTTTCAAGTGTTTTGAAGGGTTCACATTTATTTTCGTAACCTTGCTGGATTTGGCACCCTTGCCAGTAGTGCTGGAACTTTCAAATTGAGAGCTTTTCATTGAAACAGGCCAATTAACTCGCTCGGGTCACATTCCCTATATGAACTGCTTTTAATGGTGATCCGTACCACCCATTTTGTGGCAAACAGAAATCCATAAAGAAAAACAAATTCATTCCTTTCGGTGAGTGCTTCCCTGGGGAAGGCATATACCAGCTGGCTAACTAAATATGGGACACTTGAACAAATAAATAAAACATCCCTCCATTGCACACCTCCCCAAAAGATACTGTATATATTTTGTTGACACCATATACCTTGTATCTACATTTTAGGGATGAGCATTTCTGCAAAATCTGGTTTTGTTATTTTGACTGAGGTTGCCTTAATGCAGAGGCTTGAATCTTTGCCCAGATAGAAACTTGTCTACAACTTAAAAAGTTTGGAGACTAGATTATAGCCTAGGTCCAAGGTAATTTACAATACAGTTTTCTGCTCTGTCCCATAGGGACAGAATTGATCTTTCTAAAATAAAGACAATAGTTGCCATCTAAGGCATAAGTTGGCAGGAGTACTGATTTGGGAATTTATTCTCAGTTGAAAGTTGAATACTCAACTCAATATATTATGAAATGTGCAGAGCCCTGTGAGACATAAAGCTACCTATGCATACTCTATATTCCACTGTGATAGAGCAGATATAAGAAACACTACCACAGAGAATTTGCGAGGCCAGACTTTGATGTCACAGCGAGCACAGTCCCCCATCATTCTGGAGCTTGTGCTTTTCCCATTGCACTATACTTATGCAGAATTTCAGTCCTGACATTTATTCACAGTCTTCTGCTACCATCACTTAAAATAGAGTTTTAAATGTAAATAAACAAATGCAGCCAGGCCATATGAACTCCTCTGCTGAATCTGGGGTAGTGAGGAAACAAGAGAAACACCAGTAATATCTAAACATTTTAGATATGTCTGAAAAATGATGTGATATTCCCATATAGCAAATATTGTGTTGAACATGGCAGGTCTCAGTCAAACTAAGAGCACCCAAACAAATCCACCTTTCTTCATTACAAACTATAAGGAAATAAATTTTTTTGAAGCTGAGCCTCTATCAGAATATGATATTACATGACACTGTAACCTTTTTCCCTCCAGAAAACCACCCTTTATGAATAAAACATAAGTGACCTTTAAAAACTTAGCAGTTGTACTAGGTGATTGCATATTAACAAGCTTTTTGAGGAACTAGGACAGGCACTGTACGTTTCAGTTAAGGACAGATAATAGAACTATTCAAATAATTTATTATTTTATACAATATAGGGAAATGTAAGAAAACTACCTCAACAAGAGTCTGCTTAAATTTTTGTAAGTATAATTTTATGTGACTCCCCCCATTCATCTAAATTATGCAGTCACTGCTAAATGAAAGACTTCCTTTTAAAGGACAAGCTCGATTCTCCTCTGCTTGAAGTTTCTGAACAGCTTTGGTTTGAGGCCACTTCATGGGATAAGTTGCAGTGATTACTAGGCATTTTTCAAAGGATGTCTAAGCCTTCTGTCCTTCCTTTGCCAAGATAAAGGGTTTGGAGACAAGACCTGAACTGATTTAAATCAGTGGAAATACTGGAACATCAAAGCATATAAAGCAATATATATGGGCAAAGAGGACTCAGTTTTGGCTGACTGTCTTGCTCTAAGAAAGGCTCTTGACTTTATTTGATCATGTCTACTGAAGCCAAGTGAAGAAGAGAGGGAATAGGTTCACACCTAGGAGACCATTTCCATGAAAATGATCATGACATTTGTAAGTTTGCAAAATTACACTATATCACTTCTTGCATAGGTCTTCCTTCATTCCATCTGCTTTCAGTAATAGTTCTAGAGTATAGTTATCCATGGTAGAAATGTAGGGTGCTATTCTGGTGTTCTCTCCTGGTCCATCATATTGGATTATCTCCTTAATTATGCATTGAGTACATAGAGACCTGACAGACGAAAACAATAAATTGCTCAGCACTTTTTCTCAGCATATTTTTTCTACCTATCCTGTTGCATAGGATTCCTTCTTCTACTAAAGGGCATGATGGTCATATACCTCATACCATGTAAGCTGTCAAGTACCTGGTTTAATAATCATGAAATGATAGTAGTTATGAAGCATTTTAGCCATTGCAGAAATCCAAATGTTTATTTTAAAACACAATATCCATAGGGACACTCCCTCTAAATTTATCAGCAGGATTCCTGGAAAGCTAAATTCAAATGAAAAAGCTGATAAACCATGCCCCATTGTTTGTTTTCTTTGTATCATCTTAGCTATAATTGCCTTAGGGTGATTAGATGTTACTTCAACCTTTTGCTACATAAGCTTCTTCCTCTGAGTATTAAAACTATATCCAGGCACAGGAAAGAAAAAAATCACTGACATTCGTCATTTCAGTATTTAGGTTGTCTGAAAAGTTCCCAGGCAGGAGTCTTGGGTGTGTTGAGTGTGTCTTTCCCTAGTGCAGACAGAGCACATAGTGGTTTGTCCTTTGAGCCAGTAAGAGGAGTGAAAGGGAAAAAATATTCCACAAGGCCAACCTGATAGGTTTTCTCCAATGTGTCATTACTGTGTTTCAGAGCATCTGTGTTGCTGCCATATGAACTGGATAGGAACACAAAGTAATCAATTTCAGTTGAGAGCACTAATTTATCACCTTGCCATCTTTTATTGCAAGGTAGAGAATCTCTCTTTCTCTGTTTCTCTCCTACTTTCTAAATGCAAAATCAGGACAATAAAGAGCATCCCCACTCCCGCCCCCCTCCGGCCCCTCCTTTCTCCAGTTCTTCCCTCTGTCTATTTGTTTATAAGACCTTGCAATTAAAATAAATATTCTAAGAAGCAGAAACGTACATAATCATACTCCATCTTTGCTTGTTGAAGGGCAAGAACCACACTGGTTCCCATTAGAAAATATACAGGAATACTCCAAACTTTAGCTACTTCTGTATTACTAAGAATCTCCTCTTAGCTGTTCACCTAACCATGCCAGCTAAAGACAACAAGTTCACTTTACTTCTTTCCTGTGAAAATGGAAAAACTTTTGTTTCATTGTCCTTGGCATAAATATGCTCTACTGAAACCAGAAAAAACAAATACCAGTACAACGGATGCGTACTTTGAGTGTCAGAAGTGGACTCCACTTTGCAACCTCCTACACAAGAAACTGAGAGAGGGCATGAAAGAAGGGCAGAACTTCCCCTAAGGGGATGTCTATATGGTCTCTTGCAGGTAGACATGAGCTGACTCTGTGTGATTCTGTATGACTGAAGATTACTTGAGCCATTGGACTGCAACACCACAAAGCCAAACCCGAGTGTGCTGTCAGCCACAGGTCCTTGTCTTCTTGCTTGCAGGTGCTCTAACTGTGGGTTTATCAAGCCCCTATCTGAATGCAAAAGACTCTGTAGGGTTCTGGTTAAGCCCTTGTTTTATGTATTCTTTGCAATCCCCAAAAGCACACAGTATAGTACAGAAAGAAGGAATTTCAAGTCCTTGAGTGTTTTGGGGGGATATGTCTCTCAAACCTGAGCTTCCCAACTCACCACCTATTTCTAATGCTGCTTTCCAATCATGTTTGCAGCACTCCCAAGAGTTTTTCTGGCCTTGAGTGAAGTGGGGTTGTCTCATCAAAACCAAGAAGATTTGGGGCACACAAATGTGCACAGATATTCTTTCATGACTCCTAGACGTATATAGACATATATCTACTATCTGCAGTTGCTGGGGGCAACCGGAAAATAGTGAAACACCTAATATCCCATCCTAGCTATCAAGCCTTTCCCTTACTTCATTTTTACAGTGCCTTTAAACACTATTTACCTAACACCCTATTAGCTAACAAGTTCTTTTTGCATTTACACACTTTTTACTTTCTTTGTTTGCTGTTGTTTCAGTCTTAGAACCTTTACAGTAAATGCTAAAGTCTTTCATCATCATTTTCCTCAGGAAAAAAAAAAAAAACACCTTAGTTTATCCACACATGTGGTTATAAATGTATATATATATATATTCTAGGAACCTGACATTCCACTGCCATTCCCAATATATCTTTCTGGCCACCAATTTCCTAACCAAAAGCACATTACAGATCTGATGCTTTCCACGGCTTAGTAGCACATCAATAAACTAAAGATTATTGTGCTTTGTCAGGTTTTATTTTGTAACATTATGGGAAATTCTCTGCTGCTTTGGATGAGTGCATAAACTCTTATTGCTTGACAATTAACAGAACTAGTAATAGAAAATGCAATGTAATTTACCTTAGTACAAGGGATTTTGGTTAACAAGAATTAAACTATTGAACTCTCCTCTAGTAGGAGAAGGACATTGTCTCATTATGTGTGCAATTTTTTTGGTAGTTAAATAAATAAAAAAAGCCCATACACAACAGCAAGTGGGTGCTAGGCCTTCGCTGGATTTATTATGAAGGCTATGAGAAATTCTTCTCATGTGCTTGCTTTGGAACTAGACAAAATGATCTCTTTGCAAAATAAGCATGCCATAGCACTTTCTGTGATACAGATAGAGTTCACCCAAATAAATAATGTTGAAGGGGGAGTTCCTTTATATGCTGTGCAATTTCAGTGTGCTGGAGAGTGGAGAGTTCTTCTTACTTCTGTTGCTGAATTAGGAAGGTCAGTATTCAATTCTCTCCCTCAGCAACTGCATACTATAAATGTCAAGGGGCTACCCCATTACTCTGAGGACCAGAGTCAATCTTTTCATGTTGATCTCCGAAAAAGTGGTTTGTGGTTTTTTGAGCATTCTGGTCTAGAAAGGTCTTTTTTCTTTTTCCTTTTCCATTTTTTTTTTCCTCCAGGAATAGGAAGGAAACTTTAAATCTAAGAACAATGATTTTAAGGTTGAATTTTTCCCTATCAGCTGGGAATATTCATAGAATCATATAGAATCATAGAATCATAGAATGGCTTGGGTTGAAAGGGACCTTAAGGATCATCTAGTTCCAAGCTCCCTGCCATGGTCAGGGATGCCACCCACTAGATCAGGTAGCCCAGGGCCTTGTCTAACCTGGAACCTTTAGACCAGTTCAAAATGAAGAACATATAAATGAAGCCATAAGAGAAACGAGTTGAGGATTTGGATTTCAGGGCTGGCACTGAGGGTTCAAAGCACAGCCTCAGTTTCTGCATTGTTATTGTGAACCTGAACAAATCTATGGAGAATCTGCTTTGCGTAGACTCTGAGGATAGTGAGTTTTGCATTCACTGAGCATATCTAAAGAGGAGCCTCAGTAAGAAAATATACCACAGCACTGCAAGTTTTATCTGTCTCATGAACAAAATTTGATTTTTACATTTTAAAAGGTATACTTTGACCTGTTGTTACTTTCAGGCCAAAGAAATGATCTAATCAAATTTAAGGCCATAATAAGTAATTCTTTACAACCTCCTCATTTTGCATAGCTTCTTTATAGTAGGACTCATATCTGAGTCCTAAATGAGTGAGGGGCAAAGGTTAGTGTCTGTCTGTGCCTCTCTGTCTGCCTATCCATCCCTTCGTGTTTCCAGCTTGGAATCGTGGATCATAGCGGATCATGGTTCTTACAGTCAATTTTCCCTCATTAGCACTAAGTAAAAACTTGATTCAAATAAGAGGGTTAATTTTGTTCTGTAAGAAAATGAGGAGAAGGATATTTATTTAAGATATTGCATGCCTATTTCTTACCACATTTCAGTGGGTTTTGTATTCTCAATTTTGGAGGTAATTTAGATAATCCCAGACAAAGGTAAGAGTATTGGCCTTTCTTGTAGCCATAAGTGTGCCCATGGGTGAAAAAGTCAGAAAGGTTTCAACAACGGAGCAGCCCTGTTGAACACGTCCTTTTCTGGAGAGTTGGGTGTGTTTGAACAGCGGGCTTTGTAAGCAAAGCAATAATCACCTCACATAAACAGATAATGATGGATGTTATGGAATTGTGAATTGGGGTTTAAAATTGTGCCCTCTTGCCCTCAAACTTCCTTACACATACAAACAAAACAAAGCGGAGTTTGAGATGGAAGCATTAGACCGGGTTGGCTGAAAAGCTTTCCTCTTATTGGAGGGGTAAGCCTGTATCAGATAGTGTTGAAATCTCCTACTTGACCCTTGTCTAACCTTCAATCCAGAACGCACAAAGTAGGACAGAGCTAATCCCAGCAAGTAGGTTTAAGCAAACAGACCAACAATTTACTACCACTCCAAGAACG
Source organism: Anser anser (assembly GCF_964211835.1). Taxonomy (NCBI): domain Eukaryota; kingdom Metazoa; phylum Chordata; class Aves; order Anseriformes; family Anatidae; genus Anser; species Anser anser. The sequence continues at coordinate 5,677,702 of NC_139730.1, forward strand.
TCAGTTTCCAAACTTTCTATTCACTCACGGTTTTGAAAATAAGAGCCATATAAAGCAGAGGTCTGTTGCAGGGAGTGTATGAAGCTCCACTTCAAACACAGTGAAAGCCACCTTAGCCAGCACTGCACTAAACATCTGTGTTTCTCATGGTACACGTGGTAGAACATACATAACGCATGACTTCCAGAGTACAATACTGTAATTCTTCAAGTTTCCCTGCTCTTACCACTTACCTCAGGTCTCTGGTCAAGACATTTGCCATGACACATAGCATTTTATATGGCACAAATAAATAAAAAAAAAAGCATAAAAACTGTGTGTTGGGGGAAGGGGTTATTGATATTAGTGTAGATTTTGTTTTTAAACAAGTGATTATGGAGTAATATTTTTAGGCTGGAAACCTCTCGGCCCTTCCTACATCACCTTGGAGTACCAAAGATGCAAGAGAAAAATTGAACAGTGACAATTCTTCAAACCTAGCTTGCCAATTGGGAAAGTTTGTTCATTTTCTCAAGGCCAGGTAGTACTGACTCTGGCTGGGTTGATCTGTTCCTGACTTTCCAGTTAGTTGTGACAATTTAAGTGGCCTCACCACATGGGAAAGGCACAAAGCAAATTGGGCAGGAAAGCATTATTCAAATTGGGTAGGAGTACAGGATCATACTCATTATGGAATAGACTCTGACCCTCAAATATTACTTTTGCACATCACACAGTTTCAGACCTTGAGGACTCCTCTTTTTTTTTTTTTTTTTTTTCCCCCTGTGGTTCTGAATATAAATTGTAACTTTGTGGCTGAGCTCAACGTTTAGGTTTATGGCTGCCAGACTCAATTCTTTGGGGAGTTTGGATCTGATTCCATTACAGGACATTGTGGCTTGGATTCACTTTTTATGCTTCTGATTTCCACTCAGACATTTTCATGATAGAGATTATGTACAATAAGCATTGACATGAACATGGAAAATTATGATGTCAGGGCTGTTTAAGAGGTGTTTATCTGTTATGAGGCAAACATGTCATTCCCTATATACTTTTTTCCTTGAGATTCTTCATTATAATTTTGCCCTACAAAAATCAACTAGAACTTTGTTAAATGGTTCATCAAGGCCAGAAACAATTCTGGCTAAGAGATTAACTACATTGAAAAGCAAAAGAAGTGCAAAACCAGCTGGCACTGCCATAAATTACTGGGGGAAAAAAATGTAGTTATGCAATTCTTTGTTTGCCTTTTTTTATAGTTTGTTCCAGCATGAGCATCTCTTTTTAAAGAGAGTGCTAGTGAAATACCACCAGCCTGAAGCAGAAATGAGGAGACTGTGAATGTTTCCCACTGAAATATACAGTGAGCTCATTAAAAATACAGTCAATTTTTTTAATAGTAAAATCATTTTAAGTTTGCTTATATGGTGCACATAAATCCGGAAGCCTGAATTATTGAGTGTTATTAAGCCTAATGCCTTGAAGCCTGCACTATTATTCCCTCTGCACTGTCAAAGGCAGTGCTGAGCTGCCCACAGTTACCAGAATGACACTTTCTCTGTCAAATGTGTGTGCTGAAGTCACTGTGCTCCTTTTTGAACCCCTCATCCTTTTCTCAGTCTTTCCCTGAGCTTTTCTGGGTAATGGAAATGAATGCCCAGCATTTGGAGGTGTGAGGTCAGATACTGAAGAAAAGAGGATCCCAGGAAAAAAAAAAAATAAAATAGGGAGTGAGGGTTGGGGATAAAAGCAAGTCTGTAAAAGAATGAGTGGAGTGTGGAGAGCCTGAGAGTTTGGATCTCCTCTTATCTGAATCCTTCTCCCACTCCACTTCATGTTGAATCTGCTCTCTTATCTGTTTCTCATTTTTGGTATGTGATTTTGTTGGCACTAGCAGGGATTTTTTTTCTCCTCTCATTCTGGAAGACATGCCAAAGAGTGCACAGAAAGCTCATATGATAATCTTTTAATGGTATATGTGAAAGCATGAGGAATTTAAAAGGAAGAAGGAACATACTTGCAATTAAAATCACATGCTCCATCCTGTAAATAGACTTTCACTGAAAGAGTCACATCTTGGGCACATGCTGCAGCAGTTCCTGCACATGGCTCTAACTGTCATGAAACTACTTGCTGGTAAAATATTTACACCTCCTCAAGTTATATACAGAGGGCAAATCTCTGTGAAGCAATGGCAAGGGAGGGAACTCGGTGAACTAAAGTTCCCCTCTATCATTTAAACTCTTCATAGTACATGAAAGCCAAAATGTTCTTACCATTTGTCAGTTGCTAGATAAACTTAGTAGTGTCATGTCTGAATATGTGATGCAGTTTGTCAGCTCATGGTTGCATGGTGGTTGGTTAGACATTGGAATGGGTTGCCCAGGAAGACGGTGGAGTCACTGTCCCTGGGGGTGTTTAAGGAAAGGTCGGATGTGGTTTGGTTGGAAGTGGTTTAGTGGATAATATTGGTGGCAGGGAGATGGTTGAAACAGGTGATCTTGGAGGTCTTTTCCAACCTTAATGATTCTATTATTCAGTGATCTACCTACACATATGGATGCATCTCTGATCCCATTACCAGTCCTGCTGGTTCTGGCTCCAATCTGTAGCTGGGGACTGGAGCTGGAGTACATGCCCAGTATGCTTTAACAGCACAGCAGTTTTTAGCTGATGTAATAATTTGGAACCATTGTAATCACGTAGTTACAAGTGGTACCAGTACCATGGCCTCTTGTGGATCAGAACTTTCCATTCATTACTTCTATTCCAGACAAAAGACAAAGACATCAGCCCACTGGCATTTGTTGGTTTGAAAGCGATGTATTTATTTCTGTAAAAATGTGAGTTCTTCCTTCATGTAGCATTCACAGTAGTTTATTACCACTGTAGAAGATAGAGCAATAAGCACAAGAGCATTCCTGCAAGCTTCCCCATGTGCAAAAGCCCCCATGGGTTTGTTTCTCTAGGACTTCTCATAGTGACTGAATTGCTTTACAAATTGAGTTTCTTTTAAACATATTTCCATGAGTTTTGCTGTCAAAAGGCCTTTTCCTAGACCTAACACTCTGGAAATGCTTAATTTTGTTTGAAAATTAAAACAGTCATATGTAAACTTCTCATAACTGGGTTGAGTTTGTAAAGACATTATTTTTAAATGGTCATTGAGATTCATTACCAAATCATAGAATGTTATGGTTTATATTTGCCCCCAAACCTGAAGTATTTTGAAGCTTAACATAGTCCATATAACAGATGGTTAAAAGGATATTTTCTCACTCGTTTTATGAAGAATAGTAGGTTAGCTGAAGTAAGGTTTAGCATTATGGCTAAATAAGTTATTCTAACATGTTGTAGAGAGCATCAGGAATAACATCTCATACATCTTTCTTCACAATTAATTCATATCTTCTGTGTATTGGACACTTACGCCAAATTTTTGTGTCTCTGTCCTTCACTGAGATCTTTATCAATTGGAAACGTACACTGGTCTTGAAGCTTTAATGTTAAGCACATTTCCACAAGGAAGTATTGCTTTAACAAGGGTGGAAAATGCTCTCTTTAGAAGAGCAATTATCATTAAAGATTCATTATCAAAAGAATAGTTACCTAAAGCAGAAAAGTATGAACAGACCCACTGATTCATTCTCTTGACAAAGTGTGACAGCAATCCCAAGATGAATATATTTCAAAGACTAGTACAAATCTGGTCTGTCTGTCTATGCATATCTAATATGCCTATTGCTGTATTACCAGGCTGGGCACATCTTCAGCTGATGCCAACAGGCGAATACCTTTAATGATGAAATGACATGTTTTAAACTATGTCGAGACCTGCTTAAATATTTTGAACAACTGGTTGAATTTTCTCTTTGGATTCCTGTTCCAGGTCATCTTCTCAAAAGGGTTAATTATTTCACCAACTTCCTAGAACTGAAAGTGAGCCTGCAACTTCACACCATAAGCCCATGTGCTTTCAAACATTTTGAGATTCAGCCACTGTTAATCTGTAGGCACAAGTGGCACAAACTGTGATTTGCTTATCTCTTTGCCATGAATCATTTATTTTTTCATAGTTCATTCCAAAGCAGATTCAGAAGAGTCTATATATTCAGATTTATAGAGATCTTCAACTGAAGATGAAATGGAGATTCTGTTCTTTTGGAGTATATGTGTCTATACACACTAAACTGGTAATATGCAGACTCATGTGAATCATCTTTACATGATAAAACTGCCTAATTTTAGTAGAAATTGAATTCAGAAGACTGAATATTTATAAGTATTATTACATTAAGACACAATACACTTTTTAACATGAAAATAATAACAAAAAGAAAATCCACTTTGCCAGGAAAAACAATATAATGACAGTAACCAACTGTGTTGGCTTTTTCTCATGTCAGAGTTGGGTAGGAATGCCAGGACATATTATAAACTCCTTCACCAGTCATGAAACTCTCAACAAAATCATTTGTTGTTTGTTTAAATACAGATTTAATTAAATTTTCAGAATCTGGCCAGTTATCGGTAACTTTGGTCAGAATGAGAATCTTACGGAGACAGTTGTGTCTTTCCCATCTCTGCTCTTATATAAATGTTATTTTTGCTAGGATATCTTCCTTCACCCCCACCCCCCAAGCAGTTCAGAGACAATAAAACACCAGGAATCCCTGAAGAGTGGTAAAATGCTGACATGATTTAAGGAGGAAGACTCTGATAAGAAGATAAAAATCTAATAAACAGAGTCTGGAGGACCTTGGCAAGTCTCAGCTGCTTGCCAGTGTAAGCAAAGCCCCTCCCAAGGAAAACAAAGGGAACCTTAATCTCAAGGACATTCCACTCACAAGCCATCTGAAGGAGAAAGTCAAGGCCATGACCTCTGCAGTCTGAAGTTATGAGCATACTGACAAGAAAATATTTGACTTGGTTCAAGAAGCAAAATCAGTCATTGGATTTTTTAATATCTTTTTTCTTCAGTAAGAGACAAAATAATGCAGTGCCGTGTTATGTGTAAATGTGTACATATACCCACCCCTTCTCACTGTTAAATGGAAGGGAAAATCACATGCACATGATACATGTTTATTATTATTATTATTATTATTATTATTATTATTATTATTATTATGCAAGGTATATACATTGAATCAAATATCTACTCCCCAAGACTTCCCCAAAATAATTGTACATGACTGCTGTATTTTTGACCAGACAAGACACAATGTCAACAGATTAAAATGTTGCCTTTGTGTCTTATTGCATGTAACTTTAGGCCACTTAAAAGCTTCTAAAAGATAGCTAGGCTATAATTAGTTATAAGGAGTCTAAATTGGTTCAGATAAATCAAATGGAAACACAAAACGACATCTAAAAGCCAAAGTTTTCTCAGGCTGCAAAGATTCATTGTCTCCTTTGGTCACCATCTACTTACCCTTAACACTCACTCTTGTGCCCTTCCGTAGATGCTTCACTTGTTTTTAGCATCGGAAATGGAAACATCAGCAACATTCAGAAAGCAGGGTCCCCAGACTGCCCCACAACACTTTTCTGAAATTTCTGCTCTGATGCGAAAGGTTGGTAGGGTTTAGGCATTGAAGGCACATATAAGATGGTAGGAACTTCTCGGCTTTCTGGCAGGCATTGATTTTGTTCTTGGAAGTCATCATTTCTTGTTCAAGTGCAATTTTACAAAATACAAAATACAAAATATGATGTTTTCTGAAGCTGGCTCTCGAAATCAACATAGCTCCATCAAAACTCTCTTCTTTGCTATCTGTTGACATTTATTCCCAGGAATTTGTGTAAGCTTTCCTTATTTTGGAGGAAATTCTCCCCTAGCACAGAGGATTAGGACTTGGTATGTCACACTGCACTTGTTACAAGAAGATCTCCAGCTAAATATTTCATACAGATTTTTAATGCCCCATTTGTTTCCAGATGCTGGTAACTTTATTAAGGTTAATTGTACTGCCCTGAAACATGGCTATGAAGCATGTAATTCACACACATTGCTGTCACTCATTCACCCTTTTGGTTCCCTTACCAATGCCTAACAATGATTTCATCCCTGGATGGTGTAATCTACTGAGACCTGCTTTGCCAGTGTGGCCCAACGAAAGCATCTTGAAGTGTCAAATCACTAAGTTACTTATATCGTTAGATGTAAGTAACTCTTTGCCTATTCAGAAAGGTTCCAGACTGACCCCTGCCCTTAGAAAAATAAATAATGCAATCTGTGAATAAGAAGAGTGGTTATTTTACCAGTGTTTCACTGGCAAAATAACAAATTAGGAATTTGAATTTCAAGCTACGGGGGAGTAAGTTGTACAACATAAAGAGAAGCAAGGATGATCTGTTGGAGAGATAAGCTTGACAAGCAGAATTTGGGTTCATTCTGGAACTAGGCTAGCATCCATCAGAAGTCTGAACTAATCTGAACTGAACCCTGCCCCTCCAATAACCTGCCTTGTTGTTGTGGCACCTGATGACATTTTCTGCCGTGTTGTGTAATGACTTAAGGGCTGTAATGGGTTGCATGCTGTTAAATGTCATCAAATGCCATGAATCATAAACAATCCTGGCTTCTAAACCAGAGATTAGGGATATTTATGAAGTTTAGTCTCAGTTTGGGTTTTCCAGACTCTTGAAGTTCAGAGAGTTCCTTTTATTCTCCCTCTCACTCTCTCCCTCTTTTATTTATTTATTTATTTTTATTTTATTGCGCAAACTGCATCCTTCTGCCGCGATTGACCCTGCTGCTAATATACCCAAACTGCAGAGCTTGATGTTAATCCAAAGGAGTTGAACGTCTGAGCTGATTGCCTGCTGAGAGCCACTGTAAAACTCCAAAGCATGACTGCAGATATTGAGATTAGATATTGGAAGATGAAAAAAAAAAAAAAAAAGAAAAGAAAAAAAAGGATTCAACTGTTTCTTCTCTGCAGAAGCATCAGGAAACAATCCCTATTATCCCACTTGTTAAGTGCAATTTCTGGTTTCCGAAACTTTGCAATGTTACAAAGCTTTTATTGATCCTAAAAGAATGAAATCAGATACAACAGCGAAGCCATAAAGCAGAAAGATAAAAGAGGAATAAAAGGGACAAGGCACTTACTGATGTTTGTTATAGTCTTAAATGGAATTAAGTACAAAAAAAAAGAAAAAAAAAAGAGAGAGAAAAAAAAAAGATAAGCACTAAAAAGTAGTGAGTGGGTGTAAAATCCAGATCAGGCTGTAACTGGCCATATGTATACTGATTCATATTGTCATGCTCATATAGGAAGATGTTCTATGGGACAGATCTCAAGATCATTTTTGTTTCACTTTACATTAATTTTCTGGAGAAAAGACTGAGGATTAAATTTATAATCAGTGCTGTATTGCTGTTCACCTATGGCTTTAGTGGAAGAGACAAGGGAATTACACACACAGACACAGACACACACACACACACACGTTCTCCACTGCCACTAAATTGGTCATTCTATGTTGTAATATTTGATACTTGCACACGTGCCATAATGCTCCCATTTGGATTTGTTATCCCCATTCTTATTAGTAGTCCTTAGATAAAGATTGTCCATCTGTGAGTGACAGAGTTGTCATGTCTGTCTGGTCATCTGCTGCTGTTCAAGATAGATGCTCACAAGCTTTATCTGAAAGCTCTTTTTAACCAAATGATCAAAACTCTATGAAAACAAATAAACAAACAAAAACTGTTTAAACTGCTCTGTGCAAGATCTGATTTTGCCCAAACCTGATTCTTCACCCAGGGAACGAACCTTCTTATACATTTATTATGGCAAGCAGCACTGACACTGAACAAGTGTAAATATTCATTAATAATGACAAATCGTTCTGAATGCTGCACACAAGCAATAAAGGAAGGAGCTCCTACATAAATAAAAGAGCGGATGTGTCTGAATGTTTAAGACCTGGTATTTCCAAAGCACCTTAAGGAGGTGGATGTTCCAGTTTCAACTCCCTTGGACACTTTTGGAAATCCCATGTTTGGGCAAGTTATGAGCATCTGAAAGCATGTGCTTCATACCCCGGGTTAAAAGCAGACGGTTTGTGTTTATATGCTACTCTGCTGCTGAGCCGAGCTCTTAGAAACATAGGCAACCATCCATCCTTCTCCAACTCTCCCTCCCCAGCACTCCCCAAACTTGTATTAGGAGTTGAGGAAGAAGTCAGAGGTGGTTATTGTGCACAAATCATCTGCTGGCTGAAGTTTTTGGTGGCAGCCAAGAGAGAAGAAGGAAAAAAAATTAGAAAAATTTCAATTTCAGGACCATTATTATTTTCATTAATCATAAGAGGCGCTGTCACCCCTGTCCTTATTCTTTAGAGGGAGATCTATTATACGGTCCATTTAGTCCAAGCCATATTACCTCATATGTTTTCCTGGCTGACCAAATAAGACTTAAGAGATAAAACAATTTACTGTTCATTATGATCCGTGTCACTGGAATCAATCTATTAACCTACATTAACTGGATATGTGACGATAGCTCACATACACGCTTCTCCGATTTAAAAAAAAAAAAAAAAGGAAAGAGAATAAGGGAGGGGCTGCAAGGAGGGGGGTGGAAAGGGAGAGGGAGAGGAAAAGGGGAAAGGAAATCAAGGCCCATAAAGTGCAGCAGACGTATAATTTGCCAAGCGAATACAACTTCATTTTCAAGCGGCCACTGCTGCGCCCTCCACATCTTCACGCAGCCCCTGACCTGTGAAGAATTCTAACAAATTGGCTTCTATTGTGAAGCCAAAAGGTGCCATCAATGAAGGGACGGTTCGCTGGTCCTAAAGTATGATGGGAAATCGCAGGCTGGAATAAAGAGCTGCAGTTTTATGAAGTTAACCCGTTGAGGTTAAATCCAAGCAGGGAGGCTGGAGCCGACTCTTGCCCCTTCCGATGACTTAATCTGGAGAAGGATGATTTATTCTGACGTGTTGCCCATATGCAGGGGAACGTCCCTTGCCGAGCAAGGTAGAATTGTTTCTTTCCAGCATGCAGACGATGCAACTTCTGCTACGCTACAGAACATTCATTCCCTCCCTTTTGCTCTCTATGCTTGATAGATTGTAAGTGTCTAGCGGGAGGAAAGTGAATCAATAGGTGGTCTTCCTGATGCTCGTTTGCACAGCAAAATAACTTTTGAGTAAACAACCAGTGAGTTAAGGTAGTGCCAGCTCTACAGAGCTCCATCAGCCTATTTACTCTGGATTTGCAAATGCTTATTAAGGGCCCACATAGGTACAGGTTCCTTCGACATGTGAGGTCCCGCTGGTGGCTGAGGACTAGGAGACTTTTCCTTCATGTTGACTGCCTCCATGCTTTTTGACCCAGCTGTGCCTGCACGCAGAAGCTGTGTGCACCTAGGACCTGGCAGGGACTCTGCCCTCCTGGGCTCCACACCTACAGGGGAGAGATGGGAATGGTGCTGGGACCATTTGCCAAGGGTTTTTAATCTGCTCTTTGCAATTATTAATATGGCAAGTACTAAAGTTCATATTGTTACTACAGCTGCTTTAATCGGGTACTGGAAGTAATTTGGTTGGAAACCAGCAGGTTGAGACATATCTCATTCACACTTGTGCTCTTCCCTTGAATTGGAGATACCTCACTCTTATGCAGGTATCAACCTTGTGTTACTCCACTTGTCCTTTACATATGGCCCTTATGACCTGAGCACTGGATTAGCAATGGAGCTGCTACTGTCCTGAGCTTTGCATGCTATCTCTGTCCTTGTGTAGGACACTAAAGTGTGGGCATGCACAACTGTGTACATTCTCCAAAGACTTGGCCCAGTTCTAACTCTAGCAGGAATTATATCAAATTCGACTCTTTTTTTTTTTTTTTTCCCCTAGAGATAAGGTGGGCTTTAATAGCAGTGACTAGCGGAGTACTATTCTCGTGTGTAACATCTGCCTTAACGATTTCTTCCAGCCCAGCAAATTGCAAATACATAGCTACAAGCCCAGTGCATAGTCCTGAACTTTTTTCCTCATTTTTCTGTAAAAATGGTAATGAAGGGCTGCAATGGCACTCACAGGGAGTGTAATGAATAGTAGAGAAAAATAATATTATGGTTGTGCCTCATAGTTTTTGTTCTATGCAGTAAGCCATCATGCTAGGAACTGGACTAACATTTTGCAGAGACTGTCACTGCCCCACTGTGCCTTCAGGCAAAAAAGAGACTGTAAATTAACAGTCTGAGGGAGAAGAAAGAGAAATAGACTTGCCAGAGGCCACCCCAGGAACTAAGTGGTAGAGCCAGGGATAGAATCAAAGCCACCTGCTTTGCCCATTTGACCATATTTTCTTTAATCTTTTAAATGATCCATTCATTGCAAAATATATAAAACTAGATCATAACATCAGGGGTTCAGGGGAGGCTGTGAACGTGGTCCTTATCCAGGTCTCATATTGGTTCTGTTTACCCATTCATACTGTGTTGGGTCGGACACTGGGCCATGGATCCAGCCTCTCAGTCATGTTCCCTTGTCAGCCATGTGCCTCCAGCACTTCAGATCTTCACTCCTCAGGTTTTCCACCTGCAGCATAAGGCTAAACATACTTTGTCCAAGGCAACAAAACAGTCCGAAGTACTTGGAAAACTGCAAGGTATGAAGTCCACTGGGGTCAAAAAAAATCAGAATCACTGACACAGGGGCAGTTCCAGATACTTCTAAGAGAAAAGAAAGATTGTAGAGGTTACAGAAGCTATTTCTTTATTCTCATAGATACATTCTTCAGAAAAGTGAAAAAAATGTACTGAAAATCATTATTTATTCTTGACACTTTTGCAAAATCAGTACTAGTCCCTGTGGTGGAACAAACAGGGGAATAAATTTTCCAAGACTGTTAATACAAGACCATAATTCTTCAATTAAAAACAAAACAAAAGAAAACAAAACACCAGCAATATATAACTAAAAACAATAAGGCAAATCAACCTTATGGCTGTTCTATGGTGAGGAATTTTTAAGGGCAGAGCATGTAACACCTAATTAAAGGAACAGAATATTTTTCTCACCATAGGTAAAAATCAGTGATAAGTGAGTTAAACAGACAAGAGGAGTAGTGGAGCCACACATATTTCTCCTTGAGATGCTGGAGGCCTCAAGAAAAGCAAGGAAATTAATGTACTAGAGGTCTAGTCACAGTTGGTGAAGGAAATAAAAGTTGGGAGTGTATTAATGTCATGGTCCCAGACTTTATTCCCTCTCCAGAGCACACACCATTGCGACCTCAAAATCTGAAAATTAAACTGAAAGGAAATGTTTGTTCTTACAAAATAGCAATTCATTACCGAGAATGGAGATATTTAACCAATAAATGATTGCTTAATGGCCCATAGGACCTTTTCTGCAGCTACAAAAACACTGCATGTTGTTAAACAACCAAGAATATCTCTTGAAAATGCCATACTTACAAATAACATGAGGGATTATTTGCTGCCTGATGAATGTCCATAAACAGACACTCCCCAGGTGCCCTGGCATAACAGAGCACTGGGGATCAAGGTGGGGTGGAAGAGAGGAAGGGGGGAGTTCAGTTGGAAGAAAATGTGTCTGTCTCCTGTTACATGCCTCTGCAGTGACTTACAGCTCGCTCAGTCCGCCCATCTCTCTGCTGCCTTTTATCTTACAGTGGGCAACTCAGTGTTGAGTGAAGGGGAACAGAACCTGATACTTTCTCCAGAGTAAAGAAGTCCTTCTGGAAGAGGAATGTTGCCATGAGACTGTATTTTCAGGCCACCGCAGAAATGTTCTGATTGAACTTTTAATGGCTGTTGTAAAGTCTTTTCCTATTTTTTTCATGTGAAGTCCAAGTTTACCAGTAACCACAACAACCTCAGCTTTTCCTGCTGAGCAGAGAAGTGCTGAACATTAATCTGGGGCCTGGCTTTCTGCAAGTACTTCCAAACGGCGGTTGTGACTGAGCAGATGACAAGGTCTGCTGCTCAGTTCAGCATTATAGGATCCAGTACTTCTGCCTGGTCCCAGCCATCTCTGCTTAACCCTAGGCATTTCCAGCATGACAACTGCAGTAGGAATTAAGTTAACCCCTAATGCCATATGAACATGGAGACACAGAGCCTGGAGCAGTGACTGCACGTGTAACTCATCAGAGTCATTAACAGTGATATAAATGACTTGTGGCACTTGAAAATGAAGTCTGTGTGCAAGTGCGTATATACACATGTGTGTGTGCATAAACAAAACATCTGAGTTCAGAGCTTCCAGTGAGATGATTTTCACTTCTTGTTTGTCCCAGGACACTGTTAGAGGCTCCTAATTAGAAGCATTTTCCTTCATTAGTATTCTCTTTCCCAGCCAATGCTGCCACAGATGAATATTAGTTTGTCATTAAGGCAACCAATCTTTGTTGCTCTCCCCACTGAAGAATTTAAGATGGGTAAATGTGGCCAAGAAACCAAACTGAAGGGACTGAAGATCCTGGTTTCTTCTTCAGCTGATTGGTAACATGGAGAGGTGGGCAAGGGCCTTGTGTGAACCCAGAGGCCTACCCCTGGGAGGGCCTTGTGGGAACACAGAGGCCTACCCCTGGGAATGTCACTCTGTAGAATGACAGTTAAAGGGCTCAGCTTGGTTTTGTAAAGATCCAGTCAATCTAGGGAAATCAGTCGAATTATCTTTAATGCAATCAAAAAAAAAGTCTGTAACAGATAATTCACTAGGTGTACAATAATAACCAGATTTGAATAATACAACCAGATTTGACTACTACCAATTAAGTTAGTAATTATTTGGTTATTATTTCATTATAGGCAAACAGAATTTATGACTCTGATAATACAAGGAAGTTTTGAGTCCATTCTACTGCTCCAATATCCTCCCTTAGGTGGAGGACAGAAGAGCAAACAGCACGAAGTAAATAATAGCCATGCTGATAACTAGAAAGTTTTCAGATACAATGGTGACAAGGACAGTATGGGAACGTATACAGAACAGAAAATGGAATAAAAACTGTGGAGACATTTTTTTCATTGGAAAACACAGTAGTAGAAAAAGACACAAAAAGGTGGCAGTGAAGCTAGAAAAAAAAAAAAAGAAGCAGCGGGGTTATCACTGGGACAGGAACACTGTCAGATCAGTTGTACACCTTCAAACCAGGTTATGAAGGTGTATGGTAAAGAATTGGACAAGAATTTTTTCTATTGTAAAACGCACAAACCAACCGTTTGTTCCATGGGCACAGGGAGAAGAGATTAACCCTAAGTTCGGTAACTACACTGCCTCCTTTACTGCCTCATTCGGACCAATACTATAGTACTATAGTACAAAGAAAATGTTCCTTAATGAGCCCTATCTGCAACAACTGATGTGTGGTAACAGTCACCTGCTATAACAGACCTGAACCTTTGTTGCTACACATTTCTTCCCTTTTCCCCCTGCTATACTATTGAATTTCTAGTACAGAAAAAGCATGTAAGGCAAAGAAAAAGCTGTCTACTGTAAACTCTTTAGAGCAACCCCACAGGAGACATTTGAAGCTCCGATGAGGCATCAGATTCTCAATTACTGAGGTACACCTTTTAACATGCCCAGGAACTGACTTGCTGACATGCTCTGAAGAGTATATGACATGCCAAGGTCTTCTGGCATCAAGCCTAAATGTTTCTCCTTTTTGTGCTCAGGTCTTCCATTTGGCATCAGAAGATGTCATGGTGCCAATGTCAGTCCACCTGGATTGCAAACAATGCTTCCATTCAGTTCCCAGCATTTAATCAGTAACTAGTATCACTGTTATTTTCATTCAGGACTGTTTCCTTTAGCTCTAGCTCCAGGTGCCCTGATAACAAGGGAGCAGTCGATTTACTTCTTGCTGTAAGAACATACCATACAATATTCTCAGCAGCAACAGCACAAGGCAGATGGTTTGTAAGGCAGCTCCCATTTGTAGTGCCTGCCAATAACTTGAGCAGGCACTAAAGCGGATGCAACCAATTAGTAGACTTACCCACCTGCTGGCTGGACTTACAGACTATGCATCTTGGTTGCTGTTGCAGAACCTACTGGTCTCCTGGCCTAAAAGTTTTGGATATGAGTTAAAGGGAGTGCCCTGTCTCGTGGACTTTATTCTGGTGGAAAGACCACATTTTCTCTTTGTGCTTAGTTGTACTGCTGTATAGTCAAGCTTAAACTCTTTGCTTCTTTTATAAGGGCAAAGCTCTGATGCATCAACACTCAAGAAGGCTGAATGCTGGGGTATAATTTCAAATTTCCTGGGCTATAACTTCAAATTGGAATCAAAGATGACTTAGCATTTCAAACCTTCTGCAGACTCTTCAGGAAGGTCAGAAGGAAACAAAGAATTAGATATGTCCTTAGCATACTTTTCTGCTTTTAATAGAGCTATGCCAAGGCCTGAAATGTCCATCAGAAAGGAGGGTTAAGTTGTCTCCAGCTAACGAAGATGAAAAGAATAATTTAATGGAGGTGGGAGCGAGAATGCAGTGTAGGGATGAAAGGACGAGCAGTAACTGAGACTGAATTTAAACAACTCTGGAGAATAAAATGATCCTTTAAAAAAAAAAAAAAAAAAAAAAGATAATTATGTCTTACAACAATTACCCTGGCTATGAAGCAAAATTAGCATAGTCCTTTCTAATTTAAATGTGTTGAAAGTGCCTGAGCATGACAGCAGAAAATTACAAGGTTTACGACACGGGCTTTGGTTAAAGTGATGGCAATCGGATTATTGTAGCTTTTTGTCTGTTGATAGTAATGATTGCAAAGTTACCTATAAATATTAACTGTTTAGTACTGGGAGACTTTTGGTTTAGATGGCTAAGATGTACTTCTAGACACTCCAAGCTGTAAAGTTCTTGCACAGAAAACACTTCCCATTATAAATCATATTTGGTTAATTCTGATTCATCAAGATATTATTCTAATATAATTCCTTGAACAGGAAGATCCTGGATTTTGATTTAAATCTACTTTTGAAATGATTATATCCATTTTATAACTACTTCATGCTTCTTCAGCTTCCTCATGAAGTGTGATAGTTCAAGGATATTTCAAACCTGGATTAAAAATATTTTTATTTATGGATTGAAAGAACCAAGTCTGACCATGTGGAGATGTTTCTTTTTGGTCACCTTGTAGGCAAACTGCGAAATTATTTATTTATTTATTTATTTTGTGGTATGTCTTCAGTTTTCCAGATCAAATCAATTCAGCTGAAGAGTTATTAAAAGAAATAAAAAACAGTGGTATATCATGATTTACTCTTATATAGTAGCATCAGTTTGATAGTGATAAAAAAAAAAAGTGAATAAGCTTACCTGGGTTTTGGCCCACACTGATGGTAGAGACATTAATAGTCTGTATTGTCCACATTTTGTCTGCATGAGTTTTACCTTCGCTACACTATTGATCATCGCTTTTTAGATTGGGTTCTCAAAGTAATAAAAGTGTTATAACCACCTTTTTTATACAAGACACCCTTTCTTTCCTCTCATCTATAACAGACAAAGCAATGCTGGGATAGAATCAGAGATTGGCTGGGCCTGCCTGCATGGTATGTCGTCAGCCATCCTCACACCATTCCATGGCACCCATAAGAAGGCATCAGTCATTGAAATGATCCGAACAGTTGACATAGACCAAATTTTGAAACTCTTCCTGTTTGTGCAGCACAAGAGGTGTGTAGGGGATGTGTTCATCTGACCAGGTGAGACTGGAATACTGCAGGATGCTTTCCAGCAGCTATAAAACCACTGAGGCAAAAGACACCTTGGCTCAAAATGTCTCAGAACGCATGAAAGATTATAGCGGGGTAAGGTTAGACATGGAGTGAGGTGTAGAACTCTGCTCTGCTTTATCACTCTTCAAGTAGGATATTCTCTTTGGAAATGACTTGTCAGCTAATTGAGTTAGGGTCCTCTGTTAAAGGACTCCAGCCCATGACAGAATTGGGACAGATCCATCTGCAGAATCAGGAACAAGCAACTGCCTCATCCTAGCCCCATATTCATGTGAGTTAAATCAAGCTGGGCCGATAGGGAACCAAAACTTGAGAGATTACAATTCTGCAAAAATGTTGTCTCACATGCACTGAGTTGGACTAGAAATATATTCTAGGCAAGACAAATGTGCAGCACAGGTTGTGACGCAAGCACACCTACAGCCCAATTGCGCCTTGCACCCTAAAGTTCATTCTACAGTTTCATAAATATTCTGTGGTGGAGTCTGTTCCTGCTGCATGTGAATTCAAACACCATGATTTATATTTGTACTAAGAAGGTCAGTTGCTCAAATACTTTCATTTATTAAATTAGCTCTGCAGTAAATTAAAATGAATTTTGTTAAACTACTTTACAACTTGGGAGGTTTAGAAAACAGAATTGAGATCAGCTGTTTCCTGTGGACTCTTATTTTCATAACCTCGCTGAATCTTCTCTGCTTGACTTGAGATATATCTATATGTTTATATATAGAGAGAAATAAATTTTAGTGTACACAAGACAAAAAACATGTATAGCTTAGAATTTAGTTTCAAGTATGAGTCTACTTGATTCATGCATAAACTGATTTGCTTTTTACATTTTTGGGTCTGACATTCAGATTAACTTGGGTTCCTCAGTTTCCGAGTTTACTAAAAGCTTTATTTTTTTTTTTCCTTTTTCCTTTTTTCTTTTTTTTCTTTTTTATTTTATTTTATTTTTTCTTAGTAGGATTCTGGGAAAGAAATTCCATGCTATTGAAATGTTGGCTTATTAAATTAATGTAATTACATAAAGAAGCTGTGTTATATTTTGAATAGATCTTTGACAAGATGCTTTGCTCTGAATACTAAAAAGAATTCGGTTTTCCTGTATGTCTGATTCAAATGATTATCAAAGGCATTTATTTTTTGTATGTGACATGTTGTTAAATATGTTAATTTCCTAGAAGCACAGTGTAAGAAGAGCAAGAGCAGCTGTGTAGGACAGTGAGCTTAAAAATAACAAGGCTGAGCTCTTCTTGGGAATTAATGTGGTCCAACGGGTAGGCAAGTAGCCTACGATTCCAGACACCTGGGTTCTGCTCCGAAATCTGCTACTGACCTACTATTTTCTATTGAGCAAATCATTTTACCCTTTGCTTTTCTCTTCCTATCTACAAAACAACCAGGATATTTGCCATAGAAACTGTTCTATATCATTATAGTACAATAGGGTTTGATATGTGGGAATGCCTGAGTAGTGAAAACTTAGTATTATGCAGAGGTTATCAAAGCCTGCTAGAGCCCTTATATGTGAGGAAGAAGTAGGAAGCCCAACTGCATCTTGATTGAGTTGGATGTTAGACCTCAAAGGTTTGACAGATATAGCAATGTTGGACATGTGCTTTATATAAATAAATTGTTTCAGCTTGCATAGTAGTTCCATTTAATGTGTGGTGATGATGGGCAGGACTATTTAATTGGAATTATAATTGATTTTGATATTACCCACATAAGTGAAGGATATATGCTGCAAATGTGGATGTTCCTTGGGATTGCAGAAGCAAACGACTTGATAAATGACTTGCTTCGTCAGTCCCTTTCTCCAATTGTCTGTCAGGGTGTCTTGAAGATCCTTCTCTAATTCCACTGTAAATATCCTAAACATGAAGACTTCTTCAGCTTCCTCTTGGATGCTAACTCATATTTTCATTCATCTTGTGTTCAGAAATGGTTTTACAGTGATCCATTTCCCCATTTCCTCATCTCCAAGCTTCTCATCCCTTTTCACCAGGTTTTGTTCTGTTAATGCCCTGAGCGTGGGTTATCAACCAGCTGTTCCTTTTTGGTACCCAGAACCTCAGGCAGAACATTGATGCACTCCTTCTAATTTGGACACTGAGTTCTCTCAGTAGTGGAAAGCATTTCTGCCCTTTTAGGAAGTATTCTATTTCTTCCTAGGTTGGGTCACTTTGCTTGAAAAATCAACAGCAAAACATCAGTAGCCATCAGGATGAGGTCCTCACTAAGATAATTCATGTAAAGCCCAATATTCTTTCACATTGAGACCTTTTTACAGAACCCTGAAAATGGAAAGGAAAAAGAATAATCTCTGAAAGGATGTAAATGTGACTATCCCCTCTTTAAAAGTCCCTTTATAATACCAGACTGTTATATACATATCTCTGTGTAAATGACACTCAAGACAGTAAAATTTTCAGATAGTTTTGCTGTTTGAATATCTGCCTGAAAGCTGCACGAGGAATCCAGAAACAAAATTAACAAGAAGAGGAAAAGGGATTTCCCTCTTAGTAAGAATAATTAAAGCATGAAAGAACTTTCTAGGGATCCAAAGCCAAATTACTGGGAAACACATTCTGAGGGTGATTTTTGTTTCAGTTTCTGTTCCTTTTATCACTGAGTTTTATGTTTGCACTTATTTAAGCTGTCTGGGAAAAGAGGCTGTACATAAAAGACGATTAGTTTTTAAAGCACTCCAGGGTTGGTTTCAGGGAGAGTTCTTTGTTTTGTTTTGCTTTAACTTGTTGTTGGTGGGGTTGTTGTTTTTTCCCCCTCTTAGATAGAAGACATAAACTGTAGCTCTTAAATAGATGAATGTTGAGAATAAAATTACCAAAGACTTCTTTTTAGAAGGGAAGGCAAAACAAGAAAAGAACAAGGAAAAACCATCCGTGGCCTATAGCAGTCACTCAATGATGCTGAAATACCAGGCTAAATTCTCAGTGGGTGGAAATCAATACACCTCTGGTGAAGTCCATGAAGCAACATCACTTTGCACAAACTGAGTGTCTGATAGCTACATATATATTTTATCTATCTGTATGCAGCATTAAAAAAAAAAAAAGAAAATATAAAAGCATTCTTGAAAGTGAATGAAGTTGATTCTTAAAAAAAGTGGGTTTTAGATGTTGAATATTTATTATGCTGATAAAAGGACCCTGATTTCCTGCATATAGCTGCCACAAATAAAAAAAAGGGCGGGGGGGGGGGGGGGGGGGGAGAAAAAAAAGAAAAAAAAAAGAAAAAGAAAAAAAAGAAAGGCACATCTTAAAAGGGAAGCAATGAGCAGAAACTGACCTTTCTGTGAGCAAGCAGATGAGAGAAGGTATTTGGCTAATCCCAGCTGTCGCTGATTGGTCAGACAGAACCGTGTTGAAAATGTCTCCATCTGGGCTAATCTGCTCTCAGTTGGATGAGCTGAGGCCTTCAGAGTTAACCTGACATTTAACAATAATTACCCTTTTGGATGACCCCAGCCCAATCTCCTGCTCTCTTAGAAATCTCTCTTTTTTGTGCGTGCTCCCAAACCCCTTGGCTCTTGTGTTAGAGATAGCTGAAGAGTGATAATACGATAATCAGATATACTATACACACATGCACACATGCACACATGCATATGCACTTGCAAACATACACACGTGTGCACAGAAACATATTTAAAATGTCGCTCCTCAGCATGTAGTGCTTGATCGCTTCTGCACAGTTTATCGGATTCTTGTGTCATGCAGGATGGGAGATATTTTAAAAATAAAAATAATTAAAAAAAAATAAATAAGAGTAGTCATGCTTACTTGCTAACCTTTGTGTGAAAGCTCTAAGTTTCTTTCTGGCACTTGGATGTCTCTTATCTATGGTGAGGAGAAATGGTGCATGGAAATAGGTTCAGATAGAAAAGAAGAGTTCAGAGGTCACAAAGGCTAACCGTAGATGAAATGTGGCTATTTCTTTTTACCTGAGGCTGGCTTCATCTTTTCTCTGAAAGGTCACTGTGATAAAACAAAAACACATCTCAGGAGAGGAATCATTTATCTCTGGTCAGGTTCTCCTCTCCATTCTGTTACTTTATTTATTTTTCTCATCTTTTGTGGTCAGATTTCTCCAAGTGTCACCTCCTTCCTGACTGAAGTTCAATGCTGGTTTTGGGTGTTGGTAGAAGTTTGGCCTCATTACACATATTGTGTCTGTTTTAGTTGGAAATCACGTCTAGAAACTTGGATGATTCCCCAAATCACTTTAATCTGTTGGTGATGAGCTGAAAAGTTTGAGAAAATAGCTGTGCTAATGGAAAAAGAACAAGGACAAGTCTATATGATAGGAAGCTCATTTCCAGTATTTGATTTATTTCATATCTCCGTTGCGACCATACATAAATCTTACCTCTACCTCAGTTTCTTTATTTGTCCAACTAAGATCATAACAGTCATTTCACAAAAGGGCTGTGAGATTAAAGCACCTTGACGTTCTTAAATAGAAGACAATTAAGAAGAACTATATATCTATACATGGTATATCCTCTTACATCTTGGGTGGCTTCCAATAACCAGCCTTAATTACAATAATTATGCCTCTGGTTACTACCAGAAGCTGCGAGTGAAGTGAAAGAAATCAGAAAAAAAAAATGTTTAACCAATGCCCTAAGCAAAAATTCTTTATGAAAGCCTTATTTTCTCAATTTCTAAGCAGTTCTCAGCTGGAAATTCAGGTCCAGGTTTCTGTCTTGTCTTTGGACTACTTCATCAGCAAACAAAATTTGCATTTGGAATTGGGGTTACAGGTGAGGATTTTTTTGTTTGTTTGTTTCAATTATTTACTGATAAGCTCTTCATTTTGTATTCATTTCTTATCCAGAAGAAAGATCCTATGGTGCTTATGGTTAAAGTTCCTTTGACTGTGAAATGGCTGTGAATTATCTGACCTGCAAGTCAAATCCAGTTCTGAATATTTCCATGACCCAAGCAAACAGTCCATTTCACAGAGCATAGTTCAAATAGCCACCACTTGGTGAAGTCTCTGCTTATGCATTTGCCAACCAAGCAAACTAAGGCTGTTTACCTGCCCCATGCCCTTTGCTGTCTGTAGTGCCATGTGGATAAGCACAAGTTCAGAGACCGTCAATCTGAGATTTTAACAGTTTATACATGTGAGGGTTCCAGTAATTTTCTGGAGTCTCCACATTGATTTGGTTGTGAGATCATCTTTTTTTATACTTCATTGTAGCTTGTTGTCTTTCCATGGGTATTCAAAAGGGTATGTGGTATGGAATTCTTACCTTGTGAGTAACTCATTAGGAATAGCAATTCATATTCTATTTTCCTCTATGTTCCAAAATAAAAACTATGTCATAGACTGTTGCCCCCTGAAATCGGTCATAAGTTTTCCTTTCATATGTGATAAAACAACTCATTTTGTGGAGCTCTGATTGCTCTCTCAGCTCTTTGTATATTGTCTTAGAGCAGGACATGCTTCGCCTCTTGGAGAAAAGAGCAATTTTCCAATCCCCAAAAGAAGAATGAGTCTCTAAAAAGTATTCAAAAATTCCTGTAGTTCTTCTGGATGAAGATGCTGCCTACTATAACAGCCTGTGCTACAAACGTTCTAGAAATCTCTAGGTCCTCTTTAAAAGGGCAAAAGCTTATTTTAGTTTAGTTTAGTTTAGTTTTTCCTTCATCTTTTATGTTTATTCTTGGCTGCAGCTGCTGCTGTTATGCCCTTTGACATGCTGAGGTCCAACATTTTTTGCGCCCTTGTCCCCTACACTGTTATATCACAGATGAACTTTCTACAGAAGAGATTGTGCTAGATTTGGGAGGTATGAAACAATGTGAAATATTGGCATCCTCTCACCTGTATATTTGATTTGTTCTACAAAGTAGTTTAACATAAAACCCAGTCAATGTTTTCTACCCTTATCCTCAGGACCAAGGTCCAATTAATTTCTGTGGTGGATGAACAGAATGTCAAAATGCTCAGTTCTGGATTAACTGCACAAGCTAGAAGAAGCTTCATTACTTTGCTGAAGGTGAAGAAACAACTAACCGTTCCAGCAAAATCAAGAGATACAAAATCTTTTCCTCAGTGATGAGAAAGCGTGCAAGTTTAATTTCCACCAGGTACTATTTAACTGACAAGAAGACAAGTCCTCAGTGTTCTTGAGCCATAGTAAATTGTTGTTAAATAGTCTCATCCATATCTGATAAACCAGCTCTTGCCCTTATAAGCAAAGGTAAATATTCTACAATAATTAGGGTTCAGTGGGAATAGTCTAAGAACCAAGAGATCCTATTTAAGGTGTGTCCATTTTGATTCTTACAGTTTATGTACCTGTCCTTTAGGCTGTCTTTGGAAGATGTCATCAATTATTACACAGTAAAGAACACACAGTCAGAGGTGCATGGACACTGAATGCATAAGTAGACTCTCTTCTTTATTCATAGTAGGTAGTGCTTTATGCCTTGAATAAACCAATGAAGGGAATGAGATGAGAAAGTTTTGTTTGACATAAGTAAGAAGATTACAATTTAGCCCTTTGATATAACATCAAGGACAAAACTGGCTGCCTTATTCTCAGTGAATGACAGGGTTTTGACGGTACCTCAGTTTCACAGGGGAAATTTCTAACCCTTGTGAGCAAGGGTGTGGGGGTGGTATCCAGACCAAACATGTATCACTCATTCCTCACAGCAACAGAAGCTCACCATGGCTTTTTTTAGTTAGGTGATGTCAGTGTTGGCTTTTATTAATTCACATGATTGCCACATCTGAAATAGAATGATAATATCAGTGATACGTAGTAGTGGATTGGCTCCTTTAAGTGTTTACCTCTTTGTTGTACAGGAGCTATATCCCTTGACAGTGTAATTGAACCAATGTTTTGCTTCAGCTGATTTCCATCCACAAACTGTTTTGGAGTTCAGAGAAGAGATCACCTTAAACCATTGAATTCTCCACTTTCACAGTCAATTAGTGATGGCTGCCAATATGGAAGAGGGCAAGGGATATGGGCTGCCCTTGAGAAAATGTCATACTATGCTGATGTCATAAAATAATAATACTACATACTAGGCGTCATTACTTTTGCTAGTACATAAAGGCAGCCGAGCACTAGAGCTTCTTGGCTGTACTGTTTACATAGGCTGGGTCAGGTAAAAGTGTGCTGCTAGAAATGCAAGTGGAACAGCCTGTGCCATTTGGACAAACTGAAATCTAATACCACAAGGTTAGAGTTTACAGTGTTAGTCTTCCTATTATCCAGTCCTTATTCTCAGCCTGTGCAAATTGGACCAACTGCTTTGAAATCAATAGAGCGACGTAGATGAATGGTGCTTTCTCATTTTATACCCTGCAAGAATCTGGCCAACCATTCCTCTATACGTCATTCAAACGTAGCTATATAAAACCTACTAATAGTCTATTGAGCTCTGAACCTTATAGAAGCCTGTGTATTCCAAAACCCTTAGGAAAAACTGCCTAACCATCATCATGCAGGCAATAATTAAGCCCAGTAATATTCGGCAGACAGAACCTTAAACACAAAATTCTCCATACAGAATTTTCTAGCTATCCTCGATGTAGGACAAAAAATGTAAACTATTGTCTGACCCTTGCCTCTATGCTATTTTTTTTCTCCAACATGATCAAACTAATTAGCTAGATCATACTCCAACACCTATTTAGCTGCAGAGGGAAAATACGTATTTTAGTAAAGGCAAAGAACTGTCTGTACGCAGACAGACAGTAAACGTATATCGGTTTCCTCACTCCTCTTTATTTTTTTTTTCCTTTTGGTTTAAGTCACCCAGACCTTGTCTCTTCAGTAATGTCATAATCAGCAAGCTGAAGGCAAGGCTGCTGATAATTGTTCTTTATGTTGCTCTTTGTTTAGTATCTGATTCAATACATCTGCGTGGACACCATTCCATCACCTTCTTAGTAACAGAGGTGAAAAAAATCAATGGCAATCAGATTACCTTGTTAACAGAAAGGCTAAAGGGCTAGTGTGTTAAGTTCACAGTGCATCACCTTTCATTTAAAACATCTCACTTGTGGGGCTTGTGTTTTATTTTTTTATTATTTACCCTTTATTATTATTTATAGCACCAAGAGTTCTGTGGTATGCCTTGATATAATTGCATTAGTGTTCCCCTAGGTTAGACTGGACAGCTGTGACATCTTTTTTCAGAGATTCAGTGTTAGTTCTGATAAGGCAGCTCTTTCTGCAGGTCCTTGTTTCACACAGGGTTCATACCAAAATTCAGGCAAGTTTGAACATCTTGTATAATTGTGTGGGGGTATTTTTCCTGTTCACTCTCTTGCTTTCCCCTCATTCTCTGAGAACAGTCAGTGTGACTTACAAGATATGCTGGATAGAATGTCCATAGCACAGCACCAGCTTGTACTGAAGAAACCTAGAGATATTTAGCAAAAAGGAGGGGAGATAAAGAAAGCAGGAAACAATCCTAGTAGCCTGTGATTCCCTGAGCATCCTACTATTAGGATTTAGGTATCTGACTGCAATCTGGACTAAAGAATCATTCTGATAATCTATAATACATAAAGTTGCTGTGACCATTTTAAATGACTGAAAAGATTTATTAGAACCATTCTTCTGACTAGACATAGTTTGCATGACCACCTTATGCTTTCCTATATAAATCTGTTATATTCCTCCCTTCACCTCCGAGTCCTTTCTTATCACTGCTGGAAAATACCAGCAAGAGCTATGTCTGAATCAGCCAGGTCTCTGCCATGAACAAAACAATTCCCGTTTATCTGTTGAAGACTTTGGTCAGTTAAATCTTGTGGAATCCTTCCTGAGAGATATAGTGCTGCACAAACTTTATTAATCAGGCTGGGATATCACAATTTGTTATCATAAATATGAATGAGCAGGGAGTGTCTCCTACAAAGAGCTACCATCTTTATAACTGTTATCTATTATATGAGTCATTCTCATCAGCGAAGGGACATTTTAGAGTGGTTTGGAATTAGACTTTTTAATGACACTGACTTTTCCAGAGTTTGAATAACAAAGCCTCCAGTCTTGTATCTGTTATTTCATCTCTCTTCTGCAGCTAAAGTTGTGCTTAGGCAGGTACGTGTTGTACATCAGTGGGCAAGGAATTATGTCCAGCAAAATCCCTGAGGGAAAACAAGAGGCAGGACAAAGGGGAAAAAAAAATGCTGATTAAATTCAACAGGATCTTTATTTTTCATTCCTTGAAAAATGTTGTTCGAGTATCTTTTAGCTCTAACTGAATTCCAGGTCGAATTGCATGTAACTATTAGAGACCTCTTCACCACAGATTCCCACAGCTAAAGTCATTTCAATTAATTAAGTGTTGCAGGGGTTAGTAACGACTTTAAGTTGAGGAATGAAATTACTTTAAGAGGTGGCAAATTCCTTGTGTGTTTTCTCCTCCTTCATTTGGATTATGGCTGTCAAAAGTGGAATTGTGTCAATGGATTAAAAGGAACCACATATGTAACAGGCTCTGGTTGAAACGCAGTCCTTTGTTTCTAAGGAAAGACAAAAATGGAAAGTAATTCAAAACTAGATGAGGTAAAACATTTGTTTCTGCAAGATATGGGAGTGGTATAAGTCTGCAAAACACATAGAATATCATTCAACTAATTACTCATATCAAAAATGGTAAGAGGAAATCCAGACCAATCAGACATTTGGAAGTGATGAGTGATTTTGGATAGCTAGTACCGGGGAACTTCTCAACAGGATCCCAAACCAGTGGTGTTTATTGAGTCCCAGCTCCAATTTCCCTAGCATTTCTCCATTCGTGAGTGTCGAAGACCTGAGATATGGTCCCCACCAAGATGAACATGCTGTTAACCTGGCAAACAGCATACACCCAGACAGCTTCAGTGCACAACTCCTCAAGCAGACAGCAGAGGATTTATGGCCCTGGCCTGCTCCAGCCTCCCAGTAATTACCCCTGCAACCCTACACCCTGACATTTCCTGGTCAGGCAATGAGCTACCCATTGGTTGCAAATAAGGAGGTCTATTTTGTACCCAGAGCTCTCAACTGGAAAAAATTACAACGCTGGTGGGATTTCAAGTTCTGTGGCTGTGCAGAGTGGTAAGAATTTCTTGGTCTGAAGAAGAGTACGGCACAGAGGAGAAGTAGAGATGGGAGGAGGGAGGCAGAAGGAGGGAACACAAATGAAAGCAAGAAAAGCTCTGATCCTGCAAATACGAACCTGCATGGCTATGAAGAGCTGCCTGTGCTGGTCTCTGTGTAGGGTCAGAATCCCACTTCTGGTGAATGGGAGGAATGGGGATCATTTGCTGTATAAAGCAGAATAACTCTTCAAGAAATTACTAGCACATTACATGGTACATCTGCAATTGATATGGAATTTCACACTTGTGATACCCATTATACAATAACCAAAGACAAAAGCAAGGCATTTAGGATAGATCTATAGACGCAGCAATATCTAAGCTTTACACATTTTCTTAACCTTTTTCATAGAATAAACTTCTTTGTGAAGCACTGAGCATCTTTAGGAGCCTATAGAGAAACACAGAGTGAATAAAAGATGCCCTTACACTTCCACAAAACAGTCTTTCAAGGACAGAGTTGGTTTCTCTATTAATGAAGCTTTGGAAAGAACTTAGGATTTATAAAGCATCCTGATGAAGAAAGCAGCACTGTCCACAGGACTCTGATTTTCTGGCTCAGGGAACCAGGCCCTCCAGAGGCCCTGAACACCTCCTGCCAAAAACCTAGAACAAAGAGAGAGGTTTCTGTGTGAAATCATTCTCTTCCCCCCACTTCATACATAACAAGATACAGCCTTGCAATGGAGAAGTGAAAGCTTAAGTATTTTACTAATTAGCACAAACTACATCAACCTGGCAGGTTTGTGTAATGTGGGAGCCTCAGCTCACAGGTGGCTTGTATTTCTGGTTACACTAGATGAGATATATTGAGTGCTGAAGGTGCTAGCTGAATTCTTTCTTTTGTTCTGATAGCGTTATTAGCTAGGGAGCTGGAAGCAAAGCAATAGGGCTTATGGTGAAAGGAAGATGGAAAAGTTGCTGGGATAGAGAAGCCAAAGCTGGATGAGGATTCTCTTAAAAGGTTTGTGTTAGAGTAACTTGTTTAGCTAGGAGACTGAAAATAAGCAGCTCTTGTAGAAGGAGAATCTGGCTGTGGGACTAGGCTCTCTGAACAGCACTGTAGCCTTAGCTATAGCATTACTTTCAATAGGGCAACTCAGCAGGGGAAGGAAGAGGCTTGGTGCTCTCCATTGAGATGCATATACCAACATAATATCAAGAGGAGGTTTATAACTGTTGTTGGATGAGTCTGAACTATGCTTACTTAAGAGATAGTTCTGGTGCTACTGGATGGAGAAGAATGTTGGAGATGAAGACTGTAGTATCTTTCTATTTGGTCTTCTGCCCTTCATGTTCGAGGACTGTAAGGGCTGGACAGCCCTAGTCACTGCAACAGCTGCTTCTAGACTTGATGCCCAGCTGAGTCCTGTCCTCACTTACACAACTGCATTTTAGTTTTTTTTTTTTGAGATTTAGTTTGTTATTAAGGCCATGTGTTTTTCATAACTATGATTTTTGCTAGAACCCATGAGTATTAGGGACTTTTTGTTGACAATAATGGAAAATTCCTGTTGAGCAAGATTCAACTATGAACTGCTGTTAACTTAACTCCATATATCTTCAAGGGTGTGGAGAAGGAGGCTTTTAAATACTTCTAAATAGTTCATTTAAAAAGCTTTTTTACATTTTTTTCTCATTACAACTTGATATTAAACTAAATAGTTTCATGAAACCTTTTTTTCTTCAAGTTAGAACTAATCACTTTTATGACAAGGCTGCAAATTTTATATTTTTGGAGATGACAAAAAGTCAAATATATTTACTCGGGGGAAAAAAAAACAAAACAAACAAACAAAAAAATAAAGTAAAACCAAACCCATAAGTTTAAAACAGAAAAGGGTTGGGGAATGTATATTTGAAACATGATAAAAATTCAATCAACTTATAGGCTAAGGTTTTAATACAATACATCTATTTCAGTCAGGGAGAAAAGAGAAAGCAATCTCTTGACGTTTCTGTGTGTTCTCCAACAGAAGACAGGAGATGGACTTGATGCCAGGAACCAGACTCGATGATCCTTATGGGTCCCTTCCAACTCTGGAATTCCAATTGCTGTGGACTTTCAGTAGTTGGTGATGTGCAAGGTAGGAAAAACTTTCTTTTTTTCAACTTTGTTGCAATAGAAACTTAACTGGAAAAAATCTTGAAGATATATTACAGTCAAGAGGGAGATGGAAGCTGCTCTTAGTCACTTCTCTGACTGCAAGAGCATTTCAATAACTTTAAACACTTTCTTCATAGGGTAACCTGGTAATACCCTGTTCCAAACTGGGGTAGTAAGTCACTCAGGATAATGAGACCTCCATAGAGACAATGTGAATCAGGGTCTCGCAAAAGCCTGAAGACACCAGACTTAATGGGAAGAGTTGTTTGGTGAAACAATGAAATCACTTAACCGCAAGTAGTAATATGGAGGCGAGGGTTCTGCCCACAAGTAATTACTTAATGGTGTAAAGCATCACAGAGAAAAGCTAAAGTTATATTTTGTCTATTAGAACAGACAGAAATCAGTTCACTTGATTTCTTGCCTGGTTATTTTATATATTTAAGAGATTAGACTTATAATATTCTAAATGTTATAATTCTAAATTCTATAATATTCTAATTCTGTGTTGTGGCTGGGCTAAGCTTTAAATATGCTATGTCAGGGAAGGTTTGTGTCTTAATGTGGGTTTTAGCTTTCTATGACATAATGGAGATATTCACAAAGTTTGGAAAGCCACAAAACCAGCTCTGGGACTTATTCAGTCTCAAAAATGTGATGTTTCATGGCCTCCTCTTGAGGGCTATAATACACTTGTATTTTCATTATGGTACACTTCAACACATACCATTGCTGCAGATAAAGCGACTCCACGTTATGTAGTGTTGTAAGAACATAATCCTTGAATATTGCATCTCAGCCATGCTTGGCCTGGCATCCTTTCAAACACTAGGTGCCCTTGAAGGATGCGTGCTGTTTTTAGCTAAGAGGATGCTTTCCTTGGGATGGGAGATTATCTGCACACACCTGTCTGACAACGAGCCAAGCACATGTACTTGTCTGACCCATAACCAACAACACCTTTAGGGTAGAGCCACAGCAAACTTTGCAGCCTCTTCCTGATGTTTTCCATGCACTTCTGGTTATCAAATTCTTGCATAAAAGACTCCTCCGCACTTTTGCGATTTCCTGTGTCTGCACACCGACCTGTACCTTTATGCCCCTTCCTTTGACTCATTTCTGAAAAAAAAATCCCTAAAATCATGTTGAAAAGTTATTCTAACAAAGTGTTGTGCTTTCTTGAAAGACCTTATGAAATATGCCTATGTTGACATGTTGAGCTTGATGCCCAATGGTTTGTTTGAGATGTTTTTCAGCATGAACTTCTTTCTGTGGTAGGGGATGGTATGTTTTTACTCAGAGTAGATCTATAAAATAAAAATCCTCTGTATATAAACATAGGTGTCTACTCTTAAAAATTTCTCTTTATGCAGTATCTATGGAAATACTACTACCTAGGAAAAAAATGTTTATTAATGTTTATTACAGCACATAGGCTGTAATCTTCTTCACGTATTGGTGACCCCAAGACAGAGCAGAAGGCTTCAACCGGATGGCAATGATTTAAAAAATCAATGTAAATTATGATGATGAACATCTAGAGCTTACACAAACATGCATCCAATGTGGTTTGTCTAGCAGCCAGCGAGGCTCAAGTAAACACCACAACAGTGCCTGCTCCCTTGGCTTAAGTGCTCTCTCAAGGGCTCAGCACCATGCTAAACAGCTCAGCATGTGAGAAAAATGGTATTTTGACTGTAAAAATCCAGCAGTTATATTTTTGTTTGTATTTTGACTCTTTCCCATGCAAGATCCCTAACTACCCGTGTGCGTACCCATGTCTCTGAAGCTGCCATATTGCACAATGTGTTATCACGGTAGGTCAGATTAGAGTTATATTGCCAATACTATTCCAGTAAGAGAGCTGGCATGAAGAAAAGATGACAGAATTAGTGGCCAACTGGGACATTTTCTGACCTACTCTTTAGGAACCAAGTCCTCTGAACTTTCCCATTATCCTTCGGCTTCATCCTTTTAATAGGGACCAAATCTCCATTAACAATTGAACACTGACAATAAGTGCCATCAGGAAAAGGAAATTCAATTTTAGTGGGGGATGACAGCCTTACCTTTTCGCGCTTAATTGGCCGTATTGTCTCCAAAAGTTAATTGGTTACTTAGTCCAGGTAGTTAGTAAAATGTTTAGCTGCGTCAAAAAGCCCAGGCTCCTACTGTTAATGGGGCATGAAATGGAATGTTTGATACTGCAAATAAAATCAGTGATATTCAAGGATGTTATGGTAGGTAATGCGTTGAAACTGCCATTTAATGGGTCCTGGAAGATTAGGGTAGTGTCAGCTGGAACCGCCCGGTCTCTTTTCTGACATTGTTAGTTGCCTCTTCATTTACTTAACGGCTGTCTGCACTGATTACATAGGCATAAAACTCCCTACAAAAAAACAACAGAGACACGCTCTATTAGCAGTCCAATTAGAACTATTTGCATATTACAGTTCATTTCTGCTTAAGTGAATCCCTAATACAACTTTAGGAAAAAAAATTCTATTGTCATTTAAAAAAAAAGGAAAGAAAAAGGCAAGAAAAGAAAGGAAAAGCCTTAAAGGTGATCTCTTTTCTACTTCTTTCTCTCTGCATAAATTCAGTAAAGGTCCATTAAAAATAAGAGGTGGTGTGGCAGTCTAAAGGTGAGAGATTTCTTTCGATACCTTACATCATGATGACTTTCAATATGCCGGTAAATCCATGACAACTTTTTTATGTGGCTGTTGTGGATTTTTTCTAGATTATTTTCCACTTTTTTCTTTGAAATATCCTAAAGAAGGTGTTAGACCAACCTTCACCTTGGGTTTCTTGAGCTAAGCAGCTAATATGTCTGGGAATGGGCCTCGGGAGGAAGCACACTTGATGCTGTGCAGTTCACCTACACTATTAGCAAATGATAGTAAACGATTCCACCCCCCTCTGTTCTCACCCCCCTCACACACCCAGAGAGGTTGGAGCTAATAGGGTGGTAATACAGCCTTTCTACTGCTTTGGAAAACAATTCTAGGTAAATTTTAAGCTATAGTCAATTAGAATAGATGTCTCAGTTTGGGACGGGTGAGAGCAAATACATCCAAATTACCAGAATTCCAGAGGAGTCCTGCACACTCAATGTTATTCCCTGTAGAATACAGGGTTGAGCTAGAAGTGGTAGCTGGTGTTGCTAGAGCCTTTATTTTACCCATCTGTAGAATGGGAAGGTGAGCAACCACATGGAAAGGTTTCTATGGGACTTCTAAGTGACAGCAGTGACTGCAGGCGCAGCTGCAATGGCAGCATTTGTGCTCACATAAACAACTGAGCTTGTAGCTTTTGATGCAGTACCCTTCAGGGTTCTTAGGTTGAACGCTTCTTAGAAAAAATAACAATATTACTAGTAATAACAGAAGAAAATCATTTTTAGTCCTCCTTTTAATTTCTGCTTTTCCCAGAGTCTGCTGAGCCTGGTGAATTTGAAGGCTTCTTTTTAAGATGGTAATTACAATTTGTGCACATGCTTGCCCACAAGGTGGACGGGCTGTTTCTCCTGTGAAACAAAAACGCTGATTTTCCCTTCTTCTCTTGGAGCTAGCAATTTTTTTTTTTTGGGAGGGGGGTTCTGCTCTCACAAAAACCTGGGGACTGGCAACCAGCGAGGAGCTCCTTGCCTGCCTCTTGGTTGGCCAGGATGATATCTCCGAGGGTCTCCCAGCTGGGATGGATGGATGGAAAAGCTGAGTTGCTTGATTGGTACTTGGATTAGAGGCACCTAGAGGAGCCCAGGGGAGATCTTTGATGTTCAAATGCTAATGTAAATACCGACAGAGTTATTTCCAAAGCTCGCACAGCTCAATTCCTTTTTACATGCAGACCTAATTTCACAGGTCAGCCAACCCACCTCTGCTATTATCTGGATTTAGCGATTAATAGAGGATTTCAGTAGTTGACTGTGACAAATAGTGACTAGGGAAGGGAGGGAGTGAAAAACTGTTCTAAAACAAGGAAGGTTTTTAACAGGTCTTTCTCCCCAAATCCATTATTTTTATGCTGACACTTAAACAATTGTAAACAAACCAAGTACCAAGAAAATCTCTCAATGCAAAGAGTGAAATTCTCTCTCTCCCCCCTTCAATTCTTGTTTCGCATGTGAGAGGAGTCTCTCAGTGTGCAATATGTATTGTTTTTATGCCCTGTTGGGTCCTTTGTATCCAGCCTCCTACTTCCTATCTAACACTCATTCACACTTATCCAGAGATGTGGATTGTCAGACCAAACTCTGGCACTAAAGCTCCCACTGCCTTCCTGGGCTGGCCCGCCCCGGAGGATGCAGCGTGGTGGGGGGACACGGCCCTGCGTCCCTGCAAACAGTCTGTGCTCCCTGCCAAGAAAATGGCTTTCTGGAAAAGGGCTGCCTGCTAATGAAACGGACCCAAATCAGTAAGCAGTGATTAAGGATTGGGCAGTGTTTGCTGTTGCTGTTACTTGAATACATGCTTTTCTTGCAGACATTGGAAAAGAAAGAAAGCTCATGGTTATTTTAAGTAGTTTCTTGCAGCTGAGATGAACCAATGGAAAAAGCAGTACTTGGAAAATATTCATTTTCTTTCTAACAACAACAACAAAAAAAAAGGAATGGCAACCAAAATTGCTTTTTTAAATAAAACATCAGCCTAGGAATGCAAACCCTACTCTGTTTATATTCAACATCTAGTCTTTTTTTTCCTCTGGTTCAATGTCATGCCTAGTGGAATAGCAATTCACAGAAAACATGGGATAAATCATTAGTTCTAGTTTATTCTACTTTTTATTTACAGCAAGAAATTCTTTACCACTGAACTGAATTGATTGCTGGCATGGGACTGTTTGATTATTAGTGTGGGACTACTTGTGCACGGCTGTGCTTCGTGAGTGAAGGTGGCTTTTTGGGTGCAGAGTGATTGTGTTTGCCTGATCAGTGGCACGGGGACACCTGATGCCTTCTTAAGGCTATTCTGCAGATAACTTGAGATTCTGGAAAATATTTTACCTGTTAATATATATTTTTTGAAGTAACAGAAACTGGGTCCATTTAAAAAAAATCTGCTAGATTATTAGTTGCATGCAAACAAACAAAAAAAACCTGCTTGGTTATTTATTGCTTGCAAAAGCAATTTTGGTTTGTTTTCCTTTCAGTAATGGGGGGAATCAGGTTGCCAGTTTCACTTTGCATTTAAGATTAGACTCCCTTTCTGGTCCTCCTGGGATTACCAGCACTGAAACAGGAGGGATTTTTGACTTTTTTTTGACAGTACTGCTTTAAAAATCCAGAAGTTTGTACTCTAAATATTTGCCAGAAATGCGTTTAAAAAAAAAGTTACATCTTGTTTCAGCTAGAAATTTGCATCACAACCTCTGATGAATGTTAGCTGTACGCTGACGGCCAGTGTGCCTGTAAGCCATGAAACTTGCCTATTAAAGGGAATATGTGGGCTGAGAAGCTTCAGGGTCAGTTGGAGCCAGAAAGTGCAGCGTCACAAGAAAAAAAGTTTGCACAAGTCCTGCAAATGTAAATGAGCATAATGGCATCTCTGGGCCCGAGTAGAAATCTGGAGGTGGGTCATTCTATTTCAGTTTCGTGCCTGTCTTGTCGAGAAAATCCATGCGGTTTCATCATTTTGTTTGTGTAACTGAGAGGCATCTTTCCCCAGTCTTGGTTTGCCAGCATGGGACAGAAAGGAGAGCAACCACGTGTGGAGTTCAGCTCTGAAGCCCTGGCTCTAAAACACCCTTGTCCTGACCTGGCGTTTAGCAGCAGGATCATGTTACTAATAAGTGCATGTTTGAGCACAAATAAAATAAATACACTTTATAAAACTCAGGCCAGTTTCAAATATTCAGGCAGCTGTCTCTGCCAGTCACCTGCCAGTTTATTGCTTCAAGTCTTTTCCTCTAACTTAAATTCCTTTTATTCAGGAATAAATGACTTTTGTTGTTCTTTTGTTTTGTTTTTTGTTTACTGCTTTGGCTGAACACAGAACCCTTCTTGGAAATCTTTTTTTTTTTTCCCAAGAATGGTACTTTGGCACGTGAAATAATCTGGCTTTTAAAAAAAAAAAATCCCCCACAACATTTCCAGTACTTCTGTCCCAATGGAAGGGAAAAAAATAAAAGGGTAAGGGAAGGCTGGATTCCTCACTTGTTGAGGAACTGGCAGAACAAATCTGTTCATTAAAGAAAAAAAAAATATGGAAAACTTGATAACGATACTGCAGACTTTTTTTCAGTGGATTCATCTTCTTGGTGACATTGGGTATGTCCTTTAGGACTTTTCCTACTACTGTTTGTGGGAGAGGAGGGCAAAAGAATTTTCTTTTCCTTTTGCTGTTTGTTTAGTGACAAATTCCTGTATTGAGGGGACAAGCTTATGTCCAGGCTCCTGACCACAGAATGTTTATTACTTAAAACTTTATTCTCTCCTGTAGTAACTTCAATTTTAAGTTCTACCTAACAAACCATTCTCATATACATATGTGTTCACATAAATACGTACGTTTGCTGTTCTTAGTAACTGCATCAGTAGTTTCCAAACTTGTTGAAACACAGGCTCGTTGTTAGCTGCCTGAATTGACTGTGAACAACTGTGTTTTCATGAGCCATCCTAAATCTTTATAATCAAACTGGTAATGGAAACAATGCTTCCATTGACCATGCTGAGTACTCTCTGAACTTTGCAGACCAGATGAGTACATCTTCTAACCATGCTTCTGTTTTTGCCTTTTTAAGTCAGAGCAAATGCCCCCAGTTCTATATCAATTGCCCTGTGCCCTATGATCTCTTTGTTGCTCTTCCCTGAACTCTGTCCAGTGCTTCCATGTGCCCCCACTAACACAGTGTCCAGAACACATCACAGAATTGCAGGTGCATTTATTACAGAGCTTTGGCATACAGAGCCCTTTGAAGCCAACGGCAATTTCATGCATGTGCATTTGAAGGAATATAATTTGACCCCAAGGAAGCCTGCAGTTAGACATGGGTAGCAAGCATTTGATTACCTGCATGCACCTTTAATTATAGCAAGGTGCATGTAATTCAAAATGAAGTGCCTGATTCACTGCTATGTTGCTCTATTTCATGCTGGAATAATTGAAATGAGTGGAGATGTGCCCTGGTGGAAGTGGTGTAAAACTGCAGTGAGCAGGCTGTAAAGGTGTTCTCCAAGTTTTCACAGAGTTGGCAAGTGAAAGATCCACCACGCCTTGCAGAGCAGTCGTCTTACTATATATCTAACAGATCTATAGAACGAGCATCCGCACAAACACACTACATTTTCATCATTGATTAACCAGTCTCATGACCTTTTCAGTGAGAGAAATAATTGGCAGTTTTAACTAACAATAAATTGATCCCATTATTCAGTATAGAATATTCCCCTAATTTCAAAAGAGATGCTTATTAAAGAGGCCAGCTACTTTCTATCAGCGTCATGCATATGTAAGTGAACAGGGCTATTATATGCCATCTATGACAATGGCAGGACAAGTCATAAACACAAACATTCGCACACAGCTAGGTCTCCAAAGCTCCTGTTTGCCAATTACAGTAATGCTGATGACATATCTAGTTTAACGCACACAGCATTAAAATAGTCCCCCCTTTTCTAGGAAAATCTAATTACACCAAGCCCAAGCACTCAATCAAACCTGTTATTCTGTGGCTAAACAGCCCAGTGTTAATGCAATTTGAGGAGATCCAGGCCGTGACTGGGAACGTCATGTATTAACAATATCTAATGGGAGCTCCCGTAGGTAAATGAATATGCTAACAAGCAAGGTCGCTGCTAAATCTAATATCTTTAAGCTGTTTAATTCCAAACAGTCCCTTAATAAATCAATTGACCGGGAGAGCTGATGCCCCTATCAATTATTCAAGAGGGCAAATAAATATTTCAGATGATTTGATAGGAAGGCTAGTGCTGGTCTTATAGAAAGCTTTGCATTTCATTAGCCTCTTGCTAAAAGTTTTATAATGTGCAGAACAGTGGTGGTTCTCCCTTATCCAGAAACCCCAAGCATGGGGAAGAAGAGACTGAGGTATCCTGCTTCAGCCACCTAGTTTGCCAGGGCCTCAATGGCAGCTGACATGGGAAGAGGTGAGCATAGTGTCAGGCTTCCTAGTGACAACTCCTCCAGCCCAACAAATAACGGAAGGAAAATCAGAGCACATTTTCATTTCTGGGGAATCCAAACGAAAAGTAATCTAAAGAAGCTGGGATTAGTGGTTAATACCATGTGCCATGCTGTCTTTTGTAAACGGGGAAGTCATTTGTGTTTGCATTGTATTATTTGTGTGTTTATGTTAACACTGAGCCATGATTCAAGTTTGCCAAACGCAATTCCCTTGAAGGAAAAGCAGAGTTATTAAAAGAGGTGCTGCCTGTAATTGATCTGCATTAAGTAAGTGAAGCTTGCAAAGTGCTTGAAATACTTGGATGGAAGAAGCCAGGAGTGCAAAATATTATTCTATAAAAGCAAAGTATTATCATTGTATCTGAAAAATTGCTGATCATTGAAACATGTGGTTTATTATAAAATCAATAAAGATGAAGTTACAAGAGAAAGGGAGAGAAAATGTACCTGTCGCTGGAGAACAAAGGGAAGAGGGAAGTCCCCGAGGAAGCTTCTTGTTTAAGTGTATGTAAATTTGCTTGCCTCTGTCCGATCCTTTTATACCACTACTACAGATTAAAAGTCGATGATTACTTATACAAGCATTTCAGTTTATGAAATGAAACCTGTGCCATAAAATGTAATCTATTGTTCTGCAATGCGTCCACTAGATCTGTATATGAATCTGCGTCTCCCTATGATTATAAGTCAGGGTCTACAGTCCTGCCACAACTCTCTCACCCAAAGTGTTTCCTTTGAGAGTCCCCTGTAGGAACTGGGAGAAGAAATATGCCTAGGATGGAAGTGTATTGGCACCAAAGTTATCAACGCTGAGTCTGAAGCCTCCCATGGAGTCTCATATGCATGGACAATATATAAAAAAAAAAAAAAAAGTTTCTTGTGAAAATAGTGAGTAAGGAGGGCTCTGCCTGGCATGGTGCTCAAAAGGCAATGCAAAGTCTCCAGTAGTACCCACCAGCATCCGCCAGAATTACAGGCTGGATGAAATTCTGTGAAGGATGTTTTGCAAAGATTTCCTCCCCACCCATGCCTCCGCATTAAGTGATATTCTGAGGTGTGAGGGAGAGGAGATCTAGCCATAAGAGTCCTGCTGGTTTAAAAATGAAATGCAAGGGAAATTTTAACATCATGCTGGACATGTAAGAAAACATTACACTTTCAGAAGGTGGACGTGAAAAGCATCTGACACTCCAGACTGGGTCCTCAGCAGAAACAGTCTGACTTACGCCTCCTCTAAGGTAGGCTCTTTTTTCTTTTTCTTTTTCTGCTTCTTCTCCCTAAATAGCAAGATCTGTATAAAAATCACTGAATAAGGATCTTCTATGGCAGAAGTTTTACATTGCAAATTACTCAATGAGGTATGAAAGAGACATCTCAGCTGTGTAAAATCATAATTTAAATGTTAGGTTTGGTTTATTTTCAGCCTCATGACTCAATGGAGTAGATGCTCTGTATGGCATTGAAAGTAAAATCTGGTCAAGTTTAAAATCAGATTCAGGGATTTTAACTCGTTAAGTAACTTTCTGTTTTGCCTCAAAAACACCATGTTATCATGTATGCTGAAGCCAAAGTAAATTACATGGCAAAGTGGGAAGAGGAATTAATGTACAGGTTGAAAATATAAAAGCAGTATAGGGTATTGAGAAAGTGGAATTATTAACTAAACATAACAAGGAATAACATGGAATCCTAAAATGCTAAATTTTGTGATTATTGAAGTCTTCAGGTTGCTCTTACATTTTAGACTTCTGTGAAGTATAGGGTCTGTACTAGGGGGGATTGTCCACTGAGGATCTTCTAGCTATGTTTATGATAATGCCGTTCTATCTGCAAAGCTTCTCCTCTTACTGAGTGATTGTGATAATGAGGTACCTCACAGAAGCACATGGATATGCTGTTGACGTCACTTTTGTCCTTTTGTTCCTTCTTTTTTTTCCTTTTTTTCTCTCTTTTAAGAAATATATAGAAAATAATAATGAGAAAGTGTTCATCTAACTCATTCACAAGGTTCTACCTGCCATCCCTTATGCTCAATGAGTATGTGAGGGCACTGTTAGGCATATGTGCATGTAAATTACCTCTAACTGCACATCTCTATTATAGGCAATTACACTAATGTGCCGGAATGATACATTTAGTGTCTTCAGAAGATAGAAGCTGGGTGGAGGGCAGACTGATTTGAAGATCAATCTGGATGAAACAAAGAATGGTATTTATTTGGCAGACCACTGGGGAGAGCTGGCTAAAACTGCAGAATGAGATAACATTAGCCATTTGATACATGAGGCTTGCTATTTAGGAATCTTATTTGCTTTTAATTAAAACAAAAATAAATGTTTGTGGATTTCTAGGCTAAAATTGGGAACTACTATTGTCTCTCTGTATAATAGCTGTCTGAAGCTTTATGAGTTGGCAACCAGAAAATGTGCCAGATATTTGGATTTGAACTATCCAGTCTACGTCTCAATTAATCTGTTAGAATTTGGGTTCACTTGCTCATACATACAAGAAGACCCTCAAAATTACTATCTGTAAGGAAGAAAAGGTGATGTCAACATTGTCTATGTGGTTGCCAGCTAAACTGTGAAGTGTCTCTTTTTGGACATGAATTCG
Source organism: Anser anser (assembly GCF_964211835.1). NCBI lineage: Eukaryota > Metazoa > Chordata > Aves > Anseriformes > Anatidae > Anser > Anser anser. Next base: position 5,716,457 of record NC_139730.1, read on the forward strand.
TTGTGCTTGCATCTTTTTGCCTTTATCCCTGTGAGTTTAAACTTCTGAAATACTATTTGCTGGACAACTTCTGTTGACTAAAAACAAAACAACAAAAAATCTGAACTCATAGCAGCAACGCTTTTTGTTGGTGTTCCATCCTAGATGGCTTCGAGTGTTGGGCAAAATTCAGGAGGCTTTATATTGGTGCTTGAGGCTCAAATGCTTTAGCTGGAAGTTACGGGAGTGACGTTCTCTCTGCTACAGCTGCTGTCAACACAAAGCCTTCACATGTGGAGGAAAAGTTTCTCGATTAAAAGCAACAACTATCCCCATGACTATATCCTTCCAGAATATCACCATGACTATGGGCTTCTGCTGCTGCTTGCTTGTGTTGTGGGCTCATCCTTTAGATAGAAGCATTTGGGAAGAGACAGAGGAAAAAGTGCATGAAGTTACCTATGAGGATCAAGCAAGTGACAGGTCTGGTTGTACCACTAGCTGATATCGATAATATCACGAGTTTTCTAGTTTCATAATTGTGGATTTACATGTTGTAAGTCTTACAGCAAGCTTGGGACAGAGGCTTTTCTCATTACTGGTTTCTATTTCAAATACATAGACTTAAGATGGCAGTGACATATTAAAGATCATTATCTGATAATACAATATGTCTTGACCAGATCAACTTGTGCAGGTAATTTGCTCTACTGGAAGCAGAGAGAGACTAAATACAGAAAACAGGCTCATGAACATGCTTAGTGGAATAAAAGAAAAGTAAATAGGAAAAAGTAAGCAATCCAGCTGTCTTCCTTCTATGTTACAATAAAGCATTAGTGCTAGTTTCCATGGCAGCTTAAAGAAATCCTGCACACTATAACTTAACACAGGACGCCCTGCAAGTACCGTGATGGTCAGAAGTGATGATCACCATGATGAGCCATTTTGATAACAAAATGCTTGATAATGCTGCCTGCTTGGGGGTGACAGAATGAGCTACACTTCAGAGGGCCACTGGCCACTGTGATGTGATAGGGACATAGAGCACACAGCACAAGATCAAATAGAAAAACAAGGTTATGTGTATTTGTGGGATGCAGGGAGAAGAGGAAAGGGTGGATGGAAGGAAAAGAAAGATAACACTGCTCCCAGTATGGATAAAAGGTGAGAAGTCTTTAAATGTTTTCTGAAGAGTTTAATACATTTTATTCCAAGGACCTGCTTTTTTTGCTTTGTATCCTATAGGCTGCTTTAAACAGTTTTCACATTTTATTTTTTGGCTGCACCATGAGGGGATTACTTCTGATGTTTAATGAATGCAGGGAAGAAATCCGAAGGGCCATGCATGCGCACACACGCACACATGCATGCAACTTAGATGTCCAGCAGATAAGTGCAGTATTTTGTTTACAAGGAGATATTACACTGGAAATCCTATTAGCAATCAGACAATCTGCTGGCTGGATTTAGTAAACTTCAACCAAAGGAGTTATTTAAGATGGCACATTAACCCCCTAAAGGCTTGGTTTTGCACTGAGGGTGCTCCCCTAACTTCCACCCATGCTGCATAGCCTGGCAGTAGATATTCTGTGTACAAAAGCAGGGTTTCGCCAGCCCAACTGTTTAAAATCAAGACAGAAATACGTGGTACCTCTAGGTAAGGGCCTTTTACTGCATCACAGGGATGCTGGTGTATTTTAAATTACGCCTTATCACAAAATCTCACTCTAGCCCTACATTTTAGTGCCATGGTGTTTGGCACTGAGAAGGATGGAAGAACGTATCCCTTTTCTGGAGAACAGGGCTTTGACTTGGAAAGGGATGCAGGCAGACAGACTCTGTCCCCATAGTGTCCACGTGTAAGACTCGCTGCACCATCGTAGCTTAAAAAGACAACAAGCAGATGGAGAGAAGGGAAGTAGGATGCAACATACACAAATTAAAAAGTCGCAGATGTGGTAGACGCATATCCTATTAGTTCTGTCTAGAGTTGCTTGAAAAATGCTGAGGATAAAAATTCAATGCTAGCTGAAAAAAATAGTGTTGCGATATGTAATATTTTAAACCTCATCCTAGCTTTACCTTGAGTTACTTCATTCTTCTTAAGACTGTGGATATACACAGGTGAAACTGAGAGACTGGGGGAGGAAACTGCTGTGATGAGAACTGCAGTGCTGAATGTACAAATCTGTGATGTGTGAGTTTTTTTGAGAAATGCCTGCGGAGCTTACATCCCAAAACCTGTTGAGTATTTGTGCTCTTAGGTACAGTCTTCAAAGATCCTGCAATCTGTAATAATCTTGGAGATTTTTACCTTTTTTATTTTCAATGAGGTGTTAGGTTAATTGAAAATTTGGACTCCAGTCCTGAACAAGAAAATTCAGATCTTAATTTTTCTTTGGTCAAGTGTTTCATTATCACGAGATCAGAAAATCCTAGAATGATGCAATGATTCAGATTTTAAAAAGTCTTTTTTTCTCGTTTTTAAAACTTTTTCAGTCTTTATCTGTCGTGCATTTTGAGCTACTACCACTGCTTACGCTCACAGTTTATGACTTTCTCAGCTTACTTAAACTCAGTCCTCTTCCAGTCTGCATTTCTAACTGTATATCTTTTCCTGAGGATGAATCATTTAGCACCATCACTCTGACTTTCACTCTCTCACTCTCTATGAACTGAGCTTGTTTGACAAATTCTGATCCTTCCTGAAAATATCTGGCTTAGTTTTATAATATTATTTATTTTTATAGCCAAAAGCCCAGCAGGTGAAGAAAAAAATGAAGACAATTTGGTAAATAATGAACACAGGGATGACATATTGTTTTCCTGCAATGAGGAATAAATGCACTTTATTAAGTGACCTTTCCTCTGGTGACTGCCAAGAAATTGGAGATAATAAAGCTCTTACTTGCAGAGGATTTTAGTTGAGAGGAGGTATTGCTTAAAAGAAAGGTCCATTCCTTTATTAAAACCTTGTTGCAGTGACATCAGTATGAATCAAGTGTGTTATTGAGACTATTTATGTTGTAGTTTTCCCCTTCCCTTTCCACATGGGAGTTTAGTTCCCCACTCTGATAATTTTCTGATTTGGAAATTCTTATCCTGGTATTGCTTTATTTTATTTATTTACTTATTTATTTATTTTTCAGGAGGTGTAATATACTTGCTGTGAGTTTCCCTGGGCTTGTGTGTGAGAGAATTCCGAGAGTGCCAGCTGCTTGTGTTTATCATTGAATCCATGTATGATCATAAGCAACTTAATCAGCTTTGTATCTGAAGCAGTTACAGTCACTGATGACCAACGGGAATCTTTCCACTGGTTTCAGTGTATTAAAGGTCTAATCCAAAGTAGCAGAATGGCTGGGAGAGGATGAGGTGGTTTGCATATGTATGAGGCTGTGTGTGCAAAGAAATGTTCACTGTATATGAAGGTGGGGGAGATGCTGCGTCTTTGGGGTGCGTTATCTTTAGGAAGGAGTCATACCTCTTGTAGGGTGTGCCCAGAGTAATCGCACAATTCATCCATACCTACGGCCACCATGTGTTTGCATGGTTTAAAAGTTTTATTATGGCAGACAGGAGCTTTAGCTTTAGGACAAGGTTTCTTTGGATATTAACTTGCATGAGAGGACAGAAATTATTTGGCTCAATGACTCTGTAGATGCTCTTGGGCTTGGCAGGACAGATTCCTGTCATGTGCTTTTTCTCTTTCCCCAACTTAAAATTTAAGAGTATCTTCCAATGGTATTTTCTACCCATGGAACCTACACTTTGGGCTCACAGCTATGAGTCAAATTGGAGCTAGACATCTCACAAGGTGAAACTCATTCTGGTAATCATCCAGTAACTAACTACTAGGGTAAATCAAAGCCCAAGCAGATCTGGTTGATGAGCCCTGCAGCCTTGGTACCAACATAGAGATTAGAGCAGAGACTAGGGACAAATCATGCATTAGAAGCTCTGGTTTGAGCACAGGCACTAACCACAGGTGTATATATATATATATATGTATATATATATTTAAAAAGAGGTCAGATCTCACCTTAAATATGTATGAATGAAAATAGGGTTGGCTACTGGTGAGGGAGACTGACAAAGGAAACCGAACTGGAGCCCTCAAATCCTTTTTGAAGGTTTCCACTCTTCCCCACCCCCTTCACCCAAGTTACTAAAAGCATCAAGGAAGAGAAAAAGAAACAGAAATATAAAATGCAAGTCGCACTTTTTAATAGATTTTTCTTCCTTTTCCCCAAAGGGTTCAGCTGCAGAGAAAGAGTGGAACATAATAATCCTTAGCATTTATATAGCACTTTACATTTCCAAAGCTCTGTACAAACATTAACTGATCAATCTTCACAACACCCCTGTGGGTTAGGGATGTATGATTAACCCCATTTTACATTGGGGGAAACCATAACATTTTAGAGCCTGACTTCCCCCCATCCCTCCAGAGGTGTGTGGTTCCTGCAGATCCCGCTGGTTTAAACAGGAGTTATCGTGACGCTTTTGAACACTGGGTGCTTTGCAACAGCCTCAGGGCTACATTGCCTATCTGTGGCTGGTGAGCCAAGGGGTCTGTCTTCCTTTTCTCAGCTCTAACCATTGGACCGCTGAAGAGTTGCACACCTTTGTCTTTCCACGTCCTTTCCCACTCCTTGCTAGAGTGGGACTAGTGACTGGAATTTCAAGAAGCAAAACCACACCTGGTTTATGCACCTACATGAATATTGTAAAATTGTCGTTATTTGAGACCCCTAGGAAAAAGCCTATTATCCCAATGTCCCTTCCCTCCTTCCTTCCCTCTCTTTCTTTCCGAACTCTGGAATGATTCAAAATGAAATATAATCCTGTGTTGAATGAAAGCACACAAATACAACAATATGCCTGTTACTTGATGCCTTGTTTTCCCTTTTTCTTTCAGTCTTTTCTTGATAAGTTTCTGTGTTTTAGAGAAAATGGCAGGTAGAGTAGTAGAGTAATGCAAAAATACTTTTTTTTTTTTTAGCATAGAAGTAAATAGATGTCTTTAATATGAAATCTTGGTGTAAATTGTTGAATTGTATTAACTTTTTAATGCTTCCTGAGTTTCCATTCCATGAGCATGGGAATCTCTCTTACAGCAGAGTTCTGCTCCTGCAGGAGATGGAACTGTGAGGCAATGTGGTCATTTTGCTTTGATCCTTGTTTTGTTCCTAGACTTTAGTTTTCTGAGCCACAAGTGCATTCACGTTAATTCACTTTGGGTTCCCATTAGGAGAAAAACAATGCATTCACTCAGAGAGGATGCCCAAGTGTGGCTTAAAGAAATTTTTCTCCAGTGTCATGTCCTACAGTCAGGGATGGCTCCAAATAACATGCAGCAGAATCACCAGGGTGGAAGCAGACTTCAACAGAGGACCTCAGCTTTTCTCTACCAGCTCTTTTAGGCTGACCCTGGCATAGGTCATGAAGACAATGCAAATATAAATAAACACTGTGAAGATAGCCGCTGGTTGCCCCAGTGCACATAGTCTTTCTCCCACCAAGTGCATTTTTCTCCATCAGGAAATGTTGTCAGATAATGCAGAGCTCTGAGACACTTTATGCCACTTGCTCTTCATCATCAATGTTCACCCCTTTGGGCCTCCTAATTAGCTCAAAAAAATGTTGAATCTAGTTAGGGTTTCTTGGACTCCTCCATCTTAATTAGGAGGTAGAAAAAGGGTTCTAAACAAGACCGATGGAGAAAAGAGATGGAGGACTGCGCTTCTCAACATGTATATGTTTGTGTGTGGGTTAGATAATTTAAAGAATTTCTTCAAATGTGATTGCTTTGGGCATTTCGTATATTTATTTATTATTTATTTACCTGGAAAATATAGTATTGCTACAGTAACAGGAAAATCACGTCTGGATTCATATTCTGTTTTTGGAAGAAAACTGCTAATTCTACACTGGGGTATGACCTGTGGCCTATTCTTTTTTGTCTGTATTATTGAGTCTTCTGGTTTGGGAGCTGTGCAAAACAGCTTTTCATTCTGAATGCTAATCAAAAGGGTGTGTTAATTAAATATACTTCTAATGAAACTACTTTGAAATGAGACATGCAGGCAAGAGTCTGCCCCTTCTTAAGTTAATGAGAGAAATTGAAGGGATTAGATTTTTTTTTTTTTTAGGTGGGGGAGCTGGAGGCTGATTTAGAGATGAGCATTCTTGTCGTAAAGGCTTATAAAATAAGATCATCCTCTGATCTCTGTTGTACCTGAAGTCAATGGAGTCCCTCCAGATTTGCACTGGTGGAAGAGGGGCTCTGAATTTGGGCCCCAACTACTTAAAAATAAGTAGTTGCCCTTTAAAATGTAAATCTATTGAAATCCAACCTTAGACATTGTCAGGGTCACTCTGCTTATTACTTTATGACATTTCCAGATTAAAGGTGCAGTGGGGGCTCACATTAATTTGCTTTATGTTTGACTAGAAATGCTTCCCATCACTATTAGAGCACACTTCGAGCTCTCTTCATTTTAGAACGCTTGTCAGTCATTTGAGAATGATATGCCCTACGTCTGGGATGAATAAGCACATCATATATTAGGCAGAAGCTTTTTTCTCTGGAGAGGCTCAAGAGAACTGACAACTACTTCCAAAGAAGGTGAAAAACACACACAGCCCAGTGGTTGAAAGAGGGAGGAGCGAGGAAATATTCTCTTAAGACATTATCCACTAAATTGATTGAAAGCATCCAGGCAGTTGTCCTGTGATAGTAGTTTTTAAAGATTCAGATCTGTGGGAATGAGAAGAAATGGGGACCAATATTTCCATGTACACCTCTGGTTTGCATTGGGTAGCAAAGAAATCTTTTACAGGGAGCTCATAGACGTCTGTGCTGCCCACTGGGTCCCAGATGATAGAGCACCCTATAGATTTAAATAAGAAAGGGAAAAAGCTGTCCTAAACAGGGACATTTTTTTCCTTTTTTTTTTTTTTTTGAGTGAAAAATAAATTAACTTATTCCAGTAATTTCCATCTTGAAATCTTTTCTAGTTTTGATATCTGTTTAGGAGCCGTATGCATGTTAGGCCGTTAGAGGTAAAAAGTTTTGGTTGTGCTATGAGGGTGGGAATAACAGAGTACCCAGTTGTTTATCAGGTGTTAATGTGTTTCTGGGTAGCATCACAGACCCCTCTCATGGGAAGTATTTGTATCTTTTCTACCAACAGGCAAAACTTCTGCCTGGAGTTTTGCTGGTGCTGCTCCACTGAGGTAGGCCTTTTTCTGAATGTCACATCACAGGCCCCTCTGTGTCTCTTTAACCAAGTAACCTCCCAGTGGAGATCTACAGGTCCCAAATTCTGAAAAAACTGTATTGGGGAGGAAAGCAAAATAAAAGACATTTTAATATTTTTCTTTTGAACCTTTGGGGCTGTCTGAACTTGAAGCTCAAAGTCAGCTGCTGAAACACCCTCCTCTAGAAACACAAGGTCTTATTCTCTGGGAGATGAGTGAAGGCCACTTTCCTCAAAGCCACCAAAATTTGACAAAACAAAATGGGCCTGAACTTTTACCTTTATGCTGAGGTCAGTGGGACTGCCTGTGAAGTTGAGGTTCAACATATGCTTTTAAATGTCTGGTCTTCCCAGTCAAGTTTTCAGATGATTGTGCCCTCCAGTCCAAAGCAATGAATTTTTAATGCCTTGTTTCCCTTTTTTCACCTTCTTAGAGCAATTCTTTATTTTTTTAAATGTGTATTAGCCTACTTGTTTATTTTTCTATAATCAGCATTTATTCTCTGAATGCAGTCTCTGAGAAGGATGTAATGACAACGTGGCTAAAATGCCATCAAAAATATGACACTCCTGTGGAGGGAAATTAGAACTGTAATGAACAACATAGAGGCTCTCAAATTTTTCATGCACAATTAACTGTGCATTAATATGGCTCCTTGCAAAGTATATCATAAGGACTCTGAATTCCTGACTGATCTGTGTGTCTGTCCATCGCTAGCTGTAATTAACCCACCTATTCCTGCTCAGTCTCCCCCCCCCAAAAAGGTATAGAAACCCTCTGCAGCTGCAGGTCTATGTCTACCCAACAGCTTCACCCACTCTCGCTGCTGTAACGGTCTGGAGAATCTGTCTCTATTTCCTGCTCTGTATGATATCCTGAAATACTTTATAGGGCAATGTAAGCTGGTAAATATTTGCATTTTCACCAAATGAGTGTGAAAACTGCAGCAGCCAATTGACTTGTGCATACCCACTTTCAGCTCTTAAGTGCTCCATCCTCTCTCACTCCACCTTCAGCTTAATGTCCTAACCTCAGTGATCCGCAGAATTATATGGCTTAATATATAGCCTAATCCATTCCTGAGATTTTATCTTTCCTTATATTAACTTATCCATAGATGATCTTGCAGTGATGGCATATGTTGGAGACAGTCATTTTTAAAGCCATCTGCAGCTGGTTCTTGTGTGAATACTGCACCCTGCAACTCATGATTCCTCTTCACTACTAATTATTTCCTATGGCTTTTAATACTGCTCCGAGTCTTAGAATAGCTCTGAATGATGATAGACATATATTATTATTACAGGTTGTATTAAGCAGTCGTAGCTCAAGTTCTAATTACATTACCCTTCAGCCACGGCAGCAGTAACACTTGGTTTGGTTCTTGAGTTTCTAGGAATAATCTTGCCAGTAGCTCTTAGTTAGACTGCAAGGTCAGGGAGAAAGGAAATTCTTCTGCCCTTCTTTTCTTGTAGAATCTGAGAGGATATATTGCGGAAAGGGACAAAACTGGTCATGAAAAGAGAGGATTAAAATGAGAGGCTCCTTGCGATGCATGCTAACTGCCTATGTCCTCACAGGGGCAGTAGTGGCAGCATGATTTTCTCCAGATAATAGAGGCATCCCATGAAAAGTGAACGCCGGAGATACGCATCTGGTCTAAAAGCAGTTGGGTGCATTTTAGGCTGCTTGAGTTCTGGGGCTTGTCCACAGAGACTCGAGTAGCCTACAACTGACGATTTCTAAATCTATGCAGTAGAAACCATCCAGAATAAAACAACTTCTGGTTCTCTGCAAGAAGGAAATAATGCAACATTCCCAAATCTAGAGATCTTCTTCCATAAACCTACGATTTTTACTTGGTTGCATAAAACACTGTATAGTAGGATCAAAGTTGTGTGTACATCCCTTTTTTTAATTTTTTTTTTTTTTTGTCTGGGAAAAGAATTCTTGTCCCTGCGATCAGCAAGGAAAGGCTGGCATTTGAACTTGAGCACCGAAAAGATGTCAAAGGCAGGAGTCGGTTAAAATTATTTGCATTTTATTATTTTTAGTCAGAGGGTGGCCAGGGTCATCATACTTAAAGGGTTGTTAATAACATTTCTGATTTGTGCCTGTAACATATTTATTGGTGTATGGTGGTTGTTTATAAATCTTAAAAGAAATATTTTTATGATTTAAAAATGAAATAGAAATATGACAGACATTTTTCAACAATGTTTTTAAAAATTCTAGTGGTATTGGAACAACATGTTCAGACCATAAGGAAATGATTTTTTTTTTTTACGTTTGTTTATCCAAATGCCCAAGTAAATAAACAGCAGAAATAAAAAAGGGACTATTTCTTTGTTCTCAAATTCCTTTATCTGATAATCTCAGGCAGTATAAATAACTAAGGAAAGGTTTTATTATGTAATACTGCACAGCAATATAGTATTGCAGGTTCTTTGGGACAGTGAGTCTCTTTCCACAGTCCCCAGAACATTTTGGCTACTACTATAAACTTATTACAACCTATTTCTCTATTGTAGAGTTTTCTTACAGTACCCATAAAAGCCAAGCACCTGATACTAGAATATCTCATTTATATAGCAATTTCCATCCCTCCGTGTATGAATTTGTACGTATATGTCTGTGTGCACCAGATGGTTTACATTTGTCATGTATGTTACCATGAAAATCAATATGCATATTTATTAGCAATTAATGATTTTCAATAAAAATCTAAAAATAGAATCACCATCACTTTTAGGGATAAAAAAATAAGAATCTGGTTTATCAGTTTGAAAATGAATGAAAAATGTTTCCTTACTGTGTCCATTAATTGCAGTTGACAAAAAGTAGGGTCCTTCACTCCTCCTTTCATGTTGCTAATTCCATCCCTCTCTCCCTCCCTCTCTCTCACTCTCTCCCCTCAATTAAACATATGAGAGTATCCCCTCCCCTTTCAGAAAGAAGCTTTTAGATTAATCATATTATCTTAAGGTTCCAAATCTCAATGCCTGCGTGACCTTTCTTCCGTTAGAATCCATTATCTTAAACTATCACAATAATCCTGGCTTTAGGGAGGGAGAGCGGGAAGCTAGAATCAAACCTAATAGATGGCAAATAAGATTAATCTATGATCTAAGTGCCGATTACACTTGGCCCTGCCCTTGAACACCCAGGTGTAACCTTGAAATTCACATCCGCTAAGACACTGCAATTGGATTGTGGATCCCTGAAGGCCTGGAAGGGGCAGCTGGCCAAACTTTACCCATTATTCCCCAGTGAGACATGAGCTGTCTCAGCCTGCAGCTCTCTTACTTGTGGAATTTGGCAGCGGCACAGCTGAATGTTTGTTTTGGGATGTTTAGCATTTTTTCAGATAAAATAGTTATTTTCAGGTCCTTAATTTTTGTTTGTCAGAAGCAAGCAGCCAGAGAATGGGTGAACTTTTACCTGGACCTCACAAGAGGAGAAAGCTCTCTTTTCAAAATCTGATAACTCTGCAGAAGAAAACAGAGATATTTTCTTTCTTTATAGGCTGACCTATGGACCCTGCCAAAAAAAATGTTCCATGTGAACTTGAGTTTGCAAGGCCCTTTTTTTTTTTTTCAGCCCTGAATACTCCGCGTTCTGAAAAAGGACATCTGTGATAAGATGGAACTTGGCACCAGTAACTCATGTACTATGGGTGAAGCATGCTCAGAAGAGGCAGACCCAGAGGTAATTTTTCATCAAAGAACTTTTTAAAGCCATTATTACAACTAGCATAAATTTCCTCTGCTGCTGGCAGCTTCAACGGACAGGACAGGATTGATTTGGATATGGCAGTTGAACTTTTTTTCCCTATTTATATGTAAGGCCAGACTCCCAGCTGGGGTGAAACAGTGCAAGCTTGCTGACTCGCTTTAACCCTGCCCGAGAGATTTCAGCTGGGGAGGTGGCCGTGAAGTTCAGCTGAAGCCACCTACCCTCCATCTGTTCCATTTGGAGGCAAAAACTAAACTCCACAGCAAAGGTCCATATTTCTCTTTGTACCTCTCCTCACGCAGCAATACCCTGGCGTGGCAGTAATTCAAGAGATAAGGAATTAGAAGGAAAGTACAGTGTAGAAAATGTCAACATGAAGCACATCTGGTGGCTGGCTGACTTTAACATGGTCCTTTGGTAATCTCAGAATTATAGGGGAAGGGAAGAAGAAACAGAACGATAGAGGCAAAATCATGCAGATAGCAGCTACCACTGTGGTAACCTGGCAGCGTCAGAAGTTGTCGAGAGGTGAAATTGCTGCAGCCTCCAATGGTGAACCCTTCAGAGGACTGAGTTCCAATCTGCCAGGTTGCTGCCCACCTCTGAGAATGACATTTTAGGAGACACGAATGATGTGATTCCCTTCAGGGAACTGTCAGGCACAGAGGGCTATTGTTTTGCTGCTTCTTCACTTTCCAGATTGTGTGTTGGCTCTCATGGATGTTTTAAAAGCTTTGCTCAGCTCCTATTGCTGTGGGGACAGTCTATAAACAGCACAGCACAGAGTTTGTTACCAGTTCCCTTACCCAGAAGCTGGCCTGATGGGACTTGTGGGTGCCATGTGGGCATGTAAATAAAACAGGAGTTACCTGACCTGACTTTTATTTAATTCAAAGAGAAATTGGGGGGGGGGGAATGTGTGTAACAAAATGGACTGGTGAAGTGGACTTTGATCAAAAAGTAAATCTGCTCATATAAGTATTGATTAGCAACATTGCTTCTATCTCAATTCTCTTTGCAAGTACATGAAATCCTACTGGTGTTAAAGGTGCCTGTGGTCCCTGAACTGTGATATTTCTGAAGTTTTATACTGTCAATTAATGCTGGAATCCTAGGCTAGCAGGCTGAATAATGAAAATAAGTATCTGATATTAGATGTCTTCTAATTCCACAAAGAGACTCCTAAAGACTTAGATTTTAGAGGTATGTCTCTTAAGGATCCTACAGACTCAGCTCCCAGACACAAATTGTGCTTCCCTAAACTTGGAGAAACTGAAGAGCTGGTTACCATCCCATGCCTAGCAGTTGATCTAGTCTGTAAACATCCATGGACCAATAGATGGGATGCTCTGGGATAAGGGGTGCAGAACAAAACTTGCAGATGAGAATGAGGATGATGGTGGGCAGCCAGGAGGATGCTCAGGCTCTGTGGTGACACCCGAAAACAACCAGAATACACAAACTCTGTGTCTTCTGTCCAGAGAGGGTTAACTTGCACTTGCAGCAGGCAGCCTCATGCCATTAAGTCAGGGAGAGTAATGAAATTTCATTTAATTTGTCAGGAAGAAAGTGCTAATGTTAAAAGGCATTTAATAAAAAGGGGGAGATTCTTTGAAAGGAAGCCTTTAAGTAATTACTTCAAGTGTCTTAGGCCTACTCACCAGAATATTTACATTAGTGTCTCCCAGCGCCAAAGTGTAATTAAATTAGTGCAGCATTTACATTCCATCCTGTGTTTTTTTTTCTTTTTAGAAGTGTGATTTTATTAACAATTCTCAAAAAAAAAAAAAGCAAGCCTTGATCTAATCAATTCAGGTGTTAGTATTTTTTTAATGTTCTCACTGAGAAAACCACTGAGTACGCTGGCTTGGAGAAGGTGGAGTCAGGGGGAAGAAAACTTCATCTCATTTCAAGTTCTACTTGGAGAAATGCCATTTCTTTGATCTGCTCTGGGACTGATGTCCCATGTGGAGAGCCTATAAAGATGGCATCAGATGGAAGAAGGCATAGCTCTGGGGATTGCCTATTACATGGAGGTGAGCAGGGCTCAACACTGGGGCACAGGAAGCTGCAAAATACTGGAAAATATCTGATTTGCATATTTTGCTACTAAAAACTTTTTTTTTTTTTTTAATATATATATGTAATATCCTTCCAGGGAAGCATGACTTTTCCACCTTGACCTAAGTGGAATAAGTTCTGTTTTTCATATCTTCAATACAAATGTGGCATTTTAAAAGCAGATGAGAGAGAGAGAGAGGGAGTAGAAAGTCACTAGATATAAAACACATCTGTGCAAATCATTGTTCTGTGACAAAAATGGCTCAGTTTGTTATACACAGCCACAGAATTACCAGTGCCATTACCAACCAGAAGACACTGGAAGTAGATAGAAAGAAAAAAAAAAAAGATTTTTTTTTTTTGTAACGAAACAAAAATACTTTTTGAATGTTGAAATGTTTTGATAAACCACACAATTACATTTAAAAGTTACCTCAGGAGTTATTCTACAATTGCAGGTCTCTTTGGTCAAAAGTTTAGCTCTGTGTTCCACCACAGAGTAACTAATATCTTCTGGTTGTTAAACTCATCTGGGAACCCTGTGAGGAAGAAATTCAAGTCTCTGAATTAAATTAAGCAAAATAGAGATTTAAACACAGTTCCATTTCTTCATTGTCTAGAGATATGCTGGTATTTGTTTTATTTTGTGAAACTTCGGTAGTTAGAAATGTATTCTGAATGATGATGACTATGAATAAACAAAGAAACATTTTCCAGAGCTGCATCAAAACAGTACCTATACTTTTATATAAAATCTGAAGCTATCATAACTGCTGTAGAGCTTTCACCTCGTATATAGGATCCTAAGATTCGTGTCTCTGCTTTGTCTATTTATCAGTGGGGACTTCAAACAGGGTCTCTAGCAAAATTATATGCAAGTGTCTAACAAAGTATGTTTTTGTTTCCTTTGCTTGCATTCAGATATTCCCGCATCTTGTAAATGCTTTGGGTGGATCTGAGGAACAGCATCTAATTTGCTAGGTGAAAAGTTGTTTTTGAAAAAAAATATTTTTTTAGTTTTTAAAAATTTAATGGTCACCAATACAGAGAGTTTAAGGGTCCTTCACTAGCAATACATTTACACCACATCTGGTTTGTCTGTAAGTGACTCCGAGAGATGTTCTAGCAAGAATGAGTCTTACTGCACTGAAAAAAATTAATATTCACAGCAATTAAAAGCTTTCTCCACATTGCATTCAAAATCTTTTCTGAAAGAAGGAAGAAGAACTTTGTGGCTGGGAAAAATCCTTTGCTTTTATGGCTACCTCTCTAAGCAGCTTCAGTGGGGGTGGCCAGGTTTTGGTGTTAAATCAAAGGATTTTTCAGGATAACAATAGATGAACTATTGGTAGGGGAAGAGCATGCATGTGTAACTCCATCCTAGATACAATGGTTTCCTCTTCCGTGGTACAGTGGATTCAAAGGGAATCTAAAAACTCAGAGATCCTAGAAAAATATCACAACTAGGGGAAACTGTCCAGCACGTCAGTGAAATGGTGACAGGCTGACACTCTCAGAAGGAAAAGAGGAAAAAACTGTAAAAGCAATGCACTCTGCTTCTTCCTGCCAGGGCTGTGATGCTATTTACAACATTGTAAGTCCTCTTGTATGTATCTGCCTGATTCAAAGTGGCTTTTTTATTTTTTCCGGTGCTCTACAGGCTTCACAGCCTTTGAAGGACAACTGACTAAAAGTTGTGGTTTGAAATTGCTGCTTGAGTCATGACGAACACATTTTAAAGAGACTCTGGTAGGGGCAGAGCCCAGCTAGAACATGGGTGATCCTGACATCGTCAGAGATGGACCTAGATTAGTAGAACTCACTGTTCACTCAGAGTTAAACATATTTAATATGTTGGATGGTGAAGAGGAAATGAAAAGCATTGGTGTAGAAAGATGGCCTGAGCCATGGAGGTGACTGATCCCTCAAGATGCTTCTCATGTCCCATTGGGCCTTTTTCAGTCACAGATGCCCACTAATCCACATCTTCAACATCCCTATCATAATGTCTTTTATTCTATTTTTGATAGCTGTGGTATTAGGTTATTGAGTGCAAAGGTTTATTTGTGGACCAACAAGCAAAACACACAGTAAAACATGCCAGCATTGACACCACCTAGCCATGGTGTGTCTGCACTGTTCATCAGACCTGACATTATCAACAGTTTCAGAGCCAGAGACTGCTGAATCTAGTGTCTGTTGCCAGAGACTGCTGAAGCTAGTGTCTATTTACATGTGGTTCAAAATAAGCCCCTTACTGTTTTAAGAAGGTAAGACATGTTTGATGCCACAGCCCTTTTGATCACATGTCTGTGAGGGGGGTGAGGCTTCACAGGCCTCTGGGTGAGGCTTCACAGGGCTCAGGCCAAGGCCTCACAGGCTTCAGGCCCAAGCAGCACAGCGTTCCTGATTAGGGCAAGAATAAATCAATCCTGGCTGCAAAAGGGTTACACGATCTGGAGAAAGTGGAACTTGCTGAATGTTGAGAACTTCTGAAAAGCTGCACTTTTCCTATAGATGCCTGAGCAGGAGCTAATATCTTTCAGAGATCTGGTCCTCTCTCTTAAAAACACATTTTTTTATGGTAGAACAGCTGTTGTTGCTTCTGTTGTGATGATCTGGGTGAAAAGTTTGGTAACAGAGAGGGAGGCTTTAAAAAAAGAAAAAGGGAAAAAAAATCATCATCAAAAAAAAAAAAAAATCCAAAAAAATTCCTCCTCAAACCCACCCACTGAAAAAAACCTTCTGCTCTGGCCTTCCAGAGGCATAAAACTTCTAGTGTTTCTTAATGCAATTAAAACAAATGCTGACGTTATTTATAACTAAATTACTGGCAGGAAAAACAACTAATGACCAGAACCCACATTTGTACCATTTAAAAAAAAAAAAAAATCCTAAAGGGAATGATTTGTAAGGATGTGGTTAAACCTATTTATACCCTGGGTTCTATTTGTTTTACAGCCAGCGGTGCACGAACAACATGAAAGGTTATCTTTGACAAGGTTTTAGCTATTATTTTCTTCCAGTGAAATGGTATTTCTTGAGAAAAAAAGGTCTTCAGAACAAAATAACAATAAATCCTGATTTAGATACATAAAGCTGCCATCGATATCACATAATATCAGTGTTCTTTCTCACTCGATACAGGCGTTTTTAAGATAAATGGTAAAACTGAACTGGAAATCCATCTGGCCAGCTGCCTGATCTAATGAATAACCCCACTTTGGCTCCTGCAATGTAAGCAGAAAGAGTTCTCTCCCGGCCGCTTTCGTCTGTCATGAATCTACAAGACAGCCGACATAATATCTGGGCGACAACAGCGTGCTAACAGTGCAGTGACTTCCATTTTCTTTGCTTTCTATTGATTTTCACTTAATAACTGGCGAAATACTAAACGTCCGCCCTGAGTACCTAATAAATCCTGCCTGAGCTTTTTATTGAGGAGAATTTAATAAAAACAACCATTGCGGCTGAGGGATTTTTCTTCTGGACAGAACACGGTGAGGGGTGGGTGGTGTGTGGGAGTATGAGGGGAGAGACATTTGAATTTTCTAATTTTTTTTTGTTGAGATTTTTCTCCCCCCATTCTTGTCACTGCCCTCTTGAGGACTCAGCATAATTTGTTTCATAGGGACCTGGTTGGGACCCATGGGTCCCTATGGTTTCTTTGCTTTGCATATATTTTCTCATTGTCCAGAGATGGCCACTGCATGCACACATGTATTGCCACAAGACAGAGAAGAAGAAGGGTGTTTACAGAAGGAAGTCACTTCCACCATGTCCATCCTACCCACCCACACTTGTTTCTTCAATGTGATTTCAATTTTGTTAATTGTTATGAAGGCTCTCTAATTGCCAAGTGCAGGGGCTGTCAGAATCCTACAGTAACACGCTTTTTATTGTCCCATTTTACAGCTATTTTATGTTTGACACTTGACACGCAGGCGTGAAGATCCCCTGTCGGATTGGTTGGCTACTGTAACAAAATGGCATTTTTAAGTTATACGAAGTGTTAAATCTGCATCCAGTTAGAAACAAAACAAAACAAAGCCCGGTGGTTTATAAGTTGACAATTAATCCTAATTGTTAGCTTGGGAGGAAAAAAAAAAAAAAGGCTGGAAAAACAAAAGTAAAAGGCCAACCCCCTCTTTCTCTAGCTGTCCAGCAAGCCTGCGTGTGTATGTTGATATATATGCTACCATTTTCTTTTCTGAAGATGAATCGGAGAGACCAGTACAACATTCCTAAGTACAACGTATTATTTTCCTCTGCATAACCTCCCGGAATGGCTCTCTTTGCCAATAAACTCAACAGAGTTCCTATTATACAAAGCTGCTCTTTTAAAGCATTTGACAGTTTTTATTTTAATTGACACAGAGGCAGTTTCAAAGTCATTGGGTTTAATGAACAATCATCTTAGCATTTGCCTGCTCAAATCCTCTTATTCCCAGCAGTTCACAGTAAAGTTTATTCTAACGGTTGAAATTAAAAAAGGAGAGAGAGGCAAGTAGAAACGTTGAGGAGCTTATATAAAAATCTGTGAATCTCAAGTTTTGTGCAGTGCTGTTATGAAAACTACTCAGCCATGCAAAGCAATAAGAGGTTTAATTACTCATTGGTAGTCCCTCTGCTGCTCCTGATGTGGTGTGTGGTGTTGCAGAGGCCTGGGAGAGATAATTGAGGCATATGGGTGGAGTACAGCACTGTTTTGGCAGCTCATCTATTTTTTCCTTTTTTTGTGTGTGTGTGTTTGTGTGTGTGTGCTGCTGTCTCATGAGGGGTAGAAGGAGCAACAGTTTGTGGTAGAAAAGTATCAGTAGACGACCCTGATCCAAACCGTGTAAGGATCTTGAAACCGTGCGATGGGGTTTCAGTTCCAGAGAGGATGGATGCTTTCATGAGATTTTGCATGGCTTGTTCCAGCAGCTGGGACAGTATCACGGAGGGAGCAGGATATCTCATAGTATTCTGTCAAATCCATGCTATCTCAAACTAGTAGCTGCAAGAGGCAACATGCGAATGAACCCTCTGAACCTCCAAAAAGATCTATTTTCAGGTTTGGTTTAATCTGTCTAATCTAGGCACTACTGGGCTCATGTGGTCAAGACTTTAATGGCTCTTAATAGGCATAGCACTGGTGACAGCTATAGCCTTTCTGTTCTGCGGGGTATTAAGGGGTGAAGAGAAGGACGTGATTATTGAACTTACAAAGCCTGGGCCTTTAAAATCATGTGGAGGGAATATTAAAATCCAGGAATCATTATTTCTGGTTTGATATCCATTTTAAGGTGCACTAATTCATGAAGCAGCTCCTTCATTACATATCTTTGTGTGGCAAAATAAGAAAGTACTAAAAGTTTCTGCTTCAGTTTATTGCTGTACGTTAATGACATTCAGCAGCTGGAAATAAAGGACACTCCAACAGGGTGTGATCAAATTACTCTCCACAGCTAACCATCAGTATTTTGGGTACTACCACTACCTGTAGTTAATGCTTGGAAACGTCTTTCCTAAACTATTTTTGCAGTTTTTACCAAATGGATAAAACAAGAAGAAATTTTATCACTATCTAAATGGAGTAATAGAGTGACAGGACATATTTGCATTCTGAATAGATTAGCTGGTCTTTTAAATATTTATTTGTGTCTATTTTCAAAGTCCTTGATCCTCTGAAATTTTCCAAACACTTCTGATTTGACAGACTGGGAAATCTGTCTGCAACTCCAATTATACTTGAAAAGATACATATAAATGATTTGACAAGTTAAAAATTAGCAGCAAGTTCTATACCTAGCAAGATTTTGTAAGCAGCAGTTCGTAATTCATGATACTTCACTCTAAAGTTCATGTAAATTCTGTATGTGTGGGGTCCTTTAATTGGTAAGCATAAAGGTGTATTGCTATTCACCTAATGTATTCTATTGCTCAACAAAAGGTTGTTGTAGTGAGCTCTGATTGTGACAAATGATTTACTATTAGGAACATTCTGTAATTATTGTTCGGTGGTACCACAGACCGATACATCATTAACATGATAGACGACCTTTTATATCAGCAAAAATAACTAAATTAATAAAAATGGCTTCATTCCAAACCCTGTCAGAAAGCCAATGCTCGAAACAATCAAGTATCAGTGATACCTGAAAAGACCAGAGTTATATTTTTGTTAAGCAAATCTTATTGTTTGTGTAATAACATTGACATGTGCTGTAGAACAGAGGACCGGATTTTCAGCTGCTGTGAATCAATGATCTAATTAATTCTATTTATGTAGAGACACACCACTCCACATCTGTCAGGGGTATGATATGTAGGATTTTATTCTACTGCTAAAAGCAAGACGGCAAATGAAGTATCAGAAAACTTTTTTTTTTTTCTCTTCAAGAGTTTTGGGAACTGATGCATGTTTAGACACACTGTTTCTTCAGACAGATTCTGTTCCCAATCCAGAGTGAGTCTACTAAAAGAAATACTTTCTCCAAATTTACATCAATGTCATTTGAGTTTGGGGAGGCCAGACTCCAAACTTGGTCAGACTCCAGATTTGGAATTTAGTAAAGCACCTGAAGACTAGATTTTTATATTTTTTATTTTTTTCCTACCAAAGAATCTAAGTTAGGGATCATGAAATCTTTGTGATCCACTATTCCATATTCACTTTATTATTATAAATATCAAGCCACTAGTTCTGGAGACTGTGTGGCTTTGCAGAATACAAATAACTTGGAGGTGATGCCATTTGCTGTCTCCATTTAAATTCCTACCAATTGCGGATAATTTCTATGAGGAAATAACTGTCTTTTGGGAAATGGTGTGAGTGCCCTAGGTTATCTTCCTGGGCCTACGAAAGAGCTGGCAAGGAGTAACCCTCTGCCCCCCCCAACCCCCCCCCCCTTTTTTTTTTTTCTAAAAAAGAAAAAAACCACAACATTTTGACTGATGTGGGAGCATACTTGAAGAAAATCATGACCACAGCTCAATAGACCACTCAACAATTCCTCTGTTATTGTTGTGGTGGTGGTGGTTTTTAATTATTATTCAGATTCCTCCTATATCCATCCTGTCATTCCATCTCTTTTTCCTCGTCTTGTCATTCCACTGAGCTGTTCATTACCAAGGTAACCCCCCCCCCCCAAAAAAAGAAAAAAAAAAAAAGGTAAACTAAACTCAGTTGGACACTTGTCACATCTCAGTGTCACATTTATCTCTACCTTGTCTTTCTTGGTCTCGTTCAAGTGTAAGTTGCTTTGGCAGAAACTGTGTTGTGTATAGGTGTTACACACCTGGCTTTCTCAATTTTCATGTAGACACTACAAGGATAAATATGGCAAATAAATATTAGGTGACTGGATCACAAAACGCTGCATAATACCTGACTTGGTTTACTTCCCTGCAATAAATTCTCAGGGTGTTTTTCCAGGGACACATGCTGAAAGAAGAGCAAAAAACAAAAACAATTAATGTGCAGGTCATTGTGTTCTAATAGGCAAAGAACAAGTTTTTGGGACTTCATTCCTTCCGCAGCTGTTACTAACTCACTGTGTAACCTTCAGCAAATCCCTTTATTGCGTCTCTGTAAAATATCGGTAATGAATTTACGTTTTGTAAAGTGCTGGGGGATCCACAGATGAAAAGCACTATATAAGCTAAGTGTTATTAATGTGATTCACTCAGTGAAATGAAATCTCTGTTGAGCAAAATACTGTTCTGTAAAATTTATATTTAAAGTTACATATTTTACAGCACCAAGAGAATGAAGGTTGTGTCACTGTTTCCAACATATAAACTATATTTAGCAATTTATTCCTTGGCTTCTCTCTAAGTAAAAGAAAACAGCTTGATGTTTAAAAATAACATTTTGTAGGCTTGACGTCCATAATTTGGACTGGAATATTTTTTAAACAATTATTTAAAAAGAATGAAAAATCTCTTTCTGCTCATATAGAATAAATTTTAATTCTAGCAAGAGCCATATGTATAAAGATTAGCCATTTATCTTGAATAGTTATTTCAATTTCATATGAACATTGCTATAGAAAAATGTTTCTGATGTCAACCATTTCTGTATTTTCTTTTAATGCATAGCTTGCCTTTTCTGGCATCCTGTGAAACACTGGAGTAGAGTTTGAATACTGGGTAGTAATTCAGTTTTGTAGTAAAACCTCTCTATTTCTGCTGCTGAGATGAGCTAAGTTGCAAGAGGTTATACAAACTGCATAAATGTAGGGAAGTATATTAGACTGTTAATAATCTTTTGATTTTATTAATTGACAATACCTGTAACATCTACAAGGAAATTGAATTGGTTCAACCATCTGAGTTTTAACCCAACATTCTTCCTTCCTTTTTTTTTTCTTTTTTTTTTTTTTCTCAAAGAAAGCACTATCATCACCGATGTTCTCTCATAATCCATTTGCAAACATCTTTTTATATTGAAATCTCCTGGTTCACAGTGGCTTCTGCCAGGAATACAGCCCAGCTTTTTTTTTTTTTTCTTGTCTTGAATCAATTCATCAATTACCACTATTACTTGAGTCTAGGGAAGGAAGAAAAAGCTTTTAGAGAAACTTATCAGAGGTTATAGCTACTGAAGAAGAGAAGAATCTGGATTCCGTCTTAGGACAAATGTTGGTGTGATTCTGATGATAACCAAAATGTTTGTCTAAGGACTAGGTTTGTCTCTCTGGCTCCTACTTGATAACACCATTACCAAGAGACCCCAGAGTAACCTTAGCCATATAAGCCTAATGTAAGCCATTGCCTCATATAAGGAGGTCAGACTAAATTGACACTTTTTTTTTTTTCTAGTTTTGGCATCTGAATTGCAGCTCTAAGCACCTACCACATGAGCTTTTTTTAAAGTTCATCCCATTAGATATGAATTATTTTCTATAGAAATCTGTTTGACCCACTACAATATTCAAAACCCCTTTGAGGAACTTGAAGAAACACTGAAGCACTTACCCAGTTATTTTCCTCACTTATTATACAAGACCCAGGTCCTGATGGATATGATGACCTAACTTATTGTGAATGTCTGGCCACTAGACATTAGCTTCACAAAAAATCTGGAGGCTATAGTTAACCTGGAAAAGCATAGCTCTGAACTGTAAATAGAGAGTACCTACAGCAAAATGTAAATGTGAACCCATCTGAGTAAGGAGGTGAAGAAATGTTTTGTAAAGAAAAGCTCACAACAGCCCCTGGGGCCATGGCCTTGTTTATTAAGGTACTAGCATGAACTTTCTTTGTGGAAAGGTCTATAGCTGCTTTTTATTTCAATATAATATAATAAATATAACATCACATAATATAATGAAATTAAGCAGGTATCAAGACTATTACTAATCTCCAGCAACCACAAGAAAAGATAAGCCATTTTGTTTATACATTTCCTTGGAACTCTACATGGAGATATTAAGTAAATCTTGCAACCAATTTTCATATATATATATATATATATATTTATTTTGAATAGGCCGTTATTTTCCAGATTTTAAACTCAAAGAGATATTCTTTGTCCATTCTTGTAGATCAAGGCTAGGCTTCTTCCTAGCAGTAAGCAGTCATTCTTTGAAATTGTTTTCAAAGCCAAATGTTGGCTGAAACTATTTTAGGCCTTGCCTTTGCTACCTTGGCCCTATCTGAAAGGAAGAAGTTTGCCCTTGAAAGAGAGTTAAACTGCTATGATTCACTGACTTGGAAGAATTGCAGGATGCTGACTGCCTGAAGTTGTGCCTCCCACTGGACTAGTGCAAGTTTCCTTCCTTCTTGTCTGACCAGGCCATTCAGAAGTTAGTCAATTCCCTGGTGGTTATTTCCAAGGAATCTCCAAAAAGGAAATACCCAGCCCTGGAAAGGTAATTTACCTAGACAGGATTTGAAATGCGAGGTTCTCCGCTGAGGGAGAAAGTTCTATATCCCATCTGGCTGTGGGAATACATCTTCGCAAGCTTTTTATCCCTTGAGCTAACAACTGCAGACGTTCTACTGGGAGGTGTCCTATAAAATCCGAAGTACTTGTAGATCCATATATTATCGCATCCGGCCTGTTCAAGCCAGAACTGTGGCATATCAGTGTTCTCCGAGAAACATTCTTGGGCAGAGCAGCATCCTCAGTTTGAGAATGGTTTAAATCCTCATCTGTGTGCGATGTCTCCTGAACAGAAGCTATTTTTGACTTGGTGGAGGCACAAGTGGGAGGAAATGCCAGCTATCTGCCTTTAGGGACTAGCTGTAATTTGTTTCCTTTGTTCTTAAGGAGCAGATCCCCAGCTGGTGTGAAATGGCATTTCAGAAGAGCTACTCTTGTGAGAAACCAGTCCTAAAGCCTGCTGCACTGGTGGAGCCTATTGCTCAGAAACCGGTCTCCAGGCCAAAGTATGTTTTACTTTACCCAAACACAGTGATGCTGTTTGAAATCTAAGAGACTTTTAGGTTGACAAATCCCTTTGCACAATATGTAATTTTTAGGGTCTGAAATACACTTCTCAGAACCTCTAGCTAGATAAAATCTTTACCACAGAATTTCATTTTACTTCGTTCTACTTTTTTAAAGCCCAGTTTACTCCTGAAGGAAATTCACTGGAAAGTAACTTATAAGGGGCTGGAATGACTGCACACAAATTCTTAATTCTTATGTCAACAGGTAGCAGTCTGTGCCAAGCTCTGGAAAAGCTCATGGTAAATGGAAAAATCCTCACCCTTGTGCTGGGCTATCTGGGCTTTTTTTTTTTTTTTTTTAAATATTGGCTACATTGTTGTCTGTGATTCTGTGATTTTCCTCCATTTTCTATGAGGAAGATATCGCACCTGGAGAAATAGGCTGGTCTGAGAGCACCAACCCCTTATATAAATTAAAAAAGCTTTTGGTAAATAACAAATGAACACAGTTTTCATCCTCAAACACGTTGGCTTTGACTCATTTTAAACTGTAGCTTAAAATATGCCTCTTCCCACCACTTCTCTCCTTTCTCCTTCCCCCCTTCAGCAACAAAGCAACACAGTTCAACAGCACAGGCAAAAATGCTTAAGATATCTTCATAAAAACAAACAAAATGAAACAAACAAAAACAACAACAACAAAAAAAAAAAACACAGGAAAAAACGCCCCACTCCAAAAAGTGTCTCCAACGTATCGGTATATTGAAAAACCTTGACAACTGTGTGAACATATTTTCAACACCTGTTCAATACTTAACCAGCTGCCTCTTCATTTCAAGGTTTGTGAATATTTACCTGCTTGTTCAATACACTGGGCTTAAAACATGCAAAAAGATGCAATAGGAGGAGTTTGTGACAGTTCCTTATCACAATCCCTATTATGAATTCAGAAAGTGAAACTTTGTGGATCAGGTGGACAAATTGCTTTCCTTTTCTTGTGCATCTCTCTTCGTCTCTATGCCTTAATTTCCCCTTCTATAGAAAGTGCTTGAACTTCACTGTGATCTACTGATGAAATCTGGTTCTACAAACGATGGGTTTTCTTACTATGAAAAATAATATCCCTCTTTATTTTATTTTATTTTATTTTATTTTATTTTATTTTATTTTATTTTATTATTTTATTTATTTTTTAAGTGACTCGTAGTGCTGCATCAAGGGAACTCAAGGTTTTCAAGTAAGCATCTATGTTTTGGGCGATTTCTGGAAACTTCCAGACACTATAATGGATTCATTTTTTACTTCTGGGGAAACATAAGCCACAACACATATCACATGTGCTGAAAGGCAAAACCTGGAATATATTTTTGTTCCAGCTCCAAGTAAAGAACTGCCCTTCTCCATGATGGCCAAATTGGATAATAACTGCGGTGTATATTTGACTACTCGGCTGGGGAGAAAGGACAACTTCCTTGGTCTGGTCATTGAGATTTCATCCTTTACACCGTTGTTATGGCTCAGGGCTATTTGCCAAATAAGGGTTTAAAAGGACTGTTCCTTCCTTGGATGCAACTCTGATATGGATACATAAATGCATCAGAATTTTTTTATGCTAGAAACACACTTTTCTCACAACTTTAATTTTTGATGTTAAAGATAGAGCTGTCTCTCGCAACACAACAGGCCTCAG
The DNA here is from genome assembly GCF_964211835.1 of Anser anser. Classification (NCBI taxonomy): domain Eukaryota; kingdom Metazoa; phylum Chordata; class Aves; order Anseriformes; family Anatidae; genus Anser; species Anser anser. The sequence continues at coordinate 5,741,571 of NC_139730.1, forward strand.
ACTTTCACAGCTCCAAGACATAGATGTCTGATTACTTAAGCTCTATTTGAAATTAAATTCCAGCCTCAGGGGCATTTTGATAATAAATTCATTTAGGGAAGAAGTTTATTTCATAGACACAAACATCCTCTGCAGCTATGCTCTTTGCCAGTATATCTGCACAGAAAATTTTAGGGTACTTTCCCCACATTTCTCCTTCCTGTATTCTTTTCTATGGTTTGCTTACCTGATTCATCACTTCTTTTGGCAGGTGGTACGCTCCTGCACTTGACTTAGCTTTATTGCACTTCCAAGTTTTCCTCAAGCTAAACATGTCTACATCATTACTTAGCTCTGCCTTGGAGGATGCCACAAGCCTGCCAATACAACTGAACTTTCTTTCCACCTCTTAATCCTGCCTTGTATTCATAGCAGAGTTCAGTGCTACCCATAAAATCACCTTCATGGCTATTTGTTTCTTCTCCCAGCATCCCTCTAATTTGGGGGATATATAGAGAGGAATTAGAAAGCAGGCTGGAAGTGAGGCACACAGACTTGTCTCTGGCTGAACCCAGGTGCTCAGAAGCCATCGGCCAAGCGAGCACTGGGTATGCTGAGCACCCATGGGTGGGGAGCTGGGAGGGTGCAGGAGACCTCATGGGCAGGTGGTGAGTTTGGGCTGAACCATGATCCCGAGCTGATACTGGTTATGTGTGGAAGGAGAGGGAATTTCAAAAGAAATAGTGTTTTTGCCTTCTTCACAGGGAAAGAGGAGAAGTAAATAGAATTTTAAAAATGAGGCTGAGAGAAGTGAATAGCTTTCTGCTGGCTTTTGTGTCCCCCAGGAATCATTTCTGATTCTGTATTTTTGTTTCTAACAAATTTAGACCATATTTTCCCGTTGCTGTATTTCAGCCTTCTTTTGATACCAGACTACAGTGGCTTATAACAGTGATCAAAATGAATGTTGAATTCCCAAGGACTTTACTGAGGTTGCCGTATCCAACACTTAGAAAAGCATTTTGAAAAGGGGACTAAGGATTATTATTCCCATTTTATGGACACAGTGTCATATTATTGCAGACATCAAGAGGAAGGATTGCCTAGCATGTATTTCTTGTCCATAGGAAACCAAGCAGAGAGGTAGAAATCTCAAGATAAAGAATATTCCAGCAAATTTGTAGACCACTTCCAGCAAAAAGATAAGTGCTCCATCTTCTGTAGTTTGCCTCAACTTGATTTCTACTTTTTTTTTTTTTTTTTTTCTCACTTTAACCTCAGCCAGGAAGAGGGGAAAGGGAGAGAACATTGATGAAGGACTTGCAGGAGTTTTCCTTGTAGCTAAATTCTGCTATCAACCACTTCTTGGGAAATCTTGCTTACAGGGACTGGAGTTTAGCACTGCATTTGCATTCAATGATAATGATTTTCTTTTAGTCCAGCTGGGATAACTGCAAAGATAGTGCCCAACTGCAACTCTGTTGAAGGGAGAGTGCAAAATAGATTACACTCCTATGACGACTGGAGCAGTGGGAAGGCAAAATGATCAAGAAAAATCCTCGCTGTTAGAGCCATAACAAGGACTCTTGATTATGCAGGTTAAAATAACTTTGTGGCTGTGCCTTCTATCCATTTTTATTATCACTTCCAACTGAGGCACTTTTTTTTTTTTTTTTAAACAGGTAAAGCTTTAAAAAAATACCCTGGATCTTTAGATAGAATTGAATGTTCTGTGACTTTAAATGAAAGCTCTACTGTTGTTGGGCAAATAAATTTAAACCACTTAACATGGCAGAGAAGGTCAGGCAAGCTTATTATAGTGATCATAGCGTTACAGCTATTGCGATTGACCGCTGCTCTTTGGAATCACCAATAATCAGAGGCCGCAAGCTGTGTTTGCAGAGAAAGGTCATCATTCATTTTTTTCGAAGCATTAATATCTTTTGTTTGTTTGGCTCAACATGAAACAGGAATCGATAGAGGTAATTCACAGAGCAATTAGCCCCTCATCTGTCAAACGGTGTCTGGGTGTATTTAACAAAAAGACCTTTGGAAAGGTTTAAAAAGGAGGAAAGTGCCTGTACAATCAACAATTTATATTTTCTACATGACACATTGTGTATGTATCTGTGAAGAGAAGGGACCTTGGGACTAAAAAAATATACATAAAACATGCTGTAAATCTGTACTCAGACTTTGAAAACCCACAGCGAGACAAACTGTTAACTGACTTGGAAAAGTTTTCCATGCTGTTCTTAGCAAAGATAAAAAATTTCTACCCGAGGCTCAGGGAACAAGTTAGACAGTTGTTCAAAAACTTGTCGGATTAACTACATGAAAGGGAATGAAGCTGCATATAAAACATAGGAAGGCAGAGACAGAGGCAATAGGTCCCTTGCAGCCCCGATCCTACAGTTTAAGGTTTTTTGAGCCACCCCCCTCCCTTTTTTTTTTTAATTTCCCAGAGTTTTTTTTATTTTATTTCCCAAGGGTTTTTCTTTACCGGGACACTTAGAAGAGTTAAGGAAAACTGAGAAAAAGTGCAGAAATAAGAACATAAGTTATTGCTCTGTTACACTTATGCAATCTTTATATAAGCACTATTGAACACTCAAATTTGAGACACTAAACTGGCCTGGGAGGATAAAGCTACAGTAGATCAAGGGCACTTTATTTCTGAATGTGAGTGTCTACCAGGGGATTTCATATACTTAAAGAACTGGCTGCATTGTATCTGTGTTTGGAGGACTGGCAAAGAGCATACAGACTGTTAAAAAGAAGGGTGTATTTTAGAGGTATCATAAAAAGTTTGGAGGTTGTCCCAGAAGTTCAGATGCTTACTCCAGATAAAATTTGGCTATCTCAGCCTCTAAAGAATAAGTCTCTGGACTTTATTAGTTGGGTAATTGTAGGGTAAGCTTTCCTCATTTTTTGTCTAAATGCTGAAATTCTATATAGCATCAGAACATTTGGAGTTGTTGAAAACTAAAACCTATTCTGAAGTCCAGAACTTCGAATGAAATTTTAAAGTCCCACCAGAAAATTTAGAATTTTTCTCCATTAGTATCTTTGTTCTCTCACTGATTTGACACCTTTCCTGCAGCACTAATGTTTTAATTTTAAATTTTAAATTCTTTTTCTTTCTTTTCTTCAGGATACAGAAGGTGCCGGGGAGTACACCCATTGATAATAGGGGAAATTTTGCTTAATTGAAGCCTTAAGTTGGATCTTTGGTGCTATAGACTTATGTTGATGCTCATTGTAGTCAGTCAATACATTTAAATATGTTTCTATCATTAGGGTCCACATCAAGGTCTTCAGATATGGAAAGAAGGTGTGCTAAGACATGCTTCCTTCTATGTCATGCTCTCTTTAGGGCCTTAACCCTGTCTCATTATCAAAGGTACCAATGGCAAGTGATGGAAAAGCAAGAAAAAATCAGTTCTACAGCATTGTTGATACTTTAAAGTAGATTTTAGATTCTAGCTATTTTCCTAGATCTTCCTCCAACTCATTTTCAACCACGATTTCTGTGATTTTGTTTTGGGCCTTTTTTAAATGGAAATGCTCACTGAAATTATTCAATACTTACTTTATAGTTGTTCATTTTAAATTCCAATAAAATAAGGAGATCTTCCTCATGACATCAAAAAGTCCATGAGTGATTAGTGAAACTTTTGTCATGTATTGTGATAATAACACACAAAAAAATCAAATGTTAATATTCTAGAAAAAACAGTGCTATTTCATTCTGAAGAAAATATAGAGTAAAATATTCCAGCCATCTTTCCATTTGCAAGGTCTTAGTTTCTTTATCTTCAAAATTCAGTTTTTACAGTGAATCATAAGTGAATTGAATTATCCTGTCTCAATCAGATTCCTAATAGGCTGATCACCATGTCAGATCTCTATTACTGGAGCATTAGCTGACAACTGTTTCATTAGTTTCTCTGTTCCTTTGTTTTCTTTTCCTTTTAGATATTGTCATAAGCTCCCAACACCACTTCTGGGATTCCGCTGAGATCAAATGTACGAAAAACTTTTCCCTAGTCCATACATGCTTTTAAATTGAAGGAGTCCAAAACATTACAAGCTAAATAGTTGATGAATTTTCACTAATATTTCACTAATTCTTGGCATTTTATTTATTTATTTTTTATTTACAGAGCTGCTCAGATAGTTTGAGAAAGTTCAGAAAAAAAAATTCAAATTCTCATTTGAGGGCAATCAGTGGTCTATAAGATAGATCAGATGGCCTTCAAAGTCCTGTAATCTTTGTGGTTGAAGTTCTATTATTTTTTGGTGTTTTTTCAATTAAAAGTTTGATTAAGTATGCTTGGTGGTTCTTGATGAATTTGGAGTGCTGACAATGCACTGTTTGCCCCCAAAGTGTGAGAACCCATGCTCTAGAAGAGGGTTATATTGCTTTCTCTTTTAATAATGGTGAGTTAAATTCTTGCAGGCTCTTCTGTGATTTTTCTCTGATTTTATGAATCTATTCTTAGATTTAGTAAGATGGATAGGCTGCTGGGGACTGTGCTACTCTGTTATTGTCACTGAGGTAGGATAGTCCATCAGCAAAACACCTCTTAAATATCAGTCCTGGCTACCATCCAGAGAAAACCAAGACATGCTATTGAACAACACTTAGGACCAAATCTTTCTTCCTCCTCTGCCACCACTAAGCAAATTCGTTAAAGGTCTTGGCCTGTATTTAAAATAACATGAGCTTAAAGAACTTGCTAGTGTTTCATCTTAGAAGACATTAAGTGTTAGAGGAAAGGCCAAAAAATTGTTGGCAGACTCTTCATCCAAGAAGTTCAAAGATGGTGTTGATACCTAAATGTCCAATCCATCCTTGCACATCTGTTTGCCAGGCAACTTGTCTAAAGAGTTGGGCAGGGTTTTCAAAGAAGCAAATGACAGTGAGATGCCTGACTACCATTTATGCCTTTGAAAAATCTACCTTCTTGTCTACAGTGACGTTTCCCCCAAAATTTACCATCAGTGGTAAGAATAAATGGTTTTGACAGTCACTCAACAACTGCAAGCAATTAGAACCATCTAGATCTGCAACGACTCTACATGCCACAGCATTTAAAATACCAGCAGTCAGTTTGTTAGCACTCCAACTGGTGAGCACAATCTCTGTCTCTATCTGTGAAACATTTCCAGGTAAGGCAGTTATGAATAATTGCCGTGGCAAACAAAGTTAAAAAAAGAGGTGGAGACCTTTGTGCCTCAGAAGATAAAGGGAAAACAAAGCGTTTAAAGTAGTGAAAGCCAAAGAACTTCAAGAGAGAAAGACAAAGCTTATTTGGTGGATTTGCAGTAGTATTTTTACACATTGTAGCAAGTCAGAACTGGAAATGAATGAGTTTAAGATATGCTGTCATTCAAAAAAGAAACAAAGCACTAATTGCTATTTGGCATCACATATTTGTTTATATTTATGACTGGCTTTCTTAAAAGCCTGACTTCCTATTCATGTGCAGGTTTCCTTAAACAGTTTTAAACTAAACAATTAAACTTTCATTCATGGATATAATCTAATAGGAAGGAATTCTTCTGTCACATTGTTTTATGCTCTTGATGAAGAAAATATTTCAAATTAGCTTCATAAATGTTTTAGGAAAATAAAACCCTGTAGGACAGCAGCTCTCAAAAATAACTCACAATATGTTCCTGCATGGTAGAAGATAGCAAATCCTTTTTTTTTTTTTTTTTTTTTTTTTGTGGCAACTTCAGCAGCTGCATTTTCTTAGCTGTGAGCAACATTTCTTGTGAATTAGAGAGGGGATATTTATCTCTGTTCCACAAAGGCCCAGAGTACACCTGCTCTTTATCTCAAGGACCTGTCCAAGGGTAATTTCAAGACCAGCCTAGTTTTCTAGACTGTTGGCAAATCTTCAAGTTTACCCTCAGGAAGAGTCAAGGGTGTGTGTCCTCCAGAAGGTCTGTGCCCTGTTGTACTGAGCAAGCACAGCAGCTGGACGTGAGTTTTCAGCCATGTGCTGGACCATGGAGCATCCTGAGCTTACAAGTGCATTCTTCAATGACTCATAAAATAACAGAAGCTTAAGAAATTTGAATGGTTCATCTCTGAGGACGGTAAATTTTAAAGGAAAGAGCAGACAAAGTGTAGAGATGGTAAAGGAGTTTGGCACAGATGACAGAGAAAACATATATCAGAGGCAGAAAGTGAACCAAATTCCAAGGCAAGGACAGTTGCTGTGGTCCACTTAGGAGGCCCGTAAACAAAGTCTGCATTGAAGCAAAAATATTTTCACAAATCATTTTGGCTTTAAAGTATATTTTACTATGAAGTTTTCAGTTAGTGGTGTTGTTAACATCAGGCCAAGTCCTGAAATCCTGTATTCAAGTAAAAATTGCGACAGAAGTATAGAATAGCTTCTATGGTGAATTCAATAGGTATGAGATGGAGAAATGCACCCAGAAGAAACCTCAGGCCTAGATTAGGACAAAGCCATACTTGCTTTCTACTGGAGCCTTATCGTGTCCTTCTGTACAGCTGTAAGTGTGGAAATACTTATGCAGATTGCTTTCAGAACCTCCATAAAGCTTTACAGAGGTTAGGTCTGTTATTTATCAAGATCCTGGCAACTAGGGGTTTCATATTGCTAAATTTTTTAGGGCCTTTATGTAATGAGTTTTAGGCCACAGTCACATCTGTGCAATAGAAAGGGCACTTCTAGAAAGAGTCCAGTCTTTGGACTGGATTTTCAAAAGCACCTAAGTGAGCTATACTTTTTCAGAGACTTGCAAGTACCTTTAAAAATCACATCCCATGAGATCTGGATTTCAGAAAACATTCAGGATGACGTGAAGGATAAAGTGCTTCTAATAGTAATTGCAGCATGAAGGCTCTGCCCAGGCTTCTTTCCCTTCTACTGAATTGCCAGAATGTTCCCTCAAACCAGGATAGCACCCAGTGGGCCTGGCTTTTAATTTTACCACCTCTAGCTGACTGTAAGGATAGCATGTTTTGTTTTGATTTGATTTGGGTTTTGGTTTTGCTTTTTTAAATTTTATTTTTAAAATAAAGATCTATTAGGAGAAAACTGTTAATTCACCTACAGTTAGCAGTCTTGTGCTTGAGAATCTGTCACTCTGCTGTTGTGTCTCATCTTTATTGTTAACCACTCGTAGCTGATATATAGTCCCTGTTAATGTTGTTTCAGTTAATAAGTCTTCTCATGTACCCTCAGAGTTCTAGCACTCCGATTTACTGAAGAGTGGCCTGAATGTCCAATATGTAAGCAGAACTGGATTTTCAGTTCCTTTCTTCCAAAACAGTAATGAAATGTTTTTCTTTTGTGTTGGCTCCATCTCAATCTCTGTCAGACTACTGTTTTTATGTGGACTTGTTTATGACTGTTATGAAACCTTAATAGAGATGTCTTCTGACACCTCTCTATGTACGAGGTCTTGATACCTTCCTGAAGCCCCCTCCCTCTCCTGCAGATGTATCATAGCTACTTAGATATTTGATCCCTGTGCTCCCAGTCAGAATCTTGTGACAAATTGCTCTTTTGCATCATTGCCAAACATATTGAAGTGAAAACATGCCTTGGGTGGGAAAGGAAACCTAGTTATACGTTAAACGAAAGCAAAATTAGGGTCCTGCTAATAAAATTAGATTTTCTTGACACTTTTAGTCAATGCAAAAATAATTGTGGGAATATAAAAGGTTTTTTATGGTCAATTATTCTTGTCTTAGTAAGTATCTATAATCATAACCGCCTCTGAATAGGTAATAATCCTCAGTAGGGAGAAGAGAAACTTCCCTGCAGGACCATAAGGAAGGTAAAACGTTATCACATGCATGCATAAAATATATTAATATTGAGATGGTGCCAGTGCTAAGGTCAGATGGTTAGACATCTTTTCTTCCCCAGAAAATATACTATTCCACCTTATTGGACTGCTGACATCCAATTGATCTGCATTATTGCTCTTTGGCAAGTATATGTGCACCTAAATGTTTCAGATAATAGGTATTACAGTATTAGGTAAAAGCTTCCTTGAAGTCTCAAGCAATATCAAAAAAGTATAAATTGTAGAATAGGAAAGGTGAAGATGACACTGGAAAGCTTTGAATAAGATGTCATTTTGCATTTAGAAAGATAACTAGAAAAGTTAAGACAAAAAGAGGGGAAAAATGCTATCCCCTTATGTTTTCAGCAGATGCTCTTAAAGGCTTACAAATGACCTCTTAGCAGAAATGAGTTCCTCTATGGGTTTCAGACACTGTTTATTATCTCAGAAAGAAACCAAGAGGAAAAACTGACATAAAAGTCTGACAAATTATGCTTATTTGAAGGTAAAATGCTTCTCATCAGCAGGGCAGTGAGAACGTACTGTATGTGTCAGCTGGACGTTGAAATGTTAGTGTTCTTCACAAGGTCCTTAACCAAGCGGGAAGTATAAGGAAACTTTCTGGGGAAAATCCTCCTGGAATCTGAATCGAGTGACATCATTATCCCACACATCATGCCTGGGAAATCTAGATTACTCCTGGTAATGAAAGGGGAAAGGGAAGCATGTTCTGTAAATAGGGAGCTTGAACCCAGATTCTTTGGCTGCCACCCAGATGTCTCTCAGTACAAATGGGCTCATCTGATCTCTACAGTCAATTTTATTCTGGAAAGTAGCCAGTGGGCCTAGTTCATGACCCAGTGATGTCATAATAATTCATTTTCGCTCACCACCAAGCCTTCTGAACTTTCCATTTTACAATGGGTCTTTTTAATAAAGAAGGCAGTCATGAATAGAATTCATAAGCACTCCTAATGATTTATAATCTTTTTTTTTTTTTTTTATCTTTAAAATGGACAATCCTGCCTTCACTATCAAAACTGCTTAGGGAGGTTTATTCCTTCTGTCATAAAACGTAATATAGATTTTAGAGGTAAAACGAATGCCGTTGCCACCTATGTAAAAAGGGGAGCTCTTGTGAATGTAAAAAGTCCTCTTCTGGTTCAGCAGAAGACATTTACTGCAGGAAAGAGGGGGTTACTCTATCAGTGGTCAAAGGTGTGGAGGCTTTTATTGGAATGACTGAAGCACTTTCCTGTCACTTCTGGGGAGGTATTGCAGCTCACATGGCACAGTACAAGCATGCCGGAGAAGACCCAAACAGCTGTGGCATGTATAACCTGTAGCCTGTACCTGCACAAACACGACATTGCTGAACTTGGCTCCAGCGCCCTCCTGAAGCTTTGCCTCATTGAACTTGTTTAACCCCTCCCAGCTAAAATAAACTTTCCTGAGATTACTTCACTTATCCTCGGCATGGATCTTTTCACCCCTGGGTTGTAGGAGCTGAGTGGATGATCAATGCATTTGCAGCCTGCACTGTAATTTAACTTGCTGTGTCTGACAGGAGATGTGGAATTGCTAAAGAGAGGCTTTACTTGTAATCTTCTTATCATCTTATCCTGGAGTGTTTGTGAAGGGGGAGGCCTTTCCAGCAGGGACTCAGAGTTGAGGGTTAATGCTGAGAAAGAGAAATTGCCCTATAGTGCGCCTGACTCGGTGACCTGATAAAACATGCTCTGGACAGCTCATGAACTCTAGCCCCTAACTACACACTGTGCTCAGGCTTCCTGCGCTAACATCACTTGCCTTCCTTTCAGAAGCTCATTAAGAAAAGTCACTGGCTGTAAATATGATGGGGGGAAAAAAGCAAATCTTTTCTCCCTTCCTCTCTTTTTTTTTTTTCCTCTCTTTCATTTCTGATGCTATTTCAGATCTTCCCGGCTGAACAATAATTAGCACAAGTCTAGTGTGATTAATGAACATGAGATGAATGGCCCAGTAGTACTAAAAGCTGGAAGGAGACGAGAGGGAAAAGGTGCAGGAAGTCAGGAACTAAGGGATCCTGGAAAGAGGACTTAAGTAACTGAAGGAATGGAAATAGGGACTGAAGAGAGTACAAGGACTGAAAAGAGAGGCTGGAACTGAGAGGTGTTGGGGGGTGATGAAAGTGAAGAAATATCCATTGGAAACTGAAAAATGGGAGGAAACTCAAACATCTGTGTTAGAACAAAGAATTGCTGGCTTCTAACTGGAGCTGTGCAAGAGATTTGTTGCACAGCCTTAGCAAAATGGCTTCTTTGAGGAGTAAGCAGGAGGGAGAGCATGATCCTGCCAAGCTCCCAGTGCCATCTGTGGAAGTCCTTCTATTTCCTTCACTAAGATCTGGAAAAAGCTCTAGGAGAAAAGGAAGCGGGGCCAATAGGACAAACTGCAGAGACAGCTAGTTGAAGTGGAAAGGGAAGGAGAAGTGGGATTTTAGGATTAATCAAGAAGCTAATGGGGAGCGGTGACAAGCCATGAAAACCAGTTTTTGTAACATAACATCCTGCAGACATAAGTGAAATGTCTTAAAGCTTTCACATGCAGTCGTACTGTAAAGTTGATAATCCTACAGAAGCACATGGAATTAATTAAAACTCCTTTAAAGGGCTATTAAGGGGAATTCCAACTTCTTTACTGTCTGAGTGCTGTTTCACACAGTTGTTATTGATTAGACTTGAGTTGTAAAGTGGTTTGTAAGAATTAGGGAAGGGCAAACGGTTTAGAAATAGACACGGTGGGTGTTCAGACTGGAGCAGACCAAACTTGAATAGTTATGGCTACTGTATTTTTTAATATTCCTCTCATTTGAGAGGGGAAGAGGAAAAACAACTCCATCGGGTGAACCTCAAAGAAGTTTTCCAATAAGTCTTTTCCCACATCTGAAGTCATTTTTTTTTATTTTTTTATTTTTTTGGTAGGAAGGGGTAGTCAGATCTGAAGTCTGCTGAGCTTTGCTGGCTGTGAGCTACATGCAATGTATGTGGCCCATCAAACCATAGGTGCCTGTGATAGGAAATGTACTCCTAGGTGAGTCTGCTTCTGATCCTAGACTTAGTCCAGTTTTATTAGTACCAGATTTGGTGCAAAATTCACTCACAGTCCTCAATGCGATGAGCTCTTTGGGAAGGTGGTTAGCTGCCAGTGAAGAGGGAAGGATCCAAGATCAATACAAATTTTTAGCTGCTTTTACTTGCATGTTTATATATATATAAAATAAAATGCTAGTAAGCATAAGACTTTTGAAGTATACAGTCCTCAACTTGCCTTGTACAGATTTAGCCATTTTCTTCCTCATGCCTGTGACTTCAAGCTGAACTGCTGAAATGCCTTCCTTAAGTCCAAAGAAACTAGTTGTAACAAGTGTCATCAGTTAAATTACCTCTCCTTTGCTAACTTAAGTAAAGTAACCTTTTGTACTAGATGCTTATATTCTCTCTTTTTTACACAAGGAATATGTGTCTGTACAAGGGGTGCTTTGGGTCACATACATCTCACAACCACTAGAGACAACTTTGTTCTATAATAATAAAATTCATGGATTAATTAATTAATTAATTTAATTTTTAGCTGATTTGGTAGTTTGCTCCTCTACTCCCTAATTAGAAACTGATCCAAGAACCTGTCTTTTCTAATGAGTAAAAACTTTCATCTAATTTTCAGCCTAAGGGCACACCAGGCCAGTCAAAAAGCTTTTGGTGTCACTGTTATGTGTTTGGATATAAAAGTCTTTGGTTTCTTTCTAATGTATTAATAGAGTGACTATATACGTTCTCAGGCAGTGTTTTGCTATATGAAGGAAGCCATTTCCCCTTTGTCATCTTGTAAGACTGTTTCTCCAGCAGGATTTGAGGTAAATAGGAAGAGATGTCCTTAAGTCCCTAAGTCCTTTATAGTGGGTGTAAATATGCAGTTGTGAGGAATCAACTTTCCTTCTTTTCCATCCATGAAAATACAGAATAGATGCACAGGTGGTCTTCTGGGAATAGATTTTGTGTCCAAGCTTGGGTGCAACCCAGCTTTGAACTTTGACTCTAGTATAACAAGTTATACACAAATGTACAATCTAAGGCAGAGGAATGGAGGAGTTGACCTGTTTATGACTTCAAGGAAGAAATAAATTGGGAGTAGCGGGAAATACTGTGATCTGTCAGTCTGATTACTAGCTCACACTTCTCTATACATTTCAGCCATCACTACCAGCAGCAATCCATCTTATACCATGACCCTAACCCTGTTATCTTTCAAGGTCTTGAGGCTTGGGGTACTCAGAGAACTTTTCTCTTTCTGGCTTCCCATGACAAGAACTGTTCTTTTCATCCTCCTCATCCATCATATTTCACAGAAGATCCTTAAATACATCTAGAGTTTGCAAAGCTACCAGTTTTTTGCTTTACAAGTATTTATGTTGCAAACAAAAAAACCTGATGCTAAAATCTCACCATTCCTGTTGGCGAAAACTGAAATAATTGCTCAGCGGAAGAAACTGTGAATTTTCACAGTTTTATTCTGGGACTGAATTTTGGCCATTTTTGCAGTGTATGTGTTTTTTATGTGTATGCCTGCTTTCAAAAGGCCTGGAGGAAACACACCTCTTATTTAGCTGAAAGTCATGAAAAAGTTTCGGGCAAAATGACCAAAACCACTTTCATTTTCATAAATCTGATTGTTTTGACCTTTGCTGTCAGGGGTGGAAAAGGAAGAAACTCAAATTAGAAGCTAGGCTTTATGGACTCTGGCTGTTGGAGTTGTTGGTGTCTGACCACTGCCTTTGACATCACCAGCAACAAAGATCACGCGGTTCCAGTTCTCTGTTTGTCAAAGTAGATCATTGCTATCTACTTCCTTGTAATAGTTATCTGTTACTAACTACACTGCTCTTGGTGAAGTGCTTTGATAGCCTTGAGAGAAAGACACTGAGTGAACAGAATTATCAGAAGTTAATTTTCTGCCAAGCCACCTGCCTGCTTTATGGTGGTCTCATGCCAGTCAGATGAGAGGGTTTTATCATGCGCTTCAGTAAGCAAATAAAGTGGATCCTACAGCGGATCAAGCAGTTCCGACTTCTTCATGACAAATGTTTTAATCTTCTGTTTTAAAACACAAATAAACAGGCTTTTTTTTTTTTTTTTTTTTGACTTTACTACTGGGACTATGAAAGTGACTTATTTTAAAGAAAAGTTAAGAGTTAAAAAAGTCACCTTCATTTTCCACAGCAATTTTGGTTTCTCCTCAATTAAGAGGAAAACAGAAACTCCCTCCATCCAGAAGAGCAGTCTGGTGGCATTGTCAGAGCACAGTAGCATTCTGAAGACAAAATCAACCAAAGAAGGAACCACAAAATTAATCTAAGCTGGTGCATTAGAGAGCACTTGCTTGACATTTGCTGCTCCTGTCAGGCCTAATAGAGAGATTTTTACCTGTATTTGCCTATTCAACATATCAGCCCCTCAGCCAATTTTGGAAATTATTTCTGATTTATGGCTCTCATTCTGGCGAGTGTCACCTCAACCTGTCAATTATCCCTCAAAGCAAATGCTAAGTGAATGCTAGCTGGGTAAAATTAATAAAGGAAACCTTTACTTTAAAAAACCGAAGACACAGGCTTATGAAAGGGATAATTCAGCCAAGCTTTAACTCAATTGCTGCTGATATTTTCTGGTGGCATAGAGAAGATGCTAGAAAAAAATAAAATACAAAGGGCAAAGAGTCTGCTGGGGGGAACATAGTTTTTTAGCTCCTCCTCTGTAGAGCTCCTCAAGGTACCTTCTGCCCCCTTATCTTGAGTTTTCATTGGCTCTGTATAACACCTTTATGTCACCTGGAAAGGCATAAAAGCTTTTCTTTGCCATCTGCCCCATCCAAAACACACTCAGTGCAGAGCAAAGAGCTGTGATGGGTTTTCATGCTGTGCTTCATGTCGCACTTCCACCCCACAGAAATACGTGCAATCAAGCCAGACAGGAATACTATCAGTTCCTTTTGTGTCTGTTTATGTTGGGAAGATGATAATGATTTGTGGGAAACCATAAGGATCAGGCAGTGTATCATGTGTCAGGAGAAGCTGTGGCAAATTCCTGAATCTATATCATTAATACATGGTTGCACCAAGTACAAAAAAGTGCAAAAGCGTTTGTAAAAGTCTACCGTACTGCACATGGGAGACAGTATGGATCCTTCAGTTGATGTCCATCTCCTGCCTGCATAATGCTTAGCTTGCCAACTGAATTCTAGGTGTTCTCAGTCTTGACTTTCAGTTGGGTTAAAGATCCTTTCAGATAATTTTGCCCAACATGGTATACAATATTTATATTGTAAAAAAATATATATGAAATATTACCACATTTAATATTTATAAAAATTACCACATATGCATACTGAAATAATCTATGGCTGACTCTTTCTTCATCTTTCTGTGAGGGTGGCATGGTCCTTTATGTTATGGATCTGACTACAAGAAGAATCAAACAGCTAATATTTTTTTTAAGGTTATTTGAAACAGATTTTTTTTTGTGAAAATTATGTCTGAGAAGGTCGATGTTCTACCGCATATAATTTCATAAACTTCATTGCAAATGTAAAGTCGGTGAAATGACGTTTTTTATCATGGAATAGTACTGAGGTATTAACTTTAGAAGGCATTTTATTTCTGCATTTCTCTCAAAAACAGGTCTCTTGCATAAAAATAAATAAATAAAAAGAGAGAGAACAGATATATACATATATGTATATATATATGTGTTCCCTACATTTTCACTTCAGAGTTACATGAAGTTCTTGATTATAAAGTCTTTGTCAATTGCCATGTGAAAAAGATTTCTGAAGGCATCAGTCTCTGGATCAGGCAGACTCCAGTGATCTTCCTGATTTTTCAAGGCTGGGCCTGACTTCATGACATCAAGACTTGCATGCGAGATTTACACTATCAGGTGTTTTTTTTTGACCTTTGGGAAGCCTGGATCACAGATGTGAAAGGACCCAGATGGCCTGAACTCCAGAGGTGTTGAACACCAGAAATACAAATTGAATTTTAATAGGACTTGGGACAGTTCAACACTTCTCATTGTCAGATTGAAGATTTCCTTGATCTATGTAAAGCTGGATTGTATTTCTCTTTTTTTTATTTGAACTCTTCATCAGGTCAAATTACCTTTGCATAATCAAGGAGATTTTAGTTCCTTCACTTTAGTGTAAGAAATACATCACTTTCAAATATGACTGGGTAAGAATTCACAGGAACAGGGAAAAAGAAAAAAAAAAAAGAAAAAGAAAAACCTGCTCTAGTTTCATTTCTCACCAGGGAAAGCACTGACTATTCAACTGGTCCATCTGCCTGGGAGAAGCCTCCATGTGGTTCTTCCTGCATGACAGAATCCTTATGTTACTCCGTTTGGATCAATAATTTCTCATTTGGGGGCCAGCAAAGCCCTGTGAAAAGTGTGGTTCAAATCAACCGGGTCCTGCCGCAATCCTAAACCAAGGCTCTCTGCATCTGAATGTTTATACTGTGTCCATCTGGGTTAGGAATTTCTTATTTGGGGCCTGGCTATGTCACAATTGCGTCATCTCCCTTAAAGGGAGGAGGAAAAAAAGAGAAGTCTGGTTGGGTGTCAGAAACCTATATAATTAAAAGGCAAGAGTTCAGTGTTCAATGACACAATGGTGAAATGCCCTGTTTTTCTGCAGCCTCAGGCTATTGAACCACAAATAAATCCCATTTTAATGAAAGAAATCTTATTTTGTCTACAAAAATCTGAAAGTCCAGGAACATAATGAGTGTATAGAGAAACCTCACATCATCCTGGCTGTGCAGGGGTTTGCCTGCACACCCTCATATAATTATATACAGACCGCATATGTACCTTTATCACAGGCAGCTGGAGAGAAACGAGCAACAGTTCTACAGTCAAAGAGAGTCAAGAACCACAGGCTGTACATTTTTATGTGACTGTTACTCTGAACAACCTCCTTTAATTTTCCATTCTTTCATTTTAACAAAAGCTTGAACACTTCTCCATTGATTTGCCTATTCCACAGAGAGACAGACAGAGAGAGGGAGGGAGTAAGTGAGGGGTGGGGGTTGATTTCCAATATTATGTAAAACATTTGGTTTCATGAAGCAAGCTGGAAAAGAGGATGAAAAAAAAACCCTTTAGGAAAATAGTTTTCCATTGAAATCAGTGTATAAAGTAGGTCCCACTGGGAATATGTTTTCTCAAAGCTAAATTTTTAAACTCTTTCTACACTTCCCATGCCACTTGTCAGCAGAGAAATGAAAGGGAAAAAAATAACCCTTGGGGTTTCACAGCTTTGCACATTGAAGAAATGAGGGATCACTCAATGGTTATCAGAATTCAGCATTTCTTGTAGAGGAAGAATCTGCCATCCCTCAGACTGTATCACACTTGTGGACATAAGATTAATTTATTGTGGCATTCCTTCTTCAGTTTTGGAGGACTTTTAGTTTGTTTCCTACTTCATTATTAGACACCACTAAAGGGTTTCCTCTACATGCCATCTTGTGTGTGCATATTTTGCACGTATCACAGTCTTAGAGTTAATTATCCTCAGTGTAGTGGAAGCCACCCAACTTGCATCACTTTGGAGGACTCGGGCCACTAAGACAACTGTAACAATATGAAACCATTAACTCAGACTACTAGATTGGCACAGGCCAACCACTCCAAAAGTACTGAATTTGGGTCTGAGTTGCAGTAAAATAAAGAAACAGCTCTAGGGGAGATGGCAAACAATGCAAGCAATTCTGCTAGAACATCCCACATCTCCTCAGAAGGATAAGTTTACAGTTCTCATTGTTAAACTTGACAGGCCCCTTCCCTAAAGCCAATGATTTAATACGATGCTAATAGTTCCTAAGCAGAAAGCTCCTCCCTTGTTATAGGAATACCCTGGTGTTTTTACTGTCACCTTTGCAAATACGTGCAAGAATAGTTTCACAAAATCATAGTCATGCTGTGCAGAAGTAGTTCTTCCTGTTAGCAAATCTTGATATGTCAAAGAGAGAGCAGGTGAGCACTCACAGCACCTATGAGAACATTTTGCTTTGTATGAAGCTGTGAGGCACGCTTTTGAATCAGGGTTTTCAGTTTTGATCAAATCTTCCAGCTCATAGGCAAAACGACGTTTTGCACAATTTCCCCTCAAAGCCATAAATTAGGCAAAGCTCTCTCACAACACAGCCCAGATTTGTGGACATGCTTGCACAATGTGTTTTGTGAATTCTTCTCCCAAATATGTGTGTACTTGGAATGAATTGCATACCTGATAAATGTGACCAGATACAATCATTGATAGTTATGCTAAGAAATTGGTATTATTTGAATCCTAAGAATATTGTGTTGAAACCACCATCCTTCCAGGTTATTTCTTTTCTGGTATTTATCTATCTATCTATCTATCTATCTAATCTATTTATTTATTCTTTCAAGGGTGTTTGCTTATATATATTTGAGTGTATGGATAGAAAAATCAAAAAGTAAACATTAAAATTTTAAAAGCAATAGCATTTACCTCTGGGACTGAATTCTATCCTTTTATTTATTTATTTATTTGTTTATTTTTATATGTCGATTATTTATCAATCATTATGTTAGCACCCATTCCTCTCTCTCTCTCTCTATTTTTTTTTTTTTTAGGACTTTGCCATTTCTGGATACTTCTAGGGTATGCTGCAGGAGACATGATAGATAATTAGATATTAGTGACACATCATCATATCATAGAAATACATATGCCAGGAGTGAAAGAAAAACTGACAGTATTGTTGATTAATCTTAATTGTTGCCCCAGAAATGTGGCAGCCATGTGGCTGAAACATAGTGAAAAGAATCCATCCTGTTCCCTATTACAGACCCCCTTGGATAGGTAGTCAGTAAAGCAGTGTTTTATGTTGTCCTATTTCACAGGAAGTTTTAGAGAAGGTGCTGGGGAAAACCAGTATATTTGGGGCCACCACATGTTTACTGGCACCTGCTACTTCTCTGCTGATCTGCATCATGTTATTTTAGCATCATGGTAGTGACTGGCAGTGCCTCACTGTCTGTCTTTGGAAATGCTGCTTTATAAATTAATGGGTAAGTCAGACTGGATACACATTTTATATGTCTAATCATACATATTCCTTGGGTCTCTTGCCTGTGTAGCTGGGGCAAATCTCAAAACTCAACCTTGCGATTCTTGCATACAATTCCTAGGAGGATAGGCATAGTTGTGTCCCTGAAAAATTTTGGCTTATAATATGCATCATTGAATTCTGTAAGCTCCACTTAGAGTGAAAGAACACGAGCAGACCATGTTTCAACTTGAAACGGTGTGAAAACAGTGATTCCTTTTACGTGGGATGTCTGCCTTGACTGACACTCATTGGTTATGGGCCATACTGTACGGAAATTTTGCTCTCCAACACCAAAGTTAGTTGAGGAACATTTTCTTGCTTTTCCCTCCAAAATATATGCGAAAGAATTGGAGGTTTCCTGCTCGCTATACGCCAAAAAGAATCGAGAGCAGGTATTTATTCACATGTTACTCAGCTGCTCGTTTGCGAATAGGGGGGCCATGTTTTCATAGACCATGTTTCATAGGCAGCATGTGTTCAATAAAACGTTTGTACACTTGCCAAAAATCGGGCTGCCAGAGTGATTTTCATGGATTGTGTCAGCAAATGTTATTAGCAAATTGTGTAGTTAACCTGGTGTAAGACTTTTATTACTGCTGGGTATACTTACATATCAAAAAGCTTCTGATCCCCGCCCACTCTAAGCCTTCGGCAAAGAGAATCTGTAGTTTTTTTAAGAGACCGTGTTTACAGCTAACTAGTATTGTTCTTAATCCTGTAAAGTCTATGTGGGAGAGAACCCCATCAGTTTCAGTCTTAATTAGTTTTGGCAATTAGTTCTCCTGGAAAGGACCATGAACAAGGTCCAGGCGGCTTCTCAGCGCATTATTCCTCTTCAGAAATGAGCCTTCCTCTGGCTGTGTGAACCTTTGCAGGCATGAAAAAAAAAAAAAAAAAAGCAGTGTAAGTCACTACAGATATTGCCAGTCTGACAGAACAAGAAGTTGGGCTGCAGGACGGCATAGTGAGAAAGCTGTTAGGGTACAAAGGGGCAATCTGTGGCTATTTTATCTACACGAAATTAGAACAAAAAAGCTGTGTGCTACATCAAAGGGTCCACGAGAGGAGACTAAATCTTTTCTTATTTAGCATTATGTTAGTAATTACTGATTTAGGGGAAAAGAGAAGGGAAAATGTATAGAATATTGTCTCAGGAGATATCATTACATCATCATTTGTACTTCAGATTCTGTTAAATGATCAGATTTTATAGAATTTGATTAATTAAAAAGAAAGGTTTGTTCTCCTACTGCGCTGTAAATTATTTAAATCCCAAAGTAGCTTAAATTTCCCAGTTATGTATTAGACAGTCATCTTGGCCAGGGAAGACAAGAGGACAGATGACTTTTCCTGAATTAGAAATGTAGGTACTGAACTCAGGACCTCAGCTTCTAGCGCATCCTTTGCAGAAACAGCTTGGCTTTTGCTCTGCCATCTCTCCTTCTCTGGTAAATGAAGTTAGTCATGGGGCTTTCCTGTCTTCCCTTCATTAACTGACAAGAGCTGTGTGAAGAGGCATGTCCTAATATAACGGCAATCACAGTACATCTCTGCATATGGCTAAGATCTCTTAGAAATACACAAAATAAATGGTGAAGTCTGCCCTGGGTTTGGAACAAGTGCAAACACATGATGTGGGGGCTGTTAAAAGGAGCTGAAATTATTTCTTTTTGTCTTAGTGCTGAGCTCTGAATTCAACAACATTATGAATGCCATTATGCACCTTGAAATATTTTGTTCTGAAGCACTGGATATACTTTATTCCAGCTTGTCCAGTATAAATACATAGATAAATCCTCCTGGGATTTTTTTTTTTTTTTGTGTGTGTGTGTGTGTGTGTGTTTGTTTTAACCAACCTACAGAATTTAGGGGGAAATGAAGCAATATGACTCTGTTCAGATATTCTGCCTCTTGAGCTTGGTTGGTTTTCTTCCTTGGTGTCCTGATTCGAAGGCGCTTTAGTATAGAAAGAAGAATCTGTTATAGTATCTGATATGCACATGATGAAGTATATGTCTTTCTAAACTGCTGTCTTCATAAAAGTTCTGCTGCTGGGAGGTTTGTATAATTTATTTGAGGTAATATTGGGAAGCTATGCTATTAAATTCTCACCAAATTCCCTTGAAATCAAGCTGGACTGCAGTGGATCTCTGTGCAGAAGTCACTGGCTCCAATACATCAGGCACCTATGCAAATTCTTAAGCTCAAGTGTACGAGCAAACAGCCTATAATCTGCCTGATTTCCGTGGGATTCCTTCAGAGTTTTTCACAGTATAAACATTTCTTAAAGTTTTCAGGTGTTTTTAGCCCTTCACAAGGGATTCACATTCAAGTCACTCATAAACCATGTCATGAAATAAAAATCTTAGTTTAGGGGTTAAAATTAATTCAATCATTTTAGCCTTGAAACAGGTCAGACAGGAATTATTGCAGGGCCTAGCTATGGCAGACACGATAACTTTCTGAATATGGAAGGAATACTTCAATCCTGTGCAGCAAGGGGAGAGGAGTTCCTGACATGTGGTGCTGGTTGGACTGAGGCTTGTGTCAAGATCCTTACTTTGATGGCTGTCCTTCAAAATAGATGGTAGAAAAAGAAAAAACAAAACATAGAAACATAGAATATCTGAGTTGGAAGGGACCCACAAGGATCGTTGAGTCCAACTCCTGGATCCGCAAAGGACCTCTCAAAAAAAAAAAAAATCAGATCAGATCCATCATGATTTCCATGCACAGGTCAAGCAATGACCAAGAAGCTGCATGCAAAATAGAAAGGAGAGGTGAGAAGGGGATATTTGGAAATTATTCCCAGTCCTTCTCTCTATGGTGTTGCCCCAGGGTGTTTCCCAGGGGGAGAACACTTTGGATTTTCCAGCGGGCTTGAATAGGAAATGGTTAATGCCATCATCACCAAGAACTGCAGTGTGTGTGGAATAAAAGCTAGGCACTCTGCCGATCAGCCACCAAAAACATGCTCTGTGTTAGACATTTAATCATATTACTGCTCCCAAAGCTATCGGAGCCAATTTAATCAAATTGTATCATGGACGTGGTGTTATTGTTTTTAATGCCTATTAGGAAAATAAAAGTTAGCACTTATTAAATGAGGATCCTCTTGCACGTTGATTGCTTTGCTAATTTCTTGCTGATAATCCCTTGTTTTGTCTTCAGATAGAAGGGTGGATTTTTGTCAAGTTTCTCAGCAAAGGTCGGCGTGCTGCAGGGTCTCTGACATCAGCTGCACGTAGGAAATGAAAAATAAAAATAGAACCTTGTTCTTCTCTTGCTTGTACCAATACCAAGTCAGAACAAGTACAATAAAGTCAATGGAGTTATTTCTGTGTAAAATGAATGGATGTCAGTGTGACTGAGAGAGGAAGAGGGATGTCCATCCATTTTTTTCTGGCAATAACTATATTATCACCCTGTTGCAAGAAGGTGTGCAGAGCATAACAGAGAGACAGACAAACAAACAAAATGTGATGGAGTTGAATTTCAAAGGTGGAGCATTTATCTGCTAAAAATCACCCAGTGGCTTTCAGAAGAAAAAATGGGTTTTGACAGGATGGTGATGGGAGGGAGTGGGTACTATATATCTCAAGAAATTGGGGACTAATCTGATCTGAGGAAAAAAAAAAGAAAAAAAATGTTGCATTTTGTTTGAGGCATAGGTGACTGGGATCAATTCCTGTTATTCGTCTGCATCAAGGTGTGATGGATCTCTGAAGGTTTATTAAATATATGAGCTGAAATCATGAAGTTTATGTGCTGGGCATCCCAAGGCACTCATGGGAAAATTATCATACTTCTTCAGTCATGCTTAACGACAAAAGAAAGAAAGATGATCCAAATATTAATTAATCATCACAGGAGATCAAGATGAAGTACTTTCCTTCCCAGTATCAATTGGCTAAATGAATGAGGCAGATCCCATGCTTTTCTGGAAGCATCAGTTAAAGGCCACTGTTGAGACAGGGAACCTGTTCTGATGAGCCATTGCTTTCCTTCATTAAGGCAGATTGTCCATAGTTAAATAAAATGCTTTGGAAACAGCATGAACAAAATATACTGCACTTTCAGTGTTTACCATTACAGGAGTAGCAACAGCAGTGATATTTGAAGGCATAGTATTTTCTTCCTTTCTTCCTGAATCTAATTTAAAGTTGAAAGAAGGTTTCTGGAATAGTAACAGAGCAACAGTAACTGCTGGTTCTATTCAGCTTACACCCAAATAAAATGGTTCATTTCAGCTAAGTACAATATCATGCAATGCTGGTTAGTTTAAATGCTTTGTTTAGAGGGTTGTTTTTTGCTTAAAAAAATTATACAGATACTGCTGAATGAGCAGTTAGGAAACACATGTTTCCGAACTGCAGTTACAAGTATTATAAAATATGATTGATACCATATGCTTTCATTCTTTTCTTTTCTTTTCTTTTCTTTTTTTCTTTTTTTTCTAAATGCAAATTAAATTTTGAAAAAGGTTTTATGCCATTTTTATATTTTAAAATTAGTAATAATAATTAAAAAATGGTCTGAGCCATGTGGTACCAGAGGTTACTGCTCTGCTCTGCCACTAAATAGACCCAGGTTGTATTTGGGGTGGAACATTTGACTCCCTGGGGCTGGAGGCTGCTGTATCAGCCAGCTGGTGGCCAAGTATTTGAGCCAACTCAACCAATTAGTTGAGTCCTCCCATCCGGTGGCTGGACTTGTTCAGTGTATGTCTTGCACATTTTTTTTTGCAGCTGAGATGTGAATCGGGACGATTCTAATTTATATGTGGCAGTTCTGCCAGAGGACCTATGCAAGGCATGGTTTACTAGGAAAACACTCTGCAAACATACTGTGGAGGCACAAAATAGTTGTGTGGTTGGTCCCCTTGATAAGAGGAAGTAACAGAGATGGTCAAGTTACAAAAAAGTCAAATGGAGTTTTAAAGGGGTTATAAACTAGAGATAGGCAGACAAATGAAAGTTGGTTTTTGAAGAAACTGGTTGAATGTTTTTGAAGAAACAACTGATAGAACTAGTGAGAACATTGAATCCAGGACAAATGTGGTCAATATTTTTAATGCTTTGCTATTCAAGCTCTTTGGGTACGTCTTCAGAGACAGCTTCATCTAGTTGTAAGAAATTCTTGCATTCACTTCCATGAGCTCCAAGTCTCACCTAAGAGCTGTGCTGACACTGAACCAAACACAGGGAAGGTGTGGAACTCACAGCACCACTGTAAACAAAGGGCACAGCTTCATCTCAGTTATACAGAAAATCCTGCACTAGGGTCCCTAGTTCCAAGTGAAAACCTCTATGGCTACGTAATACAAAATACTGCTCGTATATACATTTTTTCCCCGCTGACTTGAGTTTGTTAAAAAAAAGATGTCACAGCTTAACTCTGTCATGCCAGGCTTTTTGCCAGTGCAGATATTGTCTGTTCATGCCACTCTTTCTTTAAGCCAGATCAGATATTGTCTGTCTAGACACAGCCAGTGTAAATCTGGCATAAACTCCATGTTGCATGTCCTGGTTAGTTTGACAGAGATCGGGCTGTGTGTATCTGCCCAATCTGAATTAAGCTGTTACTGCTGAATGATCAGTTAACTCAGAAACATGCTACTAATGACAGGAGGATGACGGTCAGCCTTTGAAATGAGCAGAAACTTGGCCTCCCTTTCCCCTGTCAAAATCTAATATTAATAGGGGAAACTCTCTTAAAAGCCAATGGTATAAGTACAAATGCAAATCTTATCTTTGCCTTGTTATTTTAATATTTCATTTCCTTCTTTCCATATGAATTCAGCAACTCTATTATTGCCAACTGTCAGAATCATGTGGGAAAGAGGAGGTGGTGGGAATAAAATAGTTATATTTATTAGATCAGCAGGAACCGGCATGGAAATGGACCCCTTTCTTCAGCATCGCCAGAATACCACTGCATCCTGCTGTGTTACCTTTGGTCCATTCATGTCAGCCAGGCAATCCCATGTTAAGGAACACACACACACAAAAAAAGGTGATATACAGAAGGTTGGGAATTAAAAGCGTTTCACATCTATTTTACTTCACCTATAATTCTCTATCATTATTACCATTATTTTCTGCTTCAAAAGAAATGCTGTGAATAAACATAATCCTCTTGAAAAGTTTCTCCCT
This sequence comes from Anser anser, assembly GCF_964211835.1. Classification (NCBI taxonomy): domain Eukaryota; kingdom Metazoa; phylum Chordata; class Aves; order Anseriformes; family Anatidae; genus Anser; species Anser anser. Next base: position 5,765,721 of record NC_139730.1, read on the forward strand.
CTTAAATGTTTTTTTACCACAACATTGAAATAAGTTACCTTATGCTAAATGTTACTTATATGCTATTTAGTTTGAATATCTTTGTTGCTGGCTATGGGCTGCTCTCACTGTTAGCCCGTGGTCTTTTCTCCATGTGATGTTGCAGTGTCATCTTGTTCTGAGAGTGTCTAATATTGCCAGAGCAATAAAACACAAACCAAATGTGTGATGTTGGGAAAAATACCTGGGAGCATCCCAGGGATGCTGTCTTCCAGCAGCATTTTTCTGTTACAGAGGGGGAGATGTGGACGGGGTCCACACACGAGGCTGTGCAAGAGGAATGTTCCCGTTCTTGTGGGCAGCGAAAGGAAGAGCTGTGTCTCGCTGGAAACCTCGCCTCATCCTCCCTCCACCCCATTCCTCCACCCCCTCGTTTCTCTCCGTGAGCTCCTTGCCTCTGTTTATGTTTTAGGTGACAAGACACAAACCAGAAATGGGAACGGGAGTGAACAAGGCTGTGTGCGGGGCTGTGCTGGAAGCGGCGGGCTGTGATTCCAGCACATGCATTTGGCATTTGGCAATATACCGCCTCTTCAGCCTATGCTCCGTGCAGATTCCAAGGGGATGATTCATCCTGACAAGGGAGCCCATGGCTCCTTTAATGCCAAGCATTTACTCTGCAAAACGTGAGAGACAAGAGGAAAGATCTATTTCTTTCTGATTTTCGTGAAGAACTCCCTCCTCCTTCGCACCCCCCACCCCATCCTGCATAGTTGAGACAGAGACTTTCCTATGAGAAACTTTGTGTTCATGACATAATTCCATGGTTTTCAACCCAACTTCTTCTGCATTTTCCCCTCTCCCTCTCTTCTCACAATTCACAAGCCGTGTGAGATTACCAGTACAATTAAAGCCACGGGAAGAGGAAAAAAATGGGTATTAGACTTTGATAACCCTGTCAGGGTCATTTGCCAATAGGGAATGGGGGTCAGCCACAAATTCCAATTTTAGTGTCCGTGACAAGCAGTAATAATCAAAGGAACACAGGAAAGCAGATACGTGATCTGAAATCATCTATAACCAGAAGTGTTTATCTAGAAATGCTACGCTCTGGCCAGATGTCTATCTCCTCCTTTTTGCATATATTTCTCTTTTGGAGAATGGTCCTTATCTAACATCTAGCTTCTTTTACAGTCCTAGTTTGGAAAGGTCTCACTGGTCACACGTACCTTTGGCTAGAAAGGAAGGCTGCTGATTACATATTTTTCTTAACTGGCGAGCGGCTCTTGGAGAACAATGCACGATATAATTATAGAGTTGCTTTCAAAGATGAAGATAAATGAAGCTGTTGCAGCCATGGGGGTAAATATTGAAAGGTTCATTGCCCACTGAGTGGAGAAAGATATCATTTTGTGATCAAAAGGAAAACCAACAGAAAGATGATAGGGATGAACCTTATGCATACTTGCTCATTGGGTTTTAGAAGAGTTGGATCAAATGCACCTCTGCTTTTGATAAAAATCCTACCTTGAAAGTGGAGATGAGGATATGAAATCAGATTCTGGGAGATATGGGAGCTAGCATGAATATGTGGTTCAGGTCTACTTTTTTTTTTTTCTAAATGCAGTTTTATTTTTAGAGGCAATCAAAACTCTTCTGAGAAATCCTTCGCATTCAAGATTTCAGGCCAGAACTGCAAGTTGATTCAAGCTCCCTATAGGTAAGAGGGATTTCTCTGCTGATGACACCTCAACACATAATATTTCTGGATCTCTTTTCTGGCCAGAAGTAACACCAGACTGAGACAGCAGCTGAGAAAAAAAGCTCTGAGGTTTGGCTCATAGGAACATATGGGGGCTGTTAACTTTTAGCAAAGGCTTCTTTGGATTTACCACAAGTAGGGTTAGTCCTGAGCTTTGTGGCTCTACAGTATAGATCTACAGCTCCCAGGTTGTTTTATAACCTGGGGTTTCCATTCCGGTCTATGTCTATATATGATAAGGAGTTGAAAACCTGAAGACAGAGATCTGAAAGAACTCTAGGTCATTCTTTCGAATAATTTGTGCTGCAAATATATTGAAATTAATTGTATTTTCTTCCCCTGCCTGTGTGGAATTTCCCCTTACTGTCACTGGCCATTATTAGGAAGTGCACATTCAAGCAATAATTTATAACCAACAGCTAAACAAAAATAGGCTTAGGAAAAAAGAAAACAACACTTTTTCTTGTTCTTTTTCTTCTCCTTCTTCTTCTTCTTCTTCTTCTTCTTCTTCTTCTTCTTCTTCTTCTTCTTCTTTTTCTTTTTCTTTTTCTTTTTCTTTTTCTTTTTCTTTTTCTTTTTCTTTTTCTTTTTCTTTTTCTTTTTCTTTTTCTTTTTCTTTTTCTTTTTCTTTTTCTTTTTCTTTTTCTTTTTCTTTTTCTTTTTCTTTAAAATTTTTCCTAGAGATTTGGTCTTTCCCTCTAACCCATCCACTGTGCTTAATTTAGAACAGTTTTCAACATAGGGTAAGTCCTAAGTTTAGGGCTAACTATTTACTACTATTTACTTACTTTTCCTTACTCTCCCCATCATTAAAAAAACAGTGATAGGTGCTGATGGACGAGGTGCAGTGATATACCAAATAAAGATCTAGTGCTGCACACTGAGAAGAATCCTTTAGGTAAAAACAGGAAGGAGACAGATTTCTTTTTAAGGTCTTGTTTACTTCTGGTCAGATGAGTGAAAAGAAATTAGGATATACACACTCAGCTCATCATTGGCTTGAGAATATGTGGTAGCACTGGGCAAAGGCGCTGGGCTGCAGCAAAATAAAAAATCAGAATTGCAAAATCTTGGGCCTGAGCAGCCTGCTTGGCCGAATCATCTGTGTCTGCCTGTAGGTGGAGAGCAGTGCCATTATATCACTTGGACTTTTATTATATTCTGTATTTCCAGTGATGGGTAAGCTCACCCTTTCCCTACAGGTTAATGACGCTGTAAGCAAGAATAGCAGAGGAGTGGCCAACATAGCAAAAGTCAAAATGCTGGTCCAAGTGAACCGCTCTATATAGTCTGAAACTGTGAGTTAAATCACAGGCCCACCACAGCACTCTGTGAAGGGGATTTACATATAAAAATAATGCATACAGCTCATGGGGAGGAAGAGAGAAACTTTGGTCAGGTGAGGCCAAATGCAGAATCCAGCCACCTCCTCCTGGTGTGTGACCACAGGTAAAATTCAGGCATCTGAGGGAAGACTAGTAGATATTTGGGCAACAAAGGAAAAACAGTAAGTCGAAGTCCTTGCCATAGGACATTTGGGCCATTCTGATGGCTATGATGTTGGATTCATAAAAAAATACCATGGGACTTTCCAAAGTTGCTAAGAACTTAGTAAAACCCAGATGGAAAGATTTTTCTTTTTTTTTTTAACCTCTATTTGTCAGCACTCTGTGGGAGCGTGCAAAGTTATATGACCCTTAGCTTTACCTCACACAGTCCCACCATAACTCATTTTTGTGGGGCTCTGACCTATGATGGCATGCTGGCCTTGAAGCCACAGTGTGAAGAAGTGTGCCCAGGCTTGGAAGTCTATCAAAGTATATCCAGCCCTCCACGGTCTGAGCACAGGTCTGCAGTTCTCACAGATGACAGTGTTTATCACTCTGCCTTTGGCACCTGGAAAAGCAGCACAGCAGGTACCATTACGGTTTGCTTATAAGCTGATGGCTCTACCATGTATTTTAAACAGCAACCATATTTTTATTATATCCAAGGTCCATTAATAGCAACATACTTTATGAAACCATTTCCATCGTAATATAACATTTGTGTTTTCTGTTTCATGGAAAGCAATATATTTATTGCATGCATTTGTGGTTTTTCACAGTGTTTTGGCCAAGGTCTCAGCTGGAAATGATTGGCATTGTTTCATGGACTTCAGCAGAGCTTTGATGACTTACAGAAAATCTGGCCTCTTATATGTTGATTCAACATTAGTCTGTTTAATAAATGCCCACTCACATATTTATTTATCCCCAGAACAAGAAAGACAACAGTCAGCAGATGAGCAAGTTTCTTTATCATCAGTATTTTTAAGGAGAATTCTGTATTTCTGGATACAAATATGTCCCACCATGACTGAATGTAGCTGGATGGGAGCCATTCTGGTCAGAAAAGCAGACACAGATCCCAAGGGATCAACCGAAAGGCCCAGGGCGTAAGCTGAAGCACGGCACCGCACGTGTGCCATTTTGAAAAGTCATGACAGATTCATGCTGAGGTTAATGTGCCATTCATTATAATTAAAGAATTCCTATTTATGCTTCTTACTTTGATGCTGGCTTTTAGTCATTAACGCTGTGGGTGACAGAAGTTTGCTGCAGTCTCAGTGCCTTCAGCTGGTAAATCTCCATTGAAAGAGAAGCTGAAGAGCTGTTTGGATGGGGCCTAGTACGATTCAGTAATGCTGAGGACAATCTGACATTGCTTTTGTAGGATATGTTGAAACAGTCCAGAACAGCAAAGCTTAGGACCAAGCCTGGTTAGGTAAATCCATATTCCAACTTTCTCTATATTTACAGGCTCTGGAAAATACCCAGACAGCTTGAACTATAGGCAAAATAAATAAATAAATAAATAAAATTGTGTGCGCTCAGTTATAAATAATGAATGAAAGAAATTCAGCCACACACTTCTTTTGAATTCTTGCCTTTCCAGCAAAGAATAAATAAATAAATAAATAAATAAATAAATAATATGTCAGCTATACTGTGAAAGATGCCCCTTAGGCTGACACTGTGCCCAGACAGCAAAGGCCTGTTTTTAGAGCTGCTGAGCACCTACCAGCGATACCTGTAGCTTGAGATGCTTGGGTTGATCTTTATCCAAGAAATGAGAACTGCTTTTTTATCTGGATCCTTGGGACCTTCTGTCCATGCTTCATCTGCAACTTACTGATGAAGTGGGAGAAAAAAGGAGTTGCAAGGCTATGTCCTACTGAGTCAGTAAGAAAATCATCACAACAGGGAAATCATCAGCTGTAAGCTCATACACAGAGTCTGTCTGAATATAGGATTTGAACGTGCAGACTAGGCCCTAACAAACCTTATATGTTTTTTGTTTGAAGTCTGCTTCCAGACCAATTTCTAACTGCTGCTTTTTTTCAGCTGTTGCCCAGCAAGTCCCTGCCCAGCTACTGTCTGGCTTTATTTGAGGAGTTCGTGTCTGTGTTGAGGGATCTCCTTGGAAATCACCAGGATGCTAAAGTTAGTCAATAGCATGTAAATCAAGCCTAAAGCAAATGTGCTTCTTCTTGCTGGTGAGGAAATGATCCAGTGAGGAGACAGATCACCCAGCCCTGTATTTGTCTCTGAATTCAGAGACTACAGAAGCCATTTGTCCACCAGAAGGATGAAGATGGCAGGCTGCAGACCGACAGTGCTTAAAGATGGCAGTTTCACTGTTTGACGTGTTTGGCCAAGGTAAGATTTATATCCTCAGTCAGTGGGAATCTGAATCAAGTGCAGCTGCATCCTTCTTGCTGCTTTTCTTTTCCAGGAAAGCATGAGGGCTGGGAGGAGTGAGAGGGAGCTAATGGACACAGGTTTCCAGTGAAAATAGACGATTAGGACCGTACCAGTAACAAATTCGTCAGAAGCAAGATGTGACCAATGCAACTGAAAAGCTGTTGCTGTGTTGCAGAAGGCCTAGTTTCACTAAGCAGCTGAGGAGCAGAGACAGATATGAAGTCTCAGAGGAATACGCTAAAACACATAAGTAATTCTGGTTACCTTTCAACCTCAGGGCAGCTGCTGCCCTGACCTGACTCTCGTGCTGGGACTGTGACTGAATTGCCTGACACAAAAATGCGTGCAGTAAGTGATATTTATGTGGATGTGAAGGTCCCCTCATGTGCATGCCTGTTCTCACTTTTAAGCAGCCACTTGATCAGATCATTAAGGAAAGACAGAGGTGAAAAACAGAGGCCTTATCAGCTTCAGTTTGGTCCGTGTGCAAGTGGATTTGCTTCCTTTATCCAGGGCCAAACTAAAGCAACACAGAATACAAAGTACAGGGCTTACTTATGTGGATGCTAGTTTTTCCCCAGCATAGCATGAAATGGGAACATTGCCATTATAAAGACCAATGGACTGCTTGAAGTCTGAAGCCTTACTACTAAGTAATTCACATTTGTGGTGTGGTGTGGTTATGTACAGATGGTGAGAGAGAACTCAGACTTGCTCTACCGCAGCTTCTCCTTACATAGACACTAGAGAGTAAACCTTTTCTACCTTCTTTTGTTGCTTTGAGACCTTTGGACAAAAAGGAATAAACTAAAATGAACAGCTTTTGGTAATCAACACACAGCTGAGCTGAGGGTTTTCTTACTAGCAGATGTTGTGGAAGTTTTCACAGGTCCAAGGAAGACTGATCAAAGGCATGGAAGGACTCTACTAAATATTTACAAATCATGAAGTGCAGTGGACAGTGCGATATGCTTGGCCTAGTTTTATACTTTTGCCTAAGCAACTGCTCTTGCTACAATTCAAGGCAGGATCCTCGTCTAGACTGACGTTTGGTTTGCTTCATTGTGGCCATCCTTATAATAATGCTGTTCCTGTCTGTCATTAAAAAACATGCACATATGCTCTTTGCTAAGTGCTACTCGGGGGCAAGTGATTCCTTTCTATTCATGCAAGGCGGTGAGCTTGTTCTTGTTCCAGCTCCTAGCACATAAGGAAGGGCAAGCCCTTCCCTACCCATCCCTCGCTCCCACAGCTGCTTCTGTGGGTGGGAGAGGCAAACCACAGCTCCCTCTGGAAAACAGCCCTGGAAACTCCCTGAATTGAAACTTTGCTTCCCTTCCCTGGCAACAAATTACTCATGTACAGCCAAATCCCACACTTACCATTATAAGGATTCGGTATTTCATAAGGGGAAAAAAAAAAAAAAAAGGAGATTTCAAACACTGCATCAGGACGACCTCTAGGTGTGATTTTGATAGTTTTGGTAATGTTTATAAAATGGTAATAATACAAGGATAAGAAGAGGAATTTCCTAATTTTCTCTTGTTTTTAATCCTAAACACAGCTCCAAACAATCTACACTGTGATGTCATTGTGGTACCCCAGCAAATGTCTGTGATGTCTCATGGCATGGAGGTTTCAGGCCTCAGGTAAGGGAATTTGTAAGCAAGATCACTCATGCCATCTGGGTGCAGAATCCCATCTTCCCTTAAAAAATCTTTAGTGTAACACCAAAGCAAAGAGAGGCATAGCAAAGATAGGTGTGCAAATTAATTATTTCTCTAGGGATTTTTCTTTTTAAAGACTTTTTGTCACCAGATTTTAAAAGTTCTTTCAGAGGTGTTCAGGAGAGAAAACTTGAAGCTCCAAGAGCTTCAAGGGGCTCTGAGGTACTTGTTTACAGAATGATTTGGAGCAATGCACAGGCATGTAAAATCAGTGAAATACTGGATGTTGCACCATTATTTCATTCGCTTTTGGGTGCACAGTAATAAGGACTTCAGACACAAATACAGTCATTTCAATGAAAATAGAAAGAGCATGAGAAATCAAAGAGCATTTTAAAGTGTAAATATGTAGCCATGGAATCGTTAAAGGGATACAAATGTGGAAAAAAGAGAGAAGTTTATGAACTCCATGTTTAATGGAAGTGGGCTGGGAAAGATTTTAGCTGTCCTTCTAGAAAACAAAAATTAATTTGCTTTGGCCAAATTAAAATTAATTAAAATTATGCAATGTTGCCCTTGTGTTAATTTTAACGGTGAGGTTGTTGTGATTTAAGGCTACAATTAGTTCTAGTGTTTGAAAGAGAAGCACTGTAATCGAGACAGGACATTTTAATAATCCCGGTTATAAACATTTAATACATCATCTTTAGGGACTCACAAACACATTGTAATTAACTTTTACAACTGAAATAAATCAGATTGCATTAGCATATTGCAAAGGAAAAAATCATTTGCATGATTGAAAACAGCTTCGGAAAATTATGTATAACAGGCTTCATGTAAACATCAATGCAAGCTAGTCTCAAACTTTTGCAAAGATTTTTTTTTTTTTTAAGGTTATTTTTAGAACAGTTACAAAAGCACTCCCATTTCTTTTCCTCCTGTTAAACCTCTCCCTGTACCAGGAATGTCACTCATTCTACCTTGTACTTTTTCATACCAGTAATAAATGTGTACATGACCAAGGTCAACGAATAGCATAAAACACAAGATTAAGGTCCTGATCCTGCAAGTACTTAAGACATGTGAGTAACTTTGCTCATGTAAAAGCTCCATTGACTGCACCACGTCTGCTTATATGAATAAAGTTATGCCTAAGTGTCTTCAGGATTATGGTCCTAATCATTTGTCTCCACTCTCAACCAAAAAAGTCACAAACAAAATATACTGAAAAGCCATAAACAGGATTTGAACTGCAAAATCACCAAAAGAAATGGAGAAAATATGAAAACAACCAAAGGCCAAGTAGGAAACTGGTTTCAGTTTATTTCATTTATTGCAGTCAAAAAGGAAACGGCTGACCTTTTGACCAGACATCCAGATCCACCTGCTTCCAGGGAGCTTTGATTCAGATTTGGGCTGTCATCATGTGAAAGTTTGTGCTTATAGTCATTATTCTAACCCTGAGAGTTAATGTGGACAAAACCTGCATTCTTATTAGCTTAGAAATTCCAATAACACCATTAAAAATTTGGGGAAGTTCTGTATGGGATTTCCTAGACTGAGATCTCTGTTGATAATATGGAATCAAAGTACCTCATTAAAAAGAAAAAAAAAAAAAAGAGAAATGGAAAAATATCATATTTTACATACATCTATAAAGTTGGACTCCCATTGGATGAATTTTAATTTTTTTTAAGAGTAGTCTGATATTTGATCTAAGCCTTTGGTGAGTAGTTAAGATACACAAATGCTAGTCAACTCTGAGCTATCCAGCTCAAGGGATATTGGTGTAAAAATGGGTGTTGGTCATTCTAACACATACCCACAAAGGAAGACTAGAGGGAGAGAAAAGAAGAGATGGGGAATGGACAAATTCAGTGGAAAAAGAAGATTCCAATTAGACTGAAAAAGAAGAGGCCATAGATGAGGGAAGTTTCAGATGAGACAGAAGGGTAAAAAGGATCCTGTGAGAAAAGTTTCTGATTAAGCACTAAAAAAATAAAGAGCTATAAGGAAAGATTAAAAAAATTGGACAAGGGAAGAGAGGGGTCTCAGGTTCTGAAGTATATAGAAAGGTTTGCACAGACAACTTCTGTGGGATTGTCTGCTGATAATCTCTGCACCATTTGGAGTTCTGTACAGGATAAAAATTAGGTTTTTCTTTCATCAAGCAAGGTCTAAATTTCATTCTCATTGGCTGAAGTGCTTGATCATCTCTTAACACTTTGCTCACTCTGCTTTTCTTTTTTTTGTTGTTGTTGTTTTGTTTTTTTCCACATGGAGCTATGCATTTGTGGAGCTACTTGGAGAATGAAGACAGGAAAAGAGATGAACCAAACTTTTTTTTTTTCTTTTTTTTTTTTTCTTTTTGCCCCAAAGACCAGGGGGAGAGAGCTTTTTCTCCTGAGGACACAGTGTATTGATTCAAAGGAGCAGTAAGTTAATTAACACGAGTAGTGAAGCCTCCTGCATAATTAACAAGACATTTACCTAAAATCAATAATCTAATTGCCACACCTACCGTACATGGGGGACAGTGTTTATCCTATTGAGAAAGACTCATTTATATCTGTGTGTTAACATGGTGATTCGTGGTTTGTTTAAGAGCCTAACCTGATCTGTAAAGTGATAATTTATTGAACGATCAATTAAACTTTTTAACCTTGCAAATATAAACAGGTAATGAATAGCCAAAAACCTATTTCCATATGAAAGTTCACACATTGCAGGGATTTTCATGTAGTTCAGATTATTTTTCATCAGTCCACTCTGGGACTTAGCAGAGAAGAATGAGGAATTATTTCTCTTTGAGAGGCATTCAGCAGCCTTCCTGGATTTTGGTCCTGCATTTATATTCCTTAATTTCAGGCTAGCATTGAAGTGCTCTGCCAGCCCCCTTCTCCCTGACAGCTGAAAAGCAGGGCCTGGCGATTATTTTTTCCATTTTTTGTTTTCTGGGGATAACAAATTGTGTCAGAAAGGAAACGTGACCTCCAAACCACCTGAAGACCTGAAGCTGGGCAGAAATATGATGACCCAAAGCAACCACAGTATTGCTCTAATTTCGCTGAAAAAAGAGCCCATCAGACCAGAACACTGTAGCTGCACCATCGTCGTTTTTTTTTTGTCTCACCACCCTGTGATAAGGAGAAGGAAGAGAGGAAAGTGAGAGTAAGAGGATGAGGTTTATGCTATCAGAACATTGCTTTGCTTTGAGAATGACAGCTGGCATCCCTATCAGAAAGGTTGGGTCCACTGAAAGCTGCTAAAATCTGGAGCCTGAAATTGTTTAGACTCCTTTAAAAAGTCCTGTCTTTCATCTTACAAGTGTAAAATTGGACTTGAAGATATCCCAAGAACTAATTTTCTCCTGAGTTTTCAAGTATATGTCCCAGCTTGTGCTAAAATGGCATGGGGCCCAGCACGGAGGTGTCAGATTGTTTTAAATGATATCTTTCATTTTGGCATGTTGATGTTTTCTAGTCTCACCCAGAATTTTGATGGTGTAGAGAAACAGAAGACGAAATAAAAAATGAATGCAATGGTTTTCAAATCTTGTCTCCAGAAAGCTGGGACTCACAGCAATCCTGTTTTTTCCAGAGAGGGGTTCTGGATTTGTTTTTAGGCAATGGGATTTTGACACTGTCTTGCAAGAGCCGAAAGAACTCTTTTGTCTACACTAGGAAGTCACTGGGATAATTCAAGCCACTAGTAAAATAAGCGATTGAAAATCCATAGCACCTAATAACATTTGCTAAAGAGTGTCTGAGAGTATATAAATTGAACAATAAATATATCTTTGAGTTCTTGGAGCCTTCTGGCTTTAATAGGCACTGTGGTGGAAGGGAGATTTTAAGCTGTCAGTCACCCTGAGCTTTCTGATCCTTAGGTGCACCTTAAAGCCATAGACCATGGCTTAGGAGAAGTCTTAGAGGAACCAACTTTCAAAATCCAAGGTCATGTGTGAAAGAAAGAATGAATAGATCTAACTAAACTAAAATGCCTTAACTTCTCTGCTGGTAGCCAGGATTTGGTTATGAAATTTTTTATTTAATGCATTTCAATAAAATTAGGACTATCAGAGTCAATGAAATTTGTCACAGGAGTGAGTAGAGCAACTTACCTACACATGCAGCAGACAGAAACAAAACTACTGTATCCACTGTACTCAGCATCCCATTGTATCTGTTCACATTTTATTAAATATTCAGACTTTCTCAAGAATCATTAAAAAATGACTATAGCCCCTATGATTCCTATGGCAGTGTTCGGAGTATTATGCAAGCTGATGTCCTGCTATCTTCGGTGAAAAAGTCCTATGCACTTCTTTACCTCCCTATCACAATTTTATAGATCTTTGTCTGTAAAAAAAAAGTGCAGGGAGAGAAATTTGCTTCCCCTTCTGGTCCCGTCATCATTGGTATGTACTAGTTAAGTAAATGAGGAAAAACTTGACCCACCCCAAGTTCTTCCCAGCTGCCTGCAGACTGTCCCAGGCACTGCTGTGCCATGCAAACTGATCCTGCCTCAGATTTCATCCTTCATATATGGATGGCACTTAAAGCTGGGACTATAAAACAAGCTTTTACACATCTGCTCCAATATCTAGCTTTTAACCCTTCACCCAATCCTCTCCATCATCTTCCAACCCTCATTCAATTTTGCTGGCAGTTTTGACTTTTCAGTCCGGCAATGCCCGACCACTAACATCTTACCCGGACTTTAATAACTTGTTTGTTAATAAAAATAATTTTGGGATTAGGTGAGAAAAAACAATGAGGGTTGGATGATTTAGATACACATAAAAATCGTTTTCTGTATTATTAAGCTTGATATTTAAACTTCAATAACAATGAAATGTGAAATATAATGTTCTTAAAACTGATTTTTTTTTTTTTTTCCAGTTAGACGGTGTCTGTCTTAAAAAGTCCCCACATTTTTTGGAGAAATTCTTTAGTGCTTTTTACATATTTCATTCCTTCTTCTACCTCTCTTTCAAATCCATGAAACTTCAGTTGTATGAGTTTAGGAATTTAAACATTTGGAATATCTTTTTATTTATTTATTTATTTTTAAAGGACATTAACTTTTTTTTTCTTTTTCACTGATTTTTCTAGTGTGACTACTTTAACTCACTGCTGTCAGTGGGTTTGTTTTTTGCCTGTTTTTAATGCTGTACACTAAACAGAAAGTTCCTATGATCTGTGGCCCATCTGTTCACTCAGTTGGCTTGCAGCTGAGCGAGTGTCTTTGGTAAAAAGTGACACGTTGGAATATCAGTAGAAATAAATGATACAGGTAGCAATGATACAGCAATAGAAGAATAGTCATGGTGAATGGCCAAAGCATAAGACCACAGTTCAGGGTATTTTTTCTGATAGTAGAGCCTCAGAGGCTGTGTGATTCCAGACTTTTTTTCAGCCACATTTTCTGCAGTATTCAAGGATTTTTAATCCTTCAGTTTGATGGAGTCCCAAAAAAGTATTTGGTGGAAACAAGTAACTGAACAAACAAACATCTGAATGCATTATAAAGCTTGTTATTCTTTTCCTTAATCTTGAATTATCTCCATTTTCTCATACATATTTTTGGAGATAGCAGTACTATTCATGTTTTGGGGTTATATTGGGTGCCATCAAGAAGAAGTAGGGAATTTTTAGTAGTATAGTGATTAACCATCTTGTCCAGCCTTGATTTCTGTGAATTGCATCAGGGCTGAGATCCACCCTTGTTTTCGGTGTGAGGTTTGCCCAAGTTTGGTAAATTCACATCATAAAGTATGTGGCACTGAAAAGCCCTGAAAAGGGCTTGATATTGCCATGATTTCAATGTTCCTGCATGAACCCTGCAAGAGAACCCTGCAAGGAAAATCTCTGGATTTTCTTATCTGGGGGGCTCAGAGGGGCTCCTGCATAAGTGTCATGTAATTATGTGTAATTATATCCCCCCTTGTATTATCAGTGATATATGCTCTTAATGATCTACACATTAGTGTTTCCTCTTAGCCCCCTCATATGTTTATGACATGTTTTATCTTTAACCCCTTATGGATTCCTTTCCCCCTCCCACCCTGCTGCCTTTGGCCTGCTGACCCCATGACAAGAGTGGTACTGGGTTAGTTGGACTTTGTACATACACCAAAAAATAAAAAATAAATAAAATAAAAATTCCCAGCTAATGTTTTCAAATTAGCACAGCTCCAACTCTGGAGATTCTCATTAGTTGTTGGCTGAGATTTATCAGTTCTCATTTGCCTAATATGGAGCCTAACTTTAGGCGCCTGGCCCCTTCGGTGGGGGGTAAGAGAGAATAGGAAGGGGTCTTTTGTCATTGCCATGTGGGCTCACTAATTTGCTCTGCCTAATAAAATTACAAATGAACACAGCTTTGCTCATGTTGCCTTTATAGGTTATAATAACCTTGGTACCCCATAACCTCCCGCTAGCTGAATTAATCAGATCATATTAATATTTCTTCTTACTTTCTTTTAACTGGTTCTTCTCTTAATTAAAGGGGCCAAAGATGTAAACAGGGTAGGTGACTAGAAACATGGCGTCAGGTTATAAACAAGGCTCATTAAAAAGATGGATGTGCCAGCAGACTGCGAAAATTGCTTACTCCGCAAGTGTACATTTTGTAATTTCCTGACGACTAAAAGGACTAATACCAGATCCTGCTTTGCTTCCCTAGCCCCCACCCTTTTCTTTTTAAAGCATGTATAAAAGATGATAATTTTTGTAAGCTGGGGGAACACAGAGGAGTTCATTCATCAGCTGGGATAAAGACCATTTGTATTATAAGCCTTTTTGCCCCTTCGAAAGATCAGGATGCAAAATGGGATGTTATTACAACAACAATAAGTGAAAGAAATCAATCAGAAAACTGAAGATTTTGGAAGGGATGGGGAAAAATAGCAACAAAACAGGTTTATTATTAAGTCTATTTTTTATTATAATTGATATTAAAACTTTATTCAGTAGTAGTGAATTTCCAGAGCTGAAATCAGAAGTGTTTCTGTGCACAGCTTGGAGTCAGCAGGATCTGCGCTAATAGAGACAAGTGGTGTGTGCTGTCCATGCTTTCGGCACCCTCCCTAAATACACACATGCTTCTGCTGTCATCCAGACAGAAACTTATCTATCGTACCTGTTAGGTTTGGTGGGAGAGTCTACCAACTGATTTTTGTAAAGTTATGTGTGAACTTCATATGAAAAGACTAGCTAGTTATCTTACATAAATAATTTATGTTTTCACTCATTAGTAACTTCAGTCCCTTTAATATTGAAACTTGGCCTTGTAATATGTGATATTAAATTCAGCTGCAGTACAATAACCACTGAATAAAACAGTGCACAGTTTTCTTTCTTCCAGTGATTATTAGTAGGAAAGCCCAAACCCCTGATTTTTCTATCTCCCTTTATCCCTTCTCGAGAAGAAGGAAAGTCATTCTGACAGGATGATGCACAGCATGACCAGGAAAGACCTCTCTCCTTCATGAATAAATTAGAGATGAAAGTTTCACTGATCCCCTTGCATTTTTATGGAGGGACCTCATCCTAATTTACCTAAATGCTTTGAACAAAACGAAAGAAAAATGTAAGCGGCGAAGGTGAAAAGGTTAAAATCTGTGTTTAAATGGAACGGCATTTTAACAAGAGGCTATGTGGGCTACCTGCATGTGGTTGGGGTATCTTATCTTATTTTTAAATTTAAGCATTTAAGTGACTAAATCACAACACTGTGATTATTATTATTATTTTTAACCCAGTAGTAATCAGTTTTTGCATTATAAAGCCTTTGTAAGTAACTGTGTTCAATCTGCACCTATGAGTGCCTAATCTGAATTTGATTGATATCAGTGAATTTTTATAGTGTTAAGTATAATATAAAAATAATAATAGATAATAAAACCTGAAAGTTTTGTAATTCATTAAGTTTATTTGAAATATAGAACAATGGATTTTAGCCTTTAGGGTGTTTTCTGGGTTCTTTAAAATTCCTGTAGATTTTGGAGAGAGGAATTACCTTTTCTGCAGGTAATTTTGAACAGTACAAAATAGCATACATGATTTTAGTGAAAGGGGAGAATTTTACAAGTTACTTAAGCCATATCTTTAGCAAAACATTCATTCCCTGAAGTTGTTCAGGTGTATTTCTAGGGGAGTGCTTTAAAATCCTGTGAAAGTTAACAGTTTAATCCCTATTATATTCTCCAGCAATTTCCTTATAAGCTAATATATTTTTAAGAATATCACTTAGGAACAATTAAAAAAAAAAAAAAAAGGAGAGAGAGACTCTCATTTTCACATCAGTTATTATAGTCTCACTCAGAAGTTTAATAGCTTTGGAAGATGTTCTTCCAAGCCCAGGTGTACTTTTCTCAGTTTAGTGTCTTCTTTGCCAGCAGAGTTTTAAAGCTGGGTCCAAATTCCACAGGGAACAGCAAGTTGGGCATTTGTCTGGGAATGACAGGTTTTGTTTGCTCTGTTGTTGTTCAAAGTCTCCTGGATGCTTATAAAAAAAATATAAAATAGCCACTTTGTATTTTGTAAGGACTCCAAACCTATTTTGTCTGTTGTGAGTGTGAGAAAACCACTTGCATGCACATAGATGTAGGGCACTAGTCAAAAACATGATCTCCAAAATTCTCCAGGATTTAAGAAAGAGGAATGACATTGACTCACTTGTTGAGAACATCAAATCTGTCTATTGAAATGGCTCTATTTACAAGTTCAACTTGGTGTTTTCTCACCTTAAGAACAAAAAGTTCTTAATAGTGCAGGCAAAAGTTCTAGATAATGCAGGCAAAATTACGTTTAGCAGTGACCGCAATGATAGCTCCTGGCATGGTGGAAAAGGTCACGGTCACACCCAGGTAGATGTGGGGAGTTTGGAGTGTTCATGGCCGTTGAAGAGTAGAAGATGGAAAAAGTCTCTTGGGATGTCTCAGGGATGATCACGAGGGCTGCAGCTTGGGCAAGGCTTTGCTTCCATGTTTTTCTGCAAGGCCACTTTCCTCCCTATCAATGCTTTTGGCGATGGCCTTATGTCATGGTCCCCCTCACTCCCAGGATCCTGGCGCAAATGCCTCTGACTCCACAGGGGCTGGATTCTGCTACAGACAAAATGGGAAGGGCAGAGAACTGAAGGTATCTTGTGAACAAGCGTGTGGCCTCTGGCTAAAGTGAACCTCAGATTTGCTGCAAAGTAATGCTTCGGTTTTGGACTGAGCATGAATTAGGTGACTGGGTCTTCATCTTGTCCAACTGAAGCTACCTTTAGTTATCTAACCTAGGAAGCCATCTGGCTCGTGTGCCCAGCATAGGTTTTAATTGAGAAAGATCTTCTCTTTCTTCACTGGCATGACTAAATGAGTTATCCAGTTGTCCTGGTTGTCCCAACTCATAGCATTTAGACAGCTACAGCTGGGTCACAGGAGTTCTGATCTATGAGCCAGATGCTGTAATTTATCCTGCCATAAAATCCAGCCCAGGATAAAGCCTGATGTTTTCAAGGTCCGTGTGTGTAGCTAAATCATAATTTCAAAAACACCTTAATGTGCTGAGTAGGCTCAGCTGCAGATTTCTAAGCTACTCTGTGTTTTTAGAAAAGGGATGCTGCTTTTCAGATCATCTAAAAACACTGTTAAGTTCCCTCAAAATCTATGGAAGATTTATGCCCAATCTAAACTTCACAGTTTGAACCAAACTGATGGGCATTATAACAAAAGCAAAACAAATCATTATGTGTCTCTAAACATTTTGGAAAGAAAAGATAAGATTTGATGCAAAGTCACAGTTACATCTGCATATGTGACAATGCACTGTGAATTGGGATGCAATCTCCCTCTCCTTTTTCCCTTCTGACACCAAATGTGACACCAAATGCATCCAAGACCACTGAAACTCCATTAACCCTTTGTGTGCCTTAGTTTCCCCTACATGCAGAATCATGAAAAGACTTATTATTTGTCTTGTATTACATTTGGGCATCTCTTTGTGGGAAAAAAAAAAAAAAACAACAACAACAGAAAAAACCAACACTTATTTATATGTCATGAGGGACGCTTGCCTATTCTTTGCTTCCTCAGCTTTCCTCAGAGAAACTCAACTGTTTTGATGCTGACTGCTTCAAACAAAATATTGCAAAAATAATGGGGAGGGGAGAGAGTGGGAAAAGCTTTTTTGGGAAAAAAAAAAAAAAAAAAAAAAGGATTGAACAATCCCAAATGCTTCAGCCCTTCAAGTGTCTTTTCTCACTGGGGTCACTATTGATACAATGAGGCAGAAAACACATTCTGGTAAATATGGCATGACAGACGTTATCTATACAAGCATCAAATAGACATCTATAATTGACGTGCATTTTCCCAGTTTTTGGCAAAATCTTGCTGGGCATAGAGGTGAAGGTTATGAATGACTGTGTTCACATTTCTGTGAAAGATGAATGCCCCCTTCCCAAGGACAGTGGCTTGCCCACGTGCATGTGCATGTGTGTATGTTTTTGAAGGCTGACAAGGCACCTCCACCATTTCCTCATTTTGAGGCCTACCCCCAGACCACCACACAGGCTCCCCTCTCTGAAATGTTATTATTCTGTCATGAGCCCTTCTTCGGTCAGGATGTTACTTCATTTCCACCTTTTGTCTCAGGTTGAATGTGAATGATGCTCTTTCAGCAATATACGGTCGCTCGAGCTCCCTGCTGCAGCCTTACATAAATATACAACACCCGTCTCGGCCTATAACTCACTTCAGGCCTGGAAAAATAGTGACTTCCTTTATTGGCCAGATTCTTTCGCAATTCCCAACAGCTGTATGTTTTCACCTCCGAGGATCCTTATCTTCAAGTTTCCATTTGTCTCAGCACTATTCCAGTGGATTGCCAATAAAAATGATTCCCATTTTTATAACCCCTGAGAATGCAGGGAGCAGGCTTTCCAGAAAAAACTATTTTTTAGCGCACACACACAAAAAAAAAAAAAGAAAAAAAAAGGCTCCCCACAACTTACCAGAAGGCAAGATTTAGCCTTCACAGAAATATTTGAAAGTGTGAAACTTCCCGAGCAATCATCGCGACTCTGCAGAGATGGGAATGGAGACTTCCAGCAATCTCTAACGCCGTTCAATCAAGGACTCTTAATTTTCCATTTGAGCAAGAGGAACGGCTGCAAATGGAACATTTATTAACACATGCACCTCACATGCACAAAGAGAGCTATATTTACAAAGAATTAAACTTGAGAGCATGAAATAGCCTTGTAACCATATGACAAAGATACACTTAAAGAGATGTAAACACTAGGTGCAGGGAAATTTGCCAGGTTAGAGTCAGCTGTATCACTCTGTTTTATTACTATACAACTGTTTACTGAGAAAAGACAGATGATTGCTGATATACTCTGTGTGTTATCATAAGGGCTTGCTTGGGAGCTTTTTGTGACTGACAATTGCTACAGCCCTATGCAAAAACCTGGCCTGGGGAGTTGTTTTTCTTTTAATTCTTCTCTGTCCATCATTCCAAAGCATTAACAATTCTTTTAGAAAAGTAAACTGGCAAAGCATCCTGAGTGGTTTGTATCACTCCCGTGAGACAGTCACTAAAGAAGTTTAAATCATTCTTTCTTTTTGTTACAGGGTTATTGGTTTTGTTTTTTTCCAAGGATAAATTTTTTAAAGCCTCTCCCCTGTCTGGGCAATGTAAGTCCCAGGCTGAAGCAACCCTTCCCTGCTCAATTCTTGGAGAAAACACTGTGAAATATCTTTATAGTGGTTTCCAGCTCCAATTCTGCTGCTAGCAGGTCCTAGCAGTGGCTCCTGAGGGAAGGTGTTGTTCCTGTGTCTCCCTGGAGAGGTGAAAAGCAGACATCAGGTTGCTCTAAAATGGGTTTGAAGGGACCCAAAAGAGGAGTCAGAGCACCATGTGTGCCTCTCTCATCTGCTTCATGTCCAAGATAGCCCATGGGTTGCAAAGACTAAGAAATGGAGTGCCAGGTGTCTGAAAGAGCAGTTTTAAAGTGTGTTGTGCTTTATTTATCCTTAGTGGGGTCACAGTACCAGGGCTGCATTTTGAGACAGCCTTCAGCAGTGCTCTTTGCTCTTTCCAGGAGCAGGTCGCTGCACTGGGGCAAGAGGTGAGGAGGGAAGGGCATCTCAGGCAGGTGGAACCATCCCTCCATCTCCACCACTGCGGATATCTGCACAGCAGGGAATTCAAGCCCCAGTTCATCCCACCTCACTGCAGATAAACAAAGCACTTAAGTTATGAACTAAATCACTCCAGACTTCCTCTGTGGTCAACGGAAAGAATGAGAGGGATAGTCAGAAATCATCCCTCAGGGTTTCATTCAGCTGGGATGAACCAAGGTCCTGCTGCCTGCTACCACTGAATCAGAAACCTGCCGTCACCTCCCCATCTTTACCATCTCTTTTCACTGGCTTGTGGAAAAAAAATTTGGCCTGTACTTAGGTTCAAGTATCTCACCCAGGGAAAGGAGGGGAAGGGTTCTTTCCTTATGGGTTCCTGATCTAAATGAATTATTGTGAAGCATTTTTTTTAAGGCCTCGGAAAGGGGATTTGAAGCTATTCTATTTATCTGACCGTTATGAGCACTGTAAAACATGCTGTTTCACATTGTAACATAAGCTCTTTTTTAAAGTATGCCCAGAGTATTTGTAATTGTTATCAGGCCCAGATGTATCCGAGTGTCAGCATGAAGCACTGAGAGTTGGCTCAGATGTACAGAATGTAATTAGCTCAAAGCCCTGTGCGCTTGGTTTGTAGTGGAAGCACAGACTGATAATAAAACCAAAAAAAATGAAAGTGGCAAAGGTTAAAATCTATTGTTCACAGTGCTAAAGCTGTTCTGGGGGAAGCCGGTGCCAGCTGCTGCAGTGCTGGAGTGCTCAGACTCCAAACGAGATCAGAAGTGAGCCAGTGACAAAGGTTAGTTCAAAATAGGTGATGATAGACTAACATTAAATTGACGTTATTCTCACAATAGTGGCCCAGACATTTGGTCTATCTAGTCTGGTATCCTGCCTCTGACTTGCGCCAATCCCTCATGTGTCTGGAGAAAGAATAGCATATGACCCACACACCCACTTCCCACTGAGCTTCCAGCGACTTATGAAATCCCAGATGTGGTGGGAGCGCCGTGATGGTACAACTGGTTCCTGTAGTTGCATGGGAACCATCTCTTCACTCATGTACTCATATATATACTTGCCAGTTTGCTTTTTTTTTTCTTTTTTTTTTTTTTTTTCCCATATCCCGGAAAAATCAGATTTTTTGATAGACACTTACTGAGAGCACACGAACATCCCTCATCTCCACCTACTGCTGCCCTCTACTGAGTGGGAGCAGAAACACTTGTCTGGGTTTCTGGAGCCCCGTGCTGCCTAAATTAAAAGAGTCACCTCTTGCTTAAGTGACTTTGCAGCAGGTGAGTTTGATCTCTATCCCTACAGCCACTATGACATTTCCAAAGGCTGTTGTGCAAAATATGGTGACAAGCATGACTTTCTGAGGTGGCTAACAGCTTGTTAAAATACAGATACTTTCTGGGCTGATTGTTGTTAAGGAGACAAATCTTAACGCTTGCAAAAAAGCTCAGACAGTTACTGTGTTCTCCACCAATATAATACTTAGAAATGTGGGTGTACTTAAATGTAGATGAGTGCACTCACATCACATTCACAAATGCAATAAACAATATCTAATAACGTTAATAAGGCACAGGCACATACCAATGCACAACAGGAAATTCAAATCTGAGGGTGACACGCTGCTCTCAGCCCCCTCTGTTTAGGAAAAATAAGTCAGAACAGCTTGAGTGAAGGACAGAGTGTCACAGCCTTAACTTGAACATTTCCTGGCTTTTGTTGGTTTGTTTCACAGCCTTCACATTCCTTAAACATAGGTTTGTTTGATTTTAATTTCCTTTTCTTGGTTAAAAGAATGAAGAAACATGTTTGAGGGGAGCTCTGAGCATGATTTCTTTTCATAGCCACAGCTGAAATTTCCTATGTTTGTTTTTTCTTTCACAATGTTTAGTGGTAAAGACAAACTTCTGGTGAGGTGATGCAGCTAGTGATAGAGAATGTGTTTTGAGGCAAGAAGGATTGTCCCAGGGCTATGCTGGTCGTCTAGCACATGGTGAACTTCACTTCTAACTCTTCGTCCTCCATGGACCTTACCAAGGGGTCTTAGTCAATACATCGTGTGTCAGACATCACACTGGGATTGTGGTTTGCAGTGTCTAATTTTGAAGTATTTATTCTGCAGGTGGTTAAAAACAAACAAACAAACAAACAAACAAAAAAATCTTGGTAAAATCCATCTGCTTGGGACACATGAAAAAGGATTAGCTTGACTTGGTCAGCCTGAAAACAAGTCCAGTTACCTGCATTTCTTTTGCAGCTTTCACAGTGGTGTGCACAAGAGCTACTGTCTTAAATCCTATCCTCTTCAGAGCCTGACAACCTTATTCCCTGCTTCTTAGTGCAGGTCTACCATCCACATCCCTTTCCCAGTTTCATATCATATGATAATGTCATATGAGCAGAAAGTTCTGTTAAGAGAGATCCTTCTTTTCGTTTTCAAATTGTTCTTATCACTCCACTGTATCCCTCCAACTCACTCATATTCTCTACAAGGATTCTTATAGAGGTATAAGAGGCTTGGCCATTGCCCTCTTCTTATTTTTCCCACAGAAAACTACTTCTTGCAACTGTATTTCAAGAATTCACCTTACCTCCATGATAGCTACTTTTGTTGTGACTCTTCTAATCCAATTACAGAGGAATCATTCATGTCCTTTCCATTTCTCTGGATTATTAAAAGAGACCTGGAAAGCTATGAAAGGATTTCAGGGGCATCAAGAAATGGGCATTATATAAAGGAGGGAGAGAAGTGAAGGGAGATTTCCAGTGGCATTCACTCCTTTCATTGGTGCTCATGAGGGGAATAGTTTCTGAAAGACTCAGTCCAGGGCCTGGATGCAAAGCCCAGTGAAGGTTATAAAATCACATTAGTGGGTGCAGTAAAATAGGTCTACAGGATGCTCCAAATGGGTTATATATAACAGTGAAATAGCACAAGGGCAGAGATGAGGGGAAAATGGCAGCTTTGAAATGACTTCAAGAGCTTCTTAGAAAGGGAATTCTCCCCACCCACTCTGTTCCCTCTCTCCTAGGATTTTGCAAGCTCTCACACCTCCAATTACTCGTTAATTTTTTTCCTTCTAGTCTCAGTTCTGCAAAGTCAACATGGCTTATGAAAATCAAGTTGTATTCTGTATACTTAATACATCATCTCTAAGAATAATCATTCTGGAATCTGAACTTGTTTCTGTTATCTGGCTCAGCTTGACAATGATTTATGAAGCAGAAAACAAGACAGCTTCATTTTCATAAGGCAGCCTGAACCTTCTGGACAAGGAAGAGCTCTGAAAGTTGTTTTGACTAGTAAACTGAAACAAACATGACACAAAAGTCAATACAACTGCAACATCAGCCTCTCATTTTACAGAGTAACTTTCCTCTGCTAGAGCAATCTGACAGTCAAAATGTTGTGATATTCGATAACATTCTGCATCTTCACTAATTACAACTGCAGGGTACTTGTCGTGATGGACATTTTAGATGCAAACGAAATACATGGCAGCCATTCACAAAGCATGTCTGCCTAGCAGTTAAAAGGACACTGTCATCGCATTTGGCTTACATTTCTTTCCTGTAGATAGAGATATTACACATTACATTTGAACATTAATCTGGATTTATATTAGCTCTCTGAAAATATAAACTGAGTTATGTGAATCTGTACATGTTTATTTGGCGATGTACGTGTTGAAATACATGTGATTGATTCTCTGGAATTTCATTCTATATTCACTGCCATTATGCATCACTGAGAAACTCCAAGATGAAATTCCCATGAAAACTTTAGAAAAGCCCTTACAATTTTAGTTCAAGTAGACTCTCCACCCATCACTAGTAATATAAAACATACGGCATATCACAGACAATGCGGATATATAGATATCCTCTGCTCCACTTATTGCATCTTCTTTTAATATGTAATAAGCAATATAGATAGTACAAGTTTTTCCATATTATCTTAATTTATTTTGAGCTTTTCCTTAATGACTTATAAAGCAAGCCAACAAAGTGAGAATGGTAGAAAAGATTACAAAATGAGGAAAAAAATCTGTAAATTTCTGAGTTATTTAAAGTGTTAATAGAAAAGATTTATTTTATATTATATCTAAATGGACTCTCAGAAAATTAAGTTGGTTTATTCATTGATGCTATGCAGACTTCCTTGAAATATTTTGAAGGATATTTTGGGGTGCCTTTTTTTTTTTTTTATTTAAATTAAAGCTAACAGTCTAGAATGTTATTATTGCTACAGGTAATGCTTTAGATAAATATATTATTGGTTTTTTTTTGACAGTATTATTTCAAAGCTTGCTTTTCAGCTAGGCTAAATTGACACTAAATTGATCCCAATTTTGAAATGGTACATTTATAAAACAAACTACAATTTCTGAGGAAAATCTATTAAAGAATATGATCAGTCAACTGTACGCAAAAAGTGTCTGTTCCAACATTACTTGAAATCAAATGTCAGTGGACTCCTAAACAGAGCCTAGAAGATACTGTGGCATATTGCAGCCCTTGAGAAAGAAAGCAACAGCAAGTAGTTGCTTATTTATTCATTTACTTGCTTCATCAAGAGAAGGGCTTCCAAGGAAGCAGGGCTGGGCTGTGCAAGGCCTTTTCTCTGTTCTCACTGGAGCAATCAGGATTAGCTCCACGTTAAATCCATATGCCTGCACGGTCAGAAACACGTCCAGAATTGGTCTCTTTGCCCTACCCATCTGCCTCCCTAGAGCACATCTTATTCATATTCTCTGGCTGTGAGATCACATGTACCTCTGCTATCTGATTTTTACAATGTGTGGTGCATGGTATAATCTCACTTATGGGGGCCAGTGTAGCCACTAGTGCTGCGGGCTGGCCGAGGACATGTGCGTAACTCCAGCGAGCCAGCAGGGAGTTGTCTCTGTGGTGTTCTTGGGGTATAATATGTCTTCCCTTCCTCCCATCCAAATGTGATTTTTCCTGCCCCTTTTTTCTTCAGATCGCTAAAACCAAAAGCACAGGACACTTGGAGAATATTTGATTTTTGATGCTTTACAGTTTAATCAGTCAAATGTGGGCTAAAAAACACTGATGTTTTAGTCCCAGCGTCAGTACGGAAGTAGATTGTGTACTTGACTCGAACAATCTTCCAAGATATAAAGCCATTTGACTGAGGTCATACTTAAGATAATAAAATTCTCTTTGATGAGGTTCATTTACATATTTGTTTTCCTTGCCTGAGCCTTTTTTTTTTTTTTTTTTTTTTGTGTGTATAGATTTAGTGCAGTTGTTTACAATGCTGGAATTTTTATGATTAAGGTCATACATGAGAATATTTACAGCGTCAGGAATAAACACGACTCCTATTTAAGAAGCATATCCTGTTCACAAATGAGATCCAAGCCCTGCTTATAATGTCATGCATTTGCAGAGCACTTAATAAATGTTTATTTTCAAATACAATTATAAACAATTCTTGCATTGTTGCTGTAGGATGTGGGCTTTACATCTCCCATTGACATTAGCACAGTAGTTATCCATTAAGCAATATATGCCTCTTTTAGAGGTAGTTTGACCTCCAACCTTGTCTGAAGGGGGCAACCCCTTGCTTTGTGACACTCTGGCTTGCAAATGATGCTTTAACTGATTCCTCAAAGGGTCCAAGGAAATGCTCTAAATAAATAAATACATGCTTACACGTCTCGGACATTTAAAAGAAATAAAAGTTAGCATCCCAGCTTCAGGACACCACTACCTGCCCAGAGTGATGTGAATGTGGTCAGTCTGAACAGCAGTGGTATCGTGAATATTTTCAGAAAGGTGACCAAAGGCTTGGATTTTTTTGTTTGTTTTGCTTTGCTTTCTGGTCCATGGCCCCTTCCCCTTTGTATGAGATCCACAGACATTCTGGCAACAGACCTCTCTTGTTGGAGGGGCAGAGAAGAAAAAAAAAAAGAATCACCAGAAAAACAATGGGGAGATATAACACGTGCACTGTAATTAGATGAGGAAGCCATTAATTATGTTGTTTCCAATATCCTCTAAAAGGGTTGCCCACCCCTAACTACGTATTTATACATATTTACTTGTTAATCAATAAAGGAAAATGGCTACATTATTTTGATTAAAATATCAACCAAATGTGTGGCAATAAAATCAAATTTCAGGGGGAAGGTAAAAAAAGAAAGAAAGAGAGAGAGAATGAGAGAGATAGCTATGTATGCCTTCCTCCAGACCATGATATATGATATTTTCAGGCTGCTAGGAGAGCAGACACATTAAGAAAATAGTGCTAATGATATTAAAGTACTTTACAAGGCTTGTTACTAAGCGCTGACAAACCTGTCAAGTGTATAATGTAGGAGGCTATTGTAGCGTTCTCAGAAAACCATACCTCTGCCCCATTTCAGTGCAATCTCCTAATAATGGAGCTGCTATAAATTCTAGCCTGCAATGGGACAGACTCCTGGCTTCTCACCCCAATGTGAAGACATGATAAATATAAAAGAAAATGGCTGTCAGTTTTGGCGCCCGAACCTTATTACAAAGTCTTAATCTTACTGGCCTCAGCACCTTTTATCACCGCCTTGTTATGAGCTGATGGCTTTTTTATTTGCTGGGAGATGGAGGATGTGTCATTTGATGTCCTTTTATGTAGCCACTGCTCTGTCCTCTCATGGAAAAAAATCTTTTTTTATATGTTTATTACAGTAACCGATTAAATGCAAGGCTCATGCTGTGTTTGGTGCAAGCATCTTCCTGGTTGATTTTTGCAGAGGCTTGGATTAGATAGCCATATGCAGCTATTAAGAACATGGGCACAATGGAGTGTTACGTTTATTTTCCGGCTCCTGGAGCGTTGGCATTGCTGTTGGTGTTATTATTTATTATTATTTATTGTTTTGTTTTCCGTATGGATTTTTCCCTCTTGCCAAGGTCAGAAAGAAACCGTAAGTCCTGGCTCATTCTCTTTCGCTCTTCCTCCCCACCCCCCCACTCCCTCGCCCCCCCCTTTGCAAGTGTCAGCCACAGAGATGATGGGCCTGTAAACAAAGTTTGACTCAAAACTCAGCTCAGGTTCAATCAGTTTGAACTTTAAGATGAGATATCTCACAATTATCTAAATATTATTCCTAAACCTCACAGCTGACTTCCTGTCTTCTTCGTTTATGGCAAACAAAAGACTGAACTCCACTTGAAACAATGACCCTGTCAGAGCCCTTATCCCCCCAAGAACTGCAGCAAAGTGCCAGCATCAGGTACTTAACTCAAGATGACATTGATGGGTTGCTTTCAAGCTGTGGCCGGAGACTCCATCACTTGTTCTTATCCTCAATTTGAAGACGGGGCGGCCTACTTCGTTGCTGCAGAGGAGTCCCCTCCTCTGATTTTGTCTGCCAGATGGTGACCAGGCACTACGTGGGGCTGGACCCATTAGCCGAGCTCCCCATCTAGTGGCTGCCAGCATGAGGGGGCTGGGGGGCTGGCAAGAGGGAGTCGAGGCAGGACCTGTCGCCTTCCAAAGGCCAAAGATAAACCAAGGAAGGGGGCAAAAAGAAGAAAAAAAAATTAGTTTTTTCCAACCAAGTATGAATGAAAAGTTTATCTCCTCTGAGAGCCAGTCAGGTATTCTCTGTATGTTGGCTTTCCCAAGACCCCAACACCTGCTGTAGGTACTCACAGAGCATGAGGATAGAGGGTGCATGTATGGCATCCCTTGTTTTGTGACCCTTTTTTGTGGCACGCACAAGTTCAAGAGAAATGTTCGCCTTCTCCTGTGCCTGCTTCTGTTTGCTAGATGCTCTGATAATCAATGGCCAAATTTGACTAAACAACATGCAGGTGCATTGTCAAGGAAGTTCCCTGCAAAATGTAATTTGGAGCCCAAACGTGTTTAGGAGACAATGCAGTGAGAACAAAAAATATAAAGATGTTTAAAGATGTTTCTAACTTGCCTCAGCAGAATAGTGGCAAAGCTAGGAATGAAACAGTTTTGACTCTGGGACTTGCCTGAGACAAACTGGCTGTTCTCCTTTTACATATATTAGAAGAATAGTGATGCAGATACTGGTATGTGTGATGTGAGGTTTATTTTTAGCCTACAATTCACAAGCAATTAGGTTCCTGTAAGTTGCATGGAGCTAGGCAGTTGGGTAAAGAATGGAGACCCTAAGAATCATGATTATGAGAAAAGCCTGAGCCTGAGCTCTCACATTATTAGACGTCAGAAAATACACAGGGCATCAAGTGCCTCTCACCCTCCCTTTTGTTCACTACTGCCTGGTCTCTGTGGGGAATTTGAATATGAGCTTTCACCATCCTGGAGATCCCACTCAATTGGCCATAAGGAGTTTGGTTAGTTCTGCTGCATGATGAGCTGGTGTATAGCCCAGGGCTGAGCACAGCTGGGAGGCTGAGGGGCAGAGCCTACAGTGAAATGATCCTTCTCTCCTTTACCAGTTGCTAGACATGTGCTGTGTTGGTGTTGCTAATGAGGAAAGGTGGGAGAACAGCAGCTTCTTAAGCTTGTTTCCATGAAGATGTATATGGTGATGGACATATTAGACTAAGGACTGATGAAAAGGAATTAATGGGTACACCAGAGAACAGGGTTTTGCACAAAGATTCCTACAATTACATCTATTACACATAATGCCATTCTGCATCTCCTCATACGTCAGGGAAAATATGTTTCAATATCCCTTATTCT
Source organism: Anser anser (assembly GCF_964211835.1). Taxonomy (NCBI): domain Eukaryota; kingdom Metazoa; phylum Chordata; class Aves; order Anseriformes; family Anatidae; genus Anser; species Anser anser. The sequence continues at coordinate 5,793,736 of NC_139730.1, forward strand.
GGGTTATCATCCTGTTGCTTATAAGCGGCTAAAGTAAAACAAAACAGTCCTTAATACATCCTGGGGTATTAGCTTGTTACATATCTTTGGAAGTGTGTTTGCACTCTAAAAGCAACCTTCAGAGTGGGAGAGCTCAGAACAGTGTGATAGTTACTGTAATAAGGCACTTGTGGTTTGCTAGAGCACAAGGGGAAAAAAAAAACAATTGATGAAAAACTCAATAGGATGGGAAAGGCAAATTGCTTGGCTGGAGATTTAATTAAAAAGGAAACAGCCCTCCCCATTTAAAGGTCGGTTTGCACCCCTTAAATTACAAAAAGAACTCGGGGCTGAAATCAACACATGATGCATGTTAATAAAAGAGAGCAGCAGGCTGCAGGACTGATCCAGCTCTTCTCAAGCTGGTCTAGCAGGCTCCAAGACATGAGCAGTGCATGCCAAATATCACAGGGACCTGACTCCTCATGAAGGTTATAACCTGTCTGCAACAGAAGCTGCCTATAGAAGACATGATGCCTGCCTGGGTCATGCAAAATAAGCAGAATAAAATATAATGTAGCTCAAGTACATTTGCTATTTTTCTCTTCCTATCTCCCACCCCTCTCCACAGCCCTTTATATATTACTGTTGGCTTTGTACAGCACTTTCAGTGCCATGAATGCCTCTCTCCCATGGGGGAACTTGGTGAAGGTTATCCATTGTCACCCAGTGTTATACTGGGATGTCAGGACATCCTGAATAAACGGTTTACATGAGATGCTGCCTCTAAGTGCATCCTCAGAAAAACTGCCATTGCCCTTTGCTGAGAAAGTTAACATCATAAAGTGAAGGCTGCCTCCGACCAAATGGGAATGACATTGCAGATTAAGGGCTCTTTAAATTATGCATTTAGTTCAGACTCCCAGGGAGACAGTATATGAGATAAAGCTAGCAGACTTACTCTGCAGTGTGGCTCTGGAACCAAAGACATTTTTAAAACAGTTTTCCTCTGCAGAAACTTCTGTAGAGGTAAAAATAAAACAAAAAAATCAACAACAACAAAAACCACCTGACAACAACAAACCCAAACCCACAATAAAATTTAATCATATCTTTAAGTGTAAACATTATTCAAATAAGGAAAAAAGAAGAGAAGGAAAAGGGAAAGAAAATTTCTCTGGACTATTGCAGGATGGTGACTATCCCTGTTTTAAAGACGGGAATTTGATTTATGTTGAAATCCATGCTATCTGAACCAAAATTACATTTTCCAAACATTTATTAGATTGAAAATGGTCTTATTTGTTTTCCAGGCTGATCAACCCAATGTTCCTAGCAACACTGAAGTATGCAGGGCAAGCTCATGGTTTGTACCTGCTGAGACAGATTTGAGTGAAAAAACTCTTGGTTCCCCTGTTTGCATGCAGCTCTGTAACCTGTAACTTCCTGCCTTCATTTAGCAGAGTTTAAATTGCAAATTCATGTTTCTTAAAAATGCTGTAACATCATAAGTGGGACAGTTTTATGACAGCTCTGAATTACCAGACAATACTGACACATGCCGCATGCACTTACTTTGCCTACCAGTTATGGCTGTATTTATCTGCCCATATGTCACTCTGTGTCTAACGCATCTATTTACCACTTTGAGATGGATATTCCACAATTGAGGGCTCTTAGTGCATCCTTTAGAATTTAAAAAAAAATCTCGTTCCTCAGATAGTTTATTTTATAGGTAGTGGTTCTGCCTTTTTCAGGGATTTTACTTTATATCTTTCTGCAGTTCCTTTATTTGTAGAAAACTCTGGTTTGGAACTCTTCCCTGCCAGGCAAAATGGGCAGGGTCTTCATTTTATTGATGGTAAAGCACAGCGACAGCACTCGCAGGCATCTGTAGGTGAATCTGGGTTGGCTTATTAAGAAGTTATGCTCCCTTAGCTGGTAAATCAACATAAGAATTCAAAATGAACCTTCTCTGAAGATTTGTCACTCTTCCTCACCTCTTTCCCCACTCCACAGCCTCACACTCACAACCTGGAATGCTATGAGCCTCCCCTACTCTGCTTTCTTGCAGACCGCTGGCAGCAACCAGCCACATTTCTGGGGAGCCAGGGGAGAAGTCCCCAGCACAAGGTCTCTGGTGGCCCAGAGGGACTGGATCTGGGAAGGGGAAGACTTGCAAAAAGCAGTTCCACATGGCCAGATTTGCTAAGTGCTGAAGTTCCTCCTGGATATTTTGACCAAACAGGAAAAGTGGCAGTCGGTCAGTAGCTCTCCTCTTCTTGAGGTGAAAAAACCTGGGTGCAATGAGGCACTTTTGTCTTTCATTTTATGCTAGGAATTCAATGTGTTTTTCTAGATCTAGCTGTATTTCTAAAGAGCAGACAGTAAGAGATCCAAAAAACTTATAAGATTGTCAAATTTGCAAAAGATAAATATATATATATGCATGCATACATACATGGAGAAAGATAAAGAAAAAAAAGGAGAAGCAGAGAGAGATGTGTATATTTAGATACATGTATATGATGCATGTATATAAATATTATTTATTTTGCAGAACCTTTGCCCAGGTGCATGATTTGCTTTGACCAAGACTTACCCCATATTTCCCATTTTACTCTTAATTGTTTTAAGCCAGAATTAAGGTGATCTTCATTCATCCTAAAGAAAGCAAAATGTTCTCTCCAAGTGCACTAACAGATGCAACGCCTTGTGATTCAAATCCTGCATGAGTTTTGCCTGATCTCAAGTTGTTATGCTTCAAAAGAATAATTTCTGCCATCACAAATGTGTCGCCATTTTATGGTTAAACACAACACCTGGGTGATAGAACACAGAAACACTTCACAGTGAATCAGCTCCAGGTCTGAAATGTGGTATGTCCTACAGAGATCACCAGGGAGAATTTTGGTCAGTGGACTATTTAGACTTAGTCTGAAGTTTATCCTCCAAATCTTTATCTTGCAAAAAGTTCCACAGGTCATTGGAACCCACAAGCTGTTTTACCTCCTGGTCAAAAGTTATCTTCTTCTGCCACACAAAGCTATTAAAATTGCTCTTTGGGTGCAATTCAGTGATGCCGAGGACTGTCACTCTTTCGATCTGCTACCTTTTGCTTGCAGCATTTGAGGCTTGAACATCTGCATCCTGTTGCAAGCCAGGTATTGACCAGATTTGACTGCTCATGAAAGCTCAAAGAAAGATGAGACAACCTCCTTCTTCCACAGATAAGGAGAAGTCTGGCTTTTTTCCCTCCACTTACTAGACAGACAGGAAAATTACTCCTTCAAGGTAGAGCAAGAGCAATTGCACTATCCCCTTAATCAGTACTTGCAGCATATCAAGCTCATCATCTTGATGGTAATAGCTGTTTGACAAGTCAGGATAAAAGTGATAGTCCTCTGAAAATGAGATAACAATCCGGTTTAAAAAGGAACCAAAAGAAAAAAAAAAAAAAAAAAAAGAGAGAGAGAGAGAGATGTGACCCTGTGTAAGGTGTCTTTTAATTTAATTTCATCCAAGGATAACAGTTTGCCCAAAAATGTCTTCTGCGAGTCACGTATGGTATTTCAATCTGTCATCTTGTATTGACCTGGCTAACATGGAAATATACTGTGCTAAGCTTTTGTCAAGCTTACCAGCTTGGTCTAAAATTTGCTGATTTCTTTTTTAGACCATAACTTTGCTGAGCTATCTGCTTCCACTTTCTTCTCTCACACACAGGGAGCTCAAAATGGCAAATTTATCCAAATGTAAAAAGAAACAGCATGATCTGGCTCACAGCTCCTCAGAAGTACAGACAAAATTGAATTTTACTGTTTTCCTAAAAGTGAAGGCCTAGAGTCAGCCAATTGTACCAGGAAAAAGGGAAAGGGAAACTGCTGGAGTAGAAGAGGACTGAGAAAAGTCAGGCAGAGTAGTGACAGGGAAATATGCCATTCCTGCTGTTACAACAATTATAACAGTTTTATTTTGGCAACAATTATTTTTAAAAAGTTATTTACAAAGTTTCACAGGAATCAACTGCAACAATTTGTTGCATGTGCTAATGGATTGCAATGTAATTATTTCACATTATTTTGTAATTATTTTGCAGTAGTAGAAGTCAATTCAGTCTTGACTTTGTTAATTCTGAGAAAAGGTACCAGCTGGACACATCACGGGTCTTTAACTTCAGAACTATCTCTTCCAATTCAAATATTTATAACATCAGAATTAGTTTTCCAGGAATCTTCTCTCCTGTTTTCTTTAAGGTAAGTAAAATAAATAAATAAAAATACCCACAGTGGTCTATGAGCATTCCTGCCAGTGAACTTGTTTCCTGGAAGCAGAAGGGGAGAAAATACAATCAAAGCAAATGTATTTAAAACTAAATAAATCTTCATACAGCTTCATTTGAAGATTTTGCTCTCTTCTGGCATTTGCTCTGCTTTTGTTGTTGCTTCCTAGGCTTCAATGATCAATCTCTCTCTTGTTAAAACCGTGCCACCACAACACCCTCCTAGAACTCAGCAAATTCTGAAAAATTTAGTGTTGGTGTATTCTAGTGGTGGGATCAGTGATTTCTTATTTGGAACAAAACAAAACTACAAACAGGCGACAAAAAGCAACCCAGAACAATGTTCTGTTTTTAAGCTGGAAAAGGGCTATTTCATGGAAGCTGTGCTATACAATCTGCAGTTGTAGATGTGCCAAGTGGAATGGAACATGGCGTATGAGTAGCCGTGTGTTCTTACAGCACGTCCAGCGCATTAAAACCTTACCTGAGATTTATCAGAAGAGCAATCCTAAAGAAGTGGAAGCTGTGATTTTCACAGACATGACTTTCCTTGAAAGATTTCCTGCATTTTCAAAATCTATGAGAAATTGAATCCTTTTAAGCCTCTTCTTGTAATTTGCAGTGTCACAAGCGTAGTTTATATCTTTTACTTTCCCCACACACCACCTAGGTCTAGGAATCCCTTTATTTTTATCTCTTTGCACTAGTAGAACCTGCAGACCTAGCCAAAGTCCTACAGACACGTAGGACTACATTTGCTGCTGAGAAGACCTTACAATCTAAATAGATCAGGCAAAATAGGAAGAGGAATGGAATCACATTAGGGGATAATGATTTGTCCATGCTCTTAAAGAACTCCTTGGCATCAAAGTATGCCCAGATCTCTGCCTACGGCCTTACTGTCAGCTAGCCAAACAGATCTGGAAAGTCTAATAAAAATCAGTCAATATTTAGATGGTGCCATGGCATCTTATTATTTAATGAAACTGAGTAGGAAAGTAGAAAAGTAGATGCAATGCATCTAAAGATCTGTATTTCAGCAGAATCCTTCTTCACAAAGATAAAGAGAGAGGCTCCAGAGCAAGGAACGTATTTTTCACCGTCTGACAACACTTAAGCCTAAGTGTTTTGAACAACACTAATTGCCCCTCAGATTTCTACACTGCTTTATGACAGAGCAAATATTGCCACAGATATTTCATTTCTTCCTGGAAGAACATTTTACAACAACCACCTGTTGATCCCCCATTTCTATTTTATTTTTCCGTCCTCTGGTTCATTTCTGTTTTCAGCAGCATGTTGCAAGTTCTGATCAATAGTCCTGGGGTAGTGAAGTGGGACTTTTTGCCAGCATGCCAGCCTGTCTCTCCAATATCAGAGCAGACCCTTAGCAGGATCTCTGCTCAGAATAGAGGGGTTATCTCTGAATACAGGTAACAGGCTGCTGAAAGCCATTTAGCAGTTTTTTGGAGAAGAGGTGGTCACAGGCAGGCGAGGTCTCTAACCCATGTTCCACCCCGCTAACATGAGCAACTCTGTAACTTATATCATTCTGAGTAATGTTCTCCATCACACGCAATTCACCTGCCTTTTTTTTTTTCCTTCTTTTTTTTACCCCTTTTTTTTCAGCTGGCTTTGTTGTTTGTGTGGTGTCAGTAGGAATGTGCTTGGAGCAGAGTTATATGGCATCATTTGGAGAAACATTGCGTTAATAACCAGAGTTCAAGGGCAAAGGATATAAACGGAGCAAATTACAAGTCTGAACAGATATATGGCTTTTGCTAAAAGGGACACAGGCTGCTACTTTTATTTACTGGGTGCTGGAGCGCTTGTAAAAAGGTGCAAGAAAACATGAATTCATTTTTAAAATGTTACATCGTAGTTTAGAAAAGCAATGCAAATTTTCAAACTAGAGTCTGTTCAAGAGGGAAAAAAAAAGAACAAAAAAAGAAAAAAAAGAGAAAAAAAAAAGAAAGAAGAAGCCCACCCTTGCAGTGACTTTGTATTTTTTTTTTTAAGTCAACAATACTCAAGCACTAGCATCATTCAGATGTTAGTGACCCAACTCTGCCCTGACTGAAATTTGGAGGTATTAAAGCAGACATTAACAATAAAACAACAGCGGGTTCAGGACAACCATTCGTCTAACCTCAGCTGTAATTAAGTTCCTGCCTCCAATGGCTCAATCCACACCCTTGATCCTCTGGGTTCCGCCACCACCTCTCCGTTATCTCCGGATTAGGTGGCGACCCTCCTGCCTCTGTGACTCAGCATAAACCCCAACCCTATTCCCTGGAAGGAACAAAGTCTGCTGAAAGGCCAGGGAGTTTCAGGCAAATTCTGCCAGCTTGTCACAGGGTGGGATTATTTCATTTCACAGCCTGTAATACAATTCCATGTACTGCTATTGAGTGTGGCAATAACTAACTAGAACATTTTGTTTATCTGATTTTCTGAGGCTGCAGATTCATCACTAGTTTTATTTCATTTTTCTTAAGTGTTTCATAATTTATTAATTTTTTTCTAAAATGTAAGATACCACTGAAATTCATTTTTCTACTCTTCTTGGACATACATTACTGCTGATTACCAGGCAAGATATATAATGAAACCAATAAATAATAATCTCCTTTTGTGAAGGGATATCCAAACTAAAATCTTTCCTATTTCAAAGTCTTTGAATCTCTGTTTTTTAAAAAGCAGCTCATTCTTTAAGCATTGTTTTTACAGCTTGTTCTACAAGTGTGCAAAGAGAAAAAAAAATACCCCAAACCAAACAGTTTAAAAAATGAATTTTCTGAAAACATCTGGTCTCTCTACTTTGTCACTGTGCCACTGAAAACATTTCATCTAGGCAATTGCAGGTGATTTTTAAACACACAGAAGTTGGGGAAATATTAAGGAGGGCTTATTCCCATCTAATACTTTTTTATGATGTAAAAATGGATGCAAAAATACATATGTATAGCATAAAAAAAAAAAAAAAAAAGAACAACAAAAAACACAGGGAAAACCTTAATCTTTGTGGGGAAAAAGAAAGCTAAAGGAATGTTTCCTTTCACAATATTCACTGAAAATACCAAACTTTTCCTTTTTGCTGCTTACAGTTTACGGGATGCTTCCTTGCTTTTTGAGTTCTGAACTTCCATTTTAACACAAAACGAAGCATTACAATTTTAACGTAATACAATATAACAGCAGATGTACACATTTGAATCAGATACAAATGAGAAAAGCAGAAAATGACTATTTAAGTGTGTGACTGAATTCCAAAAGGTTTTTATTTTGTATGCTGTGCACTGATCGCAGCACAGACCACACAATTTTGCTCGGGGATCTGCAGAGTTATATTTTATAATGGGTGTGAGCACCTGGGTTTTTGGGGGTCTGTGGGCTGATTCCAGCGGCAGCACAAGCTGAGCAGCGCTGGGGACGTGGACTCTCGTGCTTGTGTGCCACATGAAGCCTATCCAGTTTCCCATACGACATATTTCTTTCTCCCACTGGGACATAATAGAAACTAATCTTCGCCATCTAAACATTCAGCGCCGAGTCCTTTTGTTAAGCCATTTTATTCATTTCATTTGGTGCCAGCGCAGCGCTGAGCCCACGTGTATTTACATACACGGAGAACCCCGCTGCTCCGAACTCTCTGCTCGGAAGACAGGGCAATTAATCATCCCCAAATCCTCCCGCCGCGAGCGCCGCGGCTCCGACAGCAAGCATAACCAATCAGCCAGGGCAGGTGGGACGCGGACCGGCAGGAAAGCCTTGCACCCTGACCCAGCACCAGTGTGCCCTCTTCCTTTCCCCTCTCGTTATTGAGTAAGAATAACACCGTTAACGGTGTCCTTGTAATCAGCTAAATATACTGAAGTTGGGAGTGGGCAGGTATTTCTTTTGTGGTTTTGGGGAGGTGGTGGGTTCTCTTTCTGTCAGTTGTGGGATAGGAGTGTGGGGCACAGGCTGAAATTCAGCCCACGATGTAGAAAAACTAGGGGGTTTTGTGCTTGTTTTCCACTTGTGAATGGAATTTGCCTCGGTGGCTATGTGCCTGCATTGCCTTTTGTACACCAAACCCCTAGAGAGACAGTGAGATGATTTGGTGACAAAATAATTCCCTAGGAATGCCTTGGCTAACCGTACACACCAGATAAAATTGGAAGATTGGGGTGACTGTGGCAGCTACAGCAAGAGGTGTAGTACACCATAGGCAGTACTCACACAGACATCAAACCCTTCCTTCTGTTCCCTTGCTTTTCTTGCTGCTACTTTATATTTCCCTCCGTACGGATCTTCCTTGCTGTATCTTCCTATTTTTACCATCCATTTTCCTCAATCTCTGGACTTAAATTCCTGTCTTATTTAAAAGGTACCATTTAGTTTTACTGTCTCGCTGTCCATTTAGCACACATATGGCAGGACACCATCGCTGACAGTGTTTCCCTGTAACAGACACACCTGCAGTCAGTGAGAAAGTAAAGGCAATGGAAAGACACCCATCGACACAACTGAGCTCAGGGTTAAGCCCATAAATTTGCTACCAAAGTTGTCTCATTCCTCTTTGTAAATTATAGGGACCATTGAAAATAGCTCAATAAAAGAAGCAAAAGTCAATTGTTAATGATATCCAGAATATTAATTCTCCATAAGTGGAACTTGTTGGTGAGGCTTGCCTGGATAGTCTTATCTTTTCCTTCTAGACCTGTCAGATATTCCTTTTTAATTTTTATGAGATTTTTTAAAGTTTCTGTTTACAGCTCCTGATGACCTTGCCCTTCAGCTGCATCATACTAAAAACATCTGAGGTTTTGCCATAAAATGTTCTGCAGATTATGATGTGCCAGGACAGGACGTAGTTGAATTTGGAGCTGAATTAAACTTCTGAACAATCTCAGTTGCTTTTAATTAATACAATGGAAAATGAGCCATTTTGTGCATATGCAAATTGAAAATGACTTCTTCATTTTTTAAAATTAATTATGTTACTAGAGGTCTATTTGGTACAAGGAATATTGCAATTCTTTATGGCATTTTGAGGGAAAAAAATAGATTGAGATATATGCTGCCAATTGACTCGTAATTAGTTTCCCAATGAAACCTCAGAAATATGTACCTTTCCTATTCATCTGCTGAAAAGGTTAATAGTTTGCAAAACTCTCCAAGTCTCTGGGAGAAAGAACACACACACCATGACGTGTAACTGAGATTTCTAGTTCCACTGCTATTGTATTCCGTGGGACAAAAATACTCTGAAACCAAGAAAACATCTCAGAGATAGGAGAAAAGTACGTCTTGTGTACAGATAAACCACATTGTTCTGCACCTTCCTTTCCAGGAAAGACAGCTGAATATCTTCCTTATCTCTAATCATACCCAAGACATGGCTGTTCTCTTAGGCACAAATTAGCCAGTGTACAGAAAACCTGACAAAACCACGTTTGGAAAAGGATGAGGAGAGGGAAAAGAGGAAAAGCTCAGAGAGTTCCCTGTCTTCATGAAATGATGAAACTTGTGTCTGTGCCGAGAACCTACTTGTTTTGGTGAGTGCCATCTTACCTAAGCTATCCTATTTTATCCTCATTTTAAATCAGTCCTGGTTTCAAGGGCAAGGAAGGTTTGGGCAGTGTTCTGCAGGACTGGGATGCAAGAGCACTCTGTACCTAAATAATTATGGATGTAAATCCAGAGAGTTAGGCCCATTGGCCCTCCTGCACCCATGCAAATGCATGAGGAAAACAGTACCAATAAGTAGCAGAGGTCTCGCTAATGATTATCGTCACTCCTTATAGCAATGACAGTCTGCTTCTAAAAAAAAAAAAAAAAAAAGGAGGAAAAAAAAAAGCCCTTTTTTGGCATGGAAATTGCTTATCTCTAGAGTGCAAATCATAAATCATTCACAAAGATAGTAGTGACTCCAGCTTTTGAGTGTTACTTTGTTAACAGCACAAACTGGTACAAACCAAAAGGAAGAGAAATTAACATTTGAACCATATTGTTTCTGAAGGGCTGGGAGAGCCCTTGCGAGCCTTGGCTCTGCCTTCGTGATGTAACTTCTGGCTCGGGATGAGCTCTGCGTGAACTCTGGTCCCCCTGGTTCGCTCTCAGAGCCTTGCTTGGAAGATGATACTATGCAATCTGTCTGCTTGTAAACCAAAATTGGGAATGAAAAACATTCCTCTGTCTCTCTCTCAGCACTTCTTTCAATTAGCATTTTTATTCCCCTTCTTTAGTATGGATCCCTTGAGTATAGCATCCTTACATTCTACATTTTTGATTGCATGTGCATTTCTTTATTAAATAGGGGAATGGGCTTTCAATGCTAGCTTTCCACTAATTATTACTCACTTCCCAGATAAATAAATATTTGATCAATTTCTTTGGTGTTCTAATTATAAACTGTCTTTCAGGCATTACCTTATAATACTAGAATATTATTTAATACTTATTTTTAAGGGACACTTCTAGGTTGAAATCTAGTAATTTTTAACACATTAATACTGTACCTAAAACAACAAATTGCAAAGCCTTCACCATTATTCAAAAATCTACATTTTCATTATCCTATTAAGACAAAAGTTTTGTTTTATAATTTTTATTTCCCTGTGATGTGAAATGAGACGCAGAGAAGTCAGGGAAAGTGATGAATAAAGTTGCTTTAAAAGAAACAGTAGAACGAGCTATACAAAGCACAAGGGAACCAGACTTGAAAAAATACTTTTCATCCTAATTCCTTTGAGTTGCAATAACTTTACTTGCATTTTAATAAGATTTATATAAAATCAAGCTTATTTTTTAGTTGACATGCCTTAAAATCAATACATATGGTAAAAGAAAGAAAGAAAATCTTAAGTTTTCAGCATGGCATGGAGACAGCATTTAGGTTTTGATCCTTCTGCCAATGAAATCCACTACAAAACCACCACCAGATCCCCACATGGGGATCGTCTCCTTTAGAAGTAATGACAGCAACAAGCCTCGTGGCAATCTGTATCCACCACAGCACTCCTTCCTCCAGACCCCCAAACCTTTGCAAAGGTACAGTCAGTACATGGGGTTTTGGGGAAGGGGCAAGGGTTTCTGACCTTTGAGATAGGTCCTTTTATTTATTTATTTTTCCTGAGAAAACCTGTTTTTTACAGACATTGATCACCCATCTCCAGCCCCACATAGGTGGACACCTTTGCTTCTGAAATGATGCCCTGCCTCAGGCTTCAAAGGAAAATTCAATTTTCCACTCCAAGTATATAAGACGGCAGAACTCCTCCACAATTAGGATGACGGTTATTATTATTTTACTTTTATTAAGCAAGCCCCAGCTTCTGCTTTCCAGTCTTAGCTTTTACTTACAGTAATCAATTTTTCAGCATAACTGGCTGTAATTGTTAGCCAGATATTGAGCCTTCCTGGTGCTTAGACATAGTGTGTTACTGCGAAGTGTCTTCCCTATACTTCTCAGACAGATGGGTAATAATACTATACATTAATACCTCCACATTGGTTTATGTGTGTTTGACCATAGCGCTAGCATAATTATTTTTCCTCAGTAAAAGCTATTAGAGATCTATTTGGTAGGTTTTACGATCAATAGCTCCTGTGATATTTGTGTAGCAGGCCCAGAATAATCAATTGAAGGTCATATAAAGTAAATTACCATCCTCCTATAATGATTCTTTTTTCTAGATGAGAATGGGTTTTATTATTTCATCAGGAGAGCCCTCACAATGTGTGCTTCTATTTTTTTTCTATCCTGAGAGAAAGAAACAAATGTTGTGGCTGTATTTTGAAACACGGTATTAATGTCTATTATCTAAATTTATATTACTAGATTATTGAATTAGAGGATGCCAACATGTGGAATAATTTTATATACTTGGTGGCATGACAAATGGCCAGTTGCAAGGATATCCTGGCCAGTTTGTTGTTGCAGGTGACTTAACTAAAGTAATTTCCCAGTAGATTTAACACTGGCTAAGACACTGGTCTGGATGTAGAGGTTCATTTCTTGGTCACTGATCTACGGTGCCAAGCCCTGGAGGGACGATTTCCCCCATGTCATGCTTCCAAAGTGTCTCCTCCATCCCCCAAAGCAGCCACCCCTGCACCTAACAAACACAACCCTGTCTCCACGCTCCTCTCAGACCAGTATTAGGGTTGCAACATGCTGGAGGTAGGGAGGAAACGTCAGCGCTGTGAGGAATCCCCGAGAGTCACCACCTCCTTCCCCATCGGCCAGAAGGAGACTTTTGTAGATGCTCCTGCCCTTGGCCACCCTGTCAGGCAGGGGCTGTGGCTGTTTTGGAGATGGAAGCACAATTGTACAAACATACTTTGCCTTTCCGATGGACTACGTGTGTGGTCACAATCAGTAGGGTGGATTTTAATTTCCAGCCAACTCCCATCACATGTGAGATAAAATGAAGCTCATAAATGTAGCTTTCATACAGTTTATCCTCCTCTTCTGCACCAAAAGGTGACTATGGGACTCTTTCTCTTTTCTCTTCCAAAAGGCTTTGCATTCTTAAACTTAGTCCCTGGGAGGCTACTGCTTTCCTCGTGAACAAAATTGGATCTACTATTTTTAGGAAGGCAACAGCTTCATTGAAAAAGAGCTACCTACCCTCATGTGACCCTCATCACCGTGGTATTTGAGAGACTCATTGTGATTAATTGAATGACTTCTCCTAAAAACCGCATGAAATAGAGAAACATTGTATAAGTACTGGAAAGAGGTGGGAGAAGAATGTTTAAATGAACTATTTCCACTGAGAAATGTTAATTCATCAAAACTATTTATTAAAAAATAATAATCAAGAACAATTAGAATTGGGGAAACTGAGGCACGAGGGAGTTAAAATAAATTTCTTGATTTTATACAGAATGTTTGTGGTTGAAACAGTCACTGAACAAAACTTTTACAGTTTCCAGCTGGGTATATCATTCACTGGACCAGCCCTCTTTTCCAGGAAAAGGAAGTCACATTTCAAAGTAATTATAGTGAAAAGACCCCAAGTCCCTCAGTATTGCAAAAGGCTGCCCAGAAGCTATTTAACATGAATCATTTTAATCTTTTTTGGCTAGAAGTGATTGGTAAATGTTAACACACAAACAACCACAACCGGACAAATGGAGAGAAGATAGAATGAAATAATTAGTAAAAGGCCAGAGCTCACAGACTAGGTGTCAGTGCTCAGGCTGAGCAGGACAGGTTTGAATATCCACTCGTCTGTCTTGCCTGCCATCATTTACATGCCCATTGGCTTGCAAGTTTATGTAGTCCTCACAGTGTCCTCTCCCCTTGCACTCCAGCAAGGGTTTCCTCAGCCCCTGTTCTTAGTGAACTCTTCTGCTGTGTCTGCTTCAGCAGGGCTTCACAAGGTAACAATGGTAGGAAAAAAAAAAGGACATTTATTCTTAGTTACAGAAATTAACAGTGATTTATTTATTATTATTATTTATTTATTTATTATTTTTTTGGCTGAAGCATACAGACCTCTCAAAAGTTTTTTTGTTCTTTTTTTGTTGTTGTTGTTTTTTTTTTTTTGGTTTGGCTGTGGTGGACTGTCAGCTTGTAGGTGCTGCGGGTGCTGGTGTGGGTGACATTTGGCCAGCAAGGTGCATCCCTTTACAGATGGAGGGACTTTGTACTAAGCCACATCTGAGGCTCAGACCAGTGAAGAGAGGATAGGGATGTCCAGTTGAATGCCTCTGCAGCAGGGTGATGAGTTTAAACAGTGTAAATGCAGGGTTAGAGTGTAAATTTGGTTCCCACCTCAACCATGTGGTAACAAGTGGGCAAGTCTCCCTCTTATCTGTAAGGTTTAGCAGAGAATAGATTAAGGAGGAGGGTTGACAACCCTGGAGCTCCTTGTCCTGCTGCAGAGGTTGTCTCTGACCAGGACAGCTTAAGATATCACTCTGTGCCTCAGTTTACCTATCTATAGAAGGAGTAAAAAAATACCTTGGAAAACAAAATCTGTAATGCCTTCAAAGAGTGCGGTGTCAGCATCCATCTGGTCTCTTTTGGAAACAGAGCTTCTCATAAAGAACAATGGAAATCCCGAGGAGTTGAGCTCTACGGCCCTCCAGTTGCACAATGAAACTCATTACGATATCCCTATATTTATTTCCAGCTGCATGGCCAAGTGGACCCAAGGGCAACCTAACAGAGAGGAAAAAGGCCTAACATAACATCAAAGCATTTGAAAACCCGGGTGGATTGCCGTTTCATCAGTACTGTATGACATCACTTTCCACATGACATCAGTCAATGACCCTCTTCCCCTCCACCCCCACCTCCAATTTCTTTTTAAAAAGATGATGGAGCTGCTTGAAGTTGAGCAGAAGTGGGGGGGAAGAACAAAACACACTCTATATCCCTTCAGCTGAATGCAACCCAATGTGCTACACAAACAATATTAACCAAAACAAAGCTAGCAGGAAACGTTTGCACACAGCATCTGTTATGATCACATAACCACCAGACAGATGTTTAATCCCAACTGCTAACATAAGATCATTTGTATGTTTGAAGAGGGAGAGATCCCATTTGGGTTCTTTCCCTTTTATTTATTTCTTTCCTAAAGGGGGAAAAAAATAATAAAGGGAGGGTGATTTTCTCAGCTGTGGGAAGCAATTTTGTTTTGTTATTGTTCTCTTTCTCCCCACTTTCACCATCAGCTGCTGAAACGAAAGGAGTGCTTGCAGTCTCTCGCAAAGAAGAGAGCCTGAAAACTGTGTGGTCTGCTAGCCGAGCACCGCGCCATCCTTTTCCAGCTTAAGGGACCAGAGCTTCGTTTCTCAGAAGGCTCATTAAATAATTCTGGTCCAATGAGGCAAAAGGGGAGGCCACACATGAAACAAGTTTGGTGGTCTCAGCCAAGTTCCCGGGGAGCTGCGCCGCGGTTTCCCAGCACCACCCCGGATTCCCTCCGCCCCTGGAAATTTCATCTACAAAAGTGAAAACAAACTCATTAGCTCCACGTAGCTCTGTGAAGGTCACAAAAAGATGTCAGCGTTTTGTGTGGCCTTTTTTTTCCATTTAGCAACCAGCCAGACACCTACAAAGAGGAAAGAAGGTTTGAGCTCTTCAGCTGTGCTGAGGGATTATTTTACTTTTAATGATACCGGGAGGATTCAATGGAGATTTATGCAGATAGGAGAGATTATTAATAACACATTGCACTTCTATAGCACCTTCCATTCAGGGTTTCTCAAAGAACTTTCCAATCTGGAATGAATTGGTCTTTACACGCCCCTGGTGAGCGGAGTAACTGTCATTAGATTAGTAGGTAACTACTGCAGTAATGAAAAATCAACCAGGGTAGAAAATGTAAGCGGGACATCGGGCAGAGCTGATCTCAGGGCCTTGCACTTCCACAGATTTCCTATATGACTGTAGGGAAACCACTGCTTTTCTCACAGTTTTAGTCCCCAGTGTGTAAAACAAAGTTTCTGTTTTCCTAATCAGAAATGAGCACTGTAACTTTATTTATTTATTTATTTTGTCTATGGCATAACATTGCCATATTAGTACCTGGTGCTTAACAGGGTGATTCCCTGGGGTTTATAAGGGACTTGAGGCACAAATAGGAGAGACGACATATCTCTGATTTCCCGTCATCATTGCAGTGGGAAGGAGATCTTCAGTTCTGGCTCCTGATTCTTGTTTAGGCCCAGAACTCACATTCTCCCACCTTGCAAATCTGGAAGACCTGTGAATAATAATACGGAAAGTGAATCTCTTCCAGCACCTTAATATTCTTGTGCTGTCGCTGAGTATCAGCAATAGGATTATAAGAGAAAATAAAAGCCAAAGATTCCCAAGGCTGGAAAATAATAGATTTACTGAGCATTATTAAGGTAAATAGCAATAGGACAGAGGAGTAGATTCTTGCAAGCTGAGTGAAAAAGAAGAGAGAAAGAAAGTAAAAGAGTATAGGCAGCTCAAAAAAGAAGGGGTTAATAATTTTCAGGCCTTTCTGCTGTGTGTGTTTTCGCACTGTGCACAGCAGAAATGCATTCACCTATGACATCCTTTGGCTAAAAAAAAGGAAAAAAAAAAAAGAGAGAGAGAGGGAGAAAAAAAAAACCTACATCCCACAGTGAGGACAGTTGTCCCTACAGATTAGGAATATCCATCTTAATGTGCAACTTCCCCTGCACGGGTCAAAATTGCCAACAGCTTTAATGGGAGAAAATGCTCTGTTGACTGATTCATTTCCACGTTTTGTTCCTGCTGCTAGACGGGATATCCTGTAAGGTGGCGA